>NC_056740.1:316258409-316298409 GCF_019279795.1 Protopterus annectens | reverse complement strand
CAATCCTAATCTCCGAGCAATGCCTGTTTGGAGTTTGTACGTTCTCCCTGTGTCTCCATGCGGTTTCTCCCACATCTGAAAAACATGCTGAGTGTTTCCATCTTAAACTTAGCAATGAATGGAGCTATAGGGAACAGTTGTACAGACCAACCACCTTGGGCATCTACTGTGGTGCACAGTATCCTTAAGATAGGAGAACATGGATCACAGACTGTGCGCCATGGCAGGGCTAAACACTCAACAGTGTCAAATATGGCTCTAGATGATTTGATCAAGTTGACTTATGTCGCCAAAATGGGCATGGGTAGTTACTGCTGATAAGTGGGCTGTGGACCTGACCTATGCCAGAGACCCTTACTAATGGTGGGAGGAGTATATCTGCCCCTGTTGGCCAGTGTGTGCCTGCCATAAAGCCCAACAGCCCTCGGTCAATAAGCTACTGGCCAGCTGGTGTCTAGCTACCCAACCTGAGTTACCTGGGAGAGCTCTGTTGAGTGAAAGCTGGACTTAAAACCAACCAACCTGCCAAACACGAACTGAGTATTGCTACACTTAATGTAGGTTCACTGACAGGATGCAGCTTGGAAGTGATATGGAGGAGACTTAGCATCCTATGTTTCCAAGAGATGAGATGGAAAGGCAGTGCAGCAAAGCCACTTGGCTTGGGATCCAGACTACACTACTCAGGAGAAGGACAGGCTAGAGATGGTGCAGGAATTGTGGTGAGAGAGAGGTTTCAGAAGGCAGTGAGGGATATCATCAGAATTAGTGACAGACTCATGGCAATCAGACTGCAGCCTAATGATAGGGCAATATTCGTAATCTCAGCCTATGATAGGGCAATATTCATAATCTCAGCCTATGATAGGGCAATATTCATAATCTCAGCCTATGATAGGGCAATATTCATAATCTCAGCCTATGATAGGGCAGTATTCATAATCTCAGCCTATGATAGGGCAATATTCGTAATCTCAGCCTGTGCCCCACAGCAGGGTTGTAATAGTGAGGAAAATAGTACATTCATACAGCAATTACAGGACCTACTAGACAACGCAGCACAACATGAATTGGTGTTGATAATGGGTGACTTGAATGCGCATACTGGGACAGACAGAACAGAATATGATTGACTGGTTCCACATGGGTGGGACAACAGGAATAAAGAAGGAAAAGCCATTCTAGACTTCTGTCTGGCTTGATAGTAGCCAACACATGTTTCAGAAAGAGAGACAGTCACAAGATCACATACAAGAGTAGCCAGCATGGATCTCAGGTAGACTTTCTCCTATTTAAGAAATGGCACTGGGGTAGAATCCATGATTGCAAAGTCATCTCCAGTGAAACATTGGCCCACAGCATAAACCACTAGCCTAATTGCCATGGTCAGCTGCAAGCAGTGGTCAGAGAAGCCTCTAAGGTCAGCTCTAGCACCCCGAAAAGAGGAAGAAATAGGTGGAGTTGAAGAAGAATGGCAGCACCTAAAAACAGCATGTGTTAGGACTACAGAAAAGATATGTGGCTGAGACATGTACAGAAATAAGGGGCATATGGAAAGCTAGTGGTGAAATGCAGAAGTCCAGGAAGTCATCAAAAGAAAGCAGGAGTGCAGGAAGAAGTGGGAGATAGAAAAAAAAATAAAAACCGACCAAGCTAGGAAGGATTACTGGGTGACTAACAAAGAAGCTAAGAAAGAAGTTGCAGTAGCAAAGAATAGGGCATCAGAGGCACTCTGCCAACTTCTGGAAAGTGACTCAGCAAGTGGCACAAAGAAACTATATCAGGATGCAAGGCAAAGACAGAAAGATAAAGAAGATAGTCACACGCCCTTCATAAGGGATACCAGCAACAACCTGCTCACCATTCCACAGGACATCAAAGACAGATGGAAGAGTATTTCCAGCAACTTCTGAATGAAGAAAACTCCACAGAAGCTGTACTGCCCCAGAAACAGCCTACGATGAGAGAAGAAGAGGTTCCCACCCTAGAAGAAGTAAGAACAGCACTAAGGAAAATGAAGTCAGGGAAAGCATCAGGCTCAGATGAGGTCACAGCAGATATGATAAAGATGCTGGGTGAGAACGGGGAGAAATGGCTCCTGAGGGTACTAATAGCAGTGTGGAGAGAAAGACGTATCCCAGATGACTGTAGAATAAGCATACTCGTTCCGGTGTACAAGAACAAAAGGGACATCCACAAATGTGGGCAGTACAGAGGCATCAAACTCTTATCACATTGCATGAAAATTCTGGAGAGACTGATTGATAAATGTTTACGCAGAGCAGTCAAATGTAAGATGGGAGATGAGCAGTTTGGATTCAGATTAGGATGCAGCACAATTGACCCGATGTGTGCAGTGAGACAGATACTTGAGAAGAAGCTAGACATGAGGAGAGAGTCTAAATGGGCATTCCTAGACTTGGAGAAAACATATGACAAGGTACCAAGAAAGCCGATCTGGGCAGTACTGCAGTGGTTTGAAGTTCCAGAAACATTGGCAGAATTAGTGCAGGCTATGTATAAGGACCCAATGACTCAAGTATGAACAGTGTTTAGCCTCACAGAGAGGTTCCCAGTGGGAGTTAGTGTATACCAGAGTTCAGCTCTAAGCCAACTCTGTTCATACTGGTGATGGACTACATTAGCAAACAGGTTGGAGAGGACAGATCATCAGATTGCTGTATGCAGATGATGTGGCATTACAGGCGGATTCTGGGCTAGAACTTCAGCAAATGATAGGAGAATGGAATGCAAAACTGAAGGCACATGGGATGAAACTAAGCACAGATAAGATGGTGGTAATGTCTGCAAACTGGATAAATCAGAAGAAGCTGAGAACAGAGATAGAAGGGAAGATAGTGGAACAGGTAAACAGCTTCAGATATCTGGGATGGTGGTTGAGGAGAAGGAAAGTCTGAATGAAGAGGTCAAAGCTAGAATCAGAGGGGCTGCAGCCACCTGGCAAAGAGTATCAGGTGTAATCTATGACAGAATAATGCCAAAGAGGCTGAAAAGTAAGATGTACAAGACAGTGGTATGACCAGTACTACTGTATGGTACAGAAACCTGGACAGTAAAGGCAGAACAGTTGAAGAAGGTAGAGGTGATGGAAATGAAGTGCCTGAGGGGGTGGTAGGATACACACTGTGGGACAGATGAAGAAATGAGGACATAAGAGCAGAAGCCAAAGTAGCTCCAATTGCAGAAACGATCAAAGAGAACAGATTATGGTGGTTTGGACATGTGCAGAAAAGCAGAAGACAATACAGTGAGGAAGATTTGGGACAGACAGGAAGAAGGTAAGAGGAAGTGAGGGCATCCAGCAAAGAGGTAGATGGATTGTGTGAAAGAAGATCTGTGACAGTCAGGCATGAGTGTTGAAAGAGGCAGGAGTGTGGCACTGAATCGAGAGTGAGGGTGACATTTAACACAATACCCCAACCCCATGTAGAAAAAATGTGAAAAAGGGGGCTGATGATAATCATAGGTTCATTGGTAGGTACTAGGCTATCGGCCCTAGGGCCTATACAAGCCCAGCCAAAAAGTTATCCTGGCTTTTGCCACCCAAGAAAATTATTTAACTGTGCCACTGTCAAGCAGAGCCACAGAGGTGATCCCCGAGGTGAATTTCCTATTTCCCATCCAATCATCAAGATTTTTCTTGAAGAGTGCTAAGGAGTAGCTTTGTTTGATATAGATAGGTAGTTTATTCCAGAGTATGGAAAGTCTCTGGGAATAGTGTCAAAGTCTTGACTTGGTGAAGGTAGGTGGTGTGCAAGATCTTCCCCTCATCCATGGCTTTGGTGATTCTTTTGAAGAAGTTGATCAAGTTTAACAAGCATGATTTCCCTTTGACAAAGCCAAACTGTGTGGAGTCAAGCATTTGGAAGTTGCCAATATCCTTGTTTATAAGGTCCACGATAATGCATTCCATGGCCTTGCAGATCAGGCTAGTTAGGCTGATGGGGCCATAATTGCCTAGGTCAGAAGGCACTCCACCTATGTGTAGAGGGATGACAGTGGCTGTCCTCCATTTAGCTGAGATGAAGCCAGTGTTCAGGATTTGGTTGAATGGGGTGCCCAATGGTGCTAAGAGCTCATGCCTGAGTTCATACAGGATGCAGCCAGGGATGTTGTCATCTCCCATGGAGACCGTATTTTTTGCCTTTGAGAGGGCATTAAAGATCTGCTCCCTGGTGATGAGGGGAAGGGGGGGAAGGGGGGGATGCTGGAGATGTCCTAGTTTACTGATGGGGGGACACGGAGGGTGAAGTTTTCACTGAACCTGTCTGCCAGCAGGTTGGCTATATCTATGGCATGTGTGTATGTGGTGTTTTTTTTTTCTCAAATATCTTTTTATTGATTACTTTTCACTTGTAAATGCAAACAGAAAGGATAAACAGAACACAACATAGGAAACTGTTGATGTTACAAATTGCTTAAAACGAGCAAGTTATTAAACTAGATATTCACACACTATACTAAATAAATTCAAAATAGCTAAAGATTACAATATTGGATTACCATGAGGTTATGCTTATGTTATGACTTAGTCAGCAAACTGTTATAATACAACAATTCACTTGTACATTATGGCAACAAATGAGAGTATAACTTGAAGAATAACACCAACCTAAATGAAACAAAACAATCTACACTGCTATACCATATATACATATATACAAAAAATGTCACCTTAGTTAATGGTGTTACTACTCTTAACTAAAAGGTATGCTTACTATCTTTATGTGTTTACATTTGTTTTGCCATTTATGATAAAATATCAATTAAAGCTTTGCAGTAGTTCTGATAATATGTTTTGTTCTTTTGACTTTTTGTATAAAGCTTCTTAGCCAACATATGCTTTTTTGCCATGTTCTTATATTCTGACCAAGATAGTTTGGATCTGTCCATCCAGTTTTTAGCTATGTACATTTTTAATAGGGTGCATACTGTTATTGTAATATGTTTGGTGAGATTATTATTATTGTTTTTGAAAATATGTAGTATTGCTCTTGTCCATGACAAAGTGGATTTTGAGTAGCCTGTTTTTTCTAAGAGGAATCTCAGTGAGCACCACAGTTTATAAACTGTTTTACAACTCCAGAAGATGTGGAGGATATCAGCTTCTTTATTAGGACAAAAGGAACAATAAGGTGACTTAGATGGATTACATTTATTAAGGTATACAGGTGTGTGGTATGCATTGCTGAAGATCATAATCTGGGTGTATATTAGCTTCTTAAATGGCATCAGTTTCATAGTATTTCCAATGGCTAATTCCTTCTGATTGTCTGTCATGTTACTACCTTTTCCTTCCCAATACTTTGAGAATAGAATTGTATTTTGATATTTAGTTTTTGCTATTAATTTATATGTATTTGAGAGCATTTTATTTTTGTATAAAAGCAACTTTTGAATTTGTTGTGCTAATTAGATATCTTGTTCAGTTACATATCCTTGGTTATATTGTTAACTAAGTATAGGATTTGTTTAATTATCACATTGTATTTATTGCTTGCTCTAAGTAAGTTCTTGATATTTTCCATTGAAAGGTTTTGTAATTGGTAGAAGTCCCATACTGTATAATTTTTTATTAATGGATATTTATCTAGGTTTAACATAGAGTTTGCTAGTTTTATATCAGGGTTGTTATGTATTGGCTGTAGAAGAGTAATTGTGTCTTTTAGATTTATTGATGTTAGTAATTTCTTGAAAATTTCACACTTATTGATTAAAACTGTGTGAATTTTTATTGTCTTAAGAGTTGCTTGATTTAAGAAGGGAATTGTTTTCTGGTTAACTTTAGATATCATAACATTTTGGTGAAATAATTTAATCCCGATTGAGTACCATTCATTATCTAATGAGTCATAGTTTGCTATTTGCATAATGTGACTACCATTAATAATTTCATGGTACAACTGAAAATCTGGAAGGCTTAGACTTTCTTTTTATTTTGAGGGTATTAGTTTATTGTAGCTAATTCTTGTACTTTTTGGGTACCATATGAATTTTGCTAGTCAAACTTTTATTTTATTAAAAAAAGGTACCTGGAATTTTCATGAAAGTGGGATTCAGCTGGTATAAAATCTTAAGCAGTATGTTAATTTTGACAATTGAAGCTTTTGATAAGATAGAGAGTTTAAGGTTTTCCCATTTGTTAATATTGCCAACAATATTAGTCCAAGTTTTAAAGATGTTGTTATTGATCATATCTGATTGTGTATGGCTAACAATTATACCTAAATATTTTAAAGTATATTGCACTTTTACATTAGTCTCTGGAAAATAAAACTCCTTATGACCCAGGGGGTTAAGTGAATATATAATTGACTTATTGGGATTAATTGCATAATTTGATACTTGGGAAAACTTATCTATGGACATTAAGATGTTGCTTAAATCAGTATTGGGATATTGAAAGAAAGTATTTAGATCGTCTGCAAGAGCTGTGTATTTTATTTGGATTTTAGATACTGAAACAAGGTGGTGGTATGTTCTCTGACTGATTAGTAGTAATAATGCTTCTATACAGAAATTGAACAAGTTTGGTGAGAGTGGGGAATCCCTGTCTGGTGCAATTTACAATTTCTATTGGGTTAGATGTTTTCTTATTAATATAAAGAGTTGTAGTTGGTTTAATATATAATGTTTTGATCACTTGTATGTATTTTTGTGGGAATCCAAATTGAAAAAGTATAAAGAGGAGGGATTTTTGATTAACTCTGTCAAAGACTTTTGTTGCATCCACTGATAAAGCGTGTTTAGGGGATTTGCCCTTGGCACAGAGGTAGGATAGTGCATCAATTGTTAGTGTGTTGTCCCATACTTGTCTCTGACTCATAAAGCCTTATTGTGCAGAAGCAATTATAAAGGGAGCTACGTTCTGTATTCTGTATGCTAGAATTGTTGAAAATATCTTTAAATCTATATTTATCAGAGCTATGGGTCTGTAGTTGTTTGGATTTGTGTAGTTGGTATTTGGTTTTGGGGTAAATATGGTTTTAGAATTATTCATGTAAAGGTCTGATATCCCAAATTTTATTATATAAGTTCAACTAGAAAAGAAAAAGCAGCAAATGCACTGTGTGCAAAATTCTGTCTCTGTGTCTTGGGAATTCACCTCTATTCAACGCTCATAACAGTCCACAACACCTTCAATGAAACCAAGTAGAAGTGAACAAAAGTTTATTGTAATGCCAACAAACAAAGAATGGTTAAGCGCTTTCACTTGAATAAAACAAGCTTCTGAAGGTGTTGTGGACTGTTATGAGCGTTGAATAGAGGTGAATTCCCAAGACACAGAGACGTAATTTTGCACACAGTGCATTTGCTGCTTTTTCTTTTCTAGTTGAACTTTTATGGTTGCTGCACTGTTTGCTTCAGTTGAGTTCCAAATTTTATTATATGGTTGTTATAGTTTTGAAAGTATTGGTGTTAATTGTTGCTTGAAGTGTTTATAGAATTCTGCCACATACTCATCGAGACCAGGAGCTTTCCCTGGTTTTAGCTTTTCTATAGCCTTTTTTACTTCCTCTTCTCTTAATGGACTTTTTAGACTATTAGATTGAGATTCGTTAATTTGAGGAAATTCTAAATTGTCTACAAAGTTTTGGAGAAGGTTGTCATGGATATGATTTTGTGGGCCATAGATGGTTTAGAATATTTCTTCAAAAGCCCTTATTTCATTATCTGAGTTAAAGGTTTTATCTTTATATTTTATCTCTTATATTTTACGTGGGGGTTTCCTGACATTAATAAGTCTCGCTAGCAATTTGGAGGGGATCTGAGCCCATTCCATATATTTGTATAGCATTCTTAGTTCTGTGAATGTATATTGTTGCATTATAGTCTCATTTAATTGTTTTTGTAAGCTTGTCGTTTGTTTCTCAAGAGTAGATTAATGATTTTTTGTAATTCTAGTTTGATTAGTCTTAACTTACCATCTATGTTACTTATCTTTTTCCCTATTTAGCTTTTTATAAAATGATGCTTTTTGGATCAAGGTAGCCCTAGCTGTGGCTTTAAAGGCTGTTCATTGAATATCCAGAGGATTATCCTTGTTTGCAAGGTTTTAATTTAATTGAATAAGGGAGTTTATAATTTCTTGCTCCACTTCTTTAATTTTCAGCAGGTTTGAGTTTAGAGTCCAGTTTTAAGTATTGTGGGTAGTAAATCTACTTTTATTTTATGTTATTATTATATTTATTTTTGAGTGATCAGATATTGATCTAGGTTCTGAGTTATATTGCACTTCATTATCAGGGAAAAGCCGAAAGACACAACAACATTGCTGATAATGAAGTGCAATATAACTCAGAACCTAGATCAATTCTTGACCAGGCCTTATGGTAGGGGGAGAAATAGGTGTATCTGCTTCTTAAACTATCTGTGTTGTTAAGTTCGAAGGGATCTATTAGGTTAAAGTCTTCAATTAATTCTTATAAAAAAGTTGTGGCTTGAGGTGATTGAGTGTTATTTTTATTTGATCTATCTTTAGATGGATTTATTGTTATATTCCAATCTCCACCAATTATAATCAGATTGTCTGGGTGCTTTAGTAACAAGTTACATATTTCAATTAAAAAGTAAAGCTGATAGTTGCAAGGGCCATAAATATTACAAAATAACAAAGTTTTTTTGTATGCTGGATGTGAATATGTGAAATAGCAGCATCTACCTTTTGTATCAATGTTATGTTTAATGATGTTCCTTTTAAGTCATTTGTTAACTATTATAGCTATCCCTCTTGATGAGGTACTGTCCCCAGCTGCTATTATTTGTTGAGTCCACTTAGTGTTTTTTTCTGTTTCCTTGTCCTATTATTCCATAGTCATATGCATTCCCTGCAAAAAACTTATATCTGAATTTGATTTGTATATAAGGTGCATAATTAGCATTTTCTTTTTAATGTCTTGCAAGCCATTTATATTCCATGAGCCTACATTAATCATCTTAGTTGATAATTAATTTGAATACCCATGCAAGTGAATTATCTATGAGTGCTATGAGGGGAGTACTTGGCAAAGCATTGTGAGTAGTGACTGATGTGTGCTGAGAAACAACAGCATGAAAAGAGAAGGTGACACTACGCTCTTTCAGAAATTCCCTAGTACCTGACCACTTGCCACTATCCTCTGAAAGAGAAGGGTTAAACCAATAAGCAAGTAATATATACATCATCCTAGAATTAAAACATGTAAAAATTTATAGTTTTAACTATCATATAGTAATTTTTTCGCATTCCAAGGAACATTACAACTCTGCTAGGATAAACACCACCCAGCCAGCAACTTAAGTTGTGAATAACATAAACATTGTTAACCCAATCAGAAAACAGGGGTAACTTATAGCTTGTAATATTCATATTTCAACATATTGTATAACCTTGTAAATAGTTATATGTGGCTAGCTATGCTTTTTTGTCCCAAATCTTCTTTTTTGTAGCTAGATAGTTCAAGGTTTAAAACAAGTCTTGGTAGAACAATAGACTCTGTTGATGTACACAGTATCAAACAATATAGTATGAGCATATGCTATATACTGCAGTTCTTATGATCCGCCTATACCAACAGAGAAATATGACTCCAATATATGCTTCATATTAAAATGCATTACATCTAGTACACCATACCATTTTGTGACCTTCCATAGTTCTCCGGCTGCTACTAAGGCCAAGAGGAAAAAAAAAAGACTGTTGTATGAACATGAAGTCAATATTATTTGCAAGAATATGACAGCAGAGTCCCCATAGTGTAATGCTTATTTTCTGCATGAGCAGTCTGTTTTGCAGAGACCACATTTGCAGTAGCTTTTTCCTTTCTATTTCTGTTTCATTCTCAGTTTCTTCCATTCCCTCATCCAGACTATCAATTATTGAATATAGTTTCTCCTTCTATAGCTGTCTTTTAGATCCTACTTCTAGTTATTTATAGGAAAATTTGCAGTAACTGTGGGTTTTTGGAGCTAGGAATTGTTCCAGTGCATGAGATGTAGCTACCCCTCAGTTTTCAGCCTTGTATTATTACATTTTACTTCCTGGATGTCATTCTGCGTGTACTATTGGCTCTCCTAGTATATTCACACAGTTTACTGATTCTTTTTGGATCTTCTTGGCTGCAGTAGACTTGATTTGGCTGTGACATCACTCCATGGTTTAATTTACATGTGTGACACAGGGTCAAAGGTCACGGGATGTCTGACGAGGATCAACTTCCTGGAAAAATGGCCTTAGAATGTTGCAATGGAAAGGAAAGCCCATGGAGACTTTTTTCTTACAAAATAGAGGTAAATACCTTCAGTAACTTAAAAAAATAAGTAAAAATACTAGCTACACCTGTATTAGTCAGATTTAAGGTTGTTTACAGTTTAGATACATTTTAAATGCTGATGGAGACAGTTATAGTTGTTACTTACTATTTACTTGTTATTTTGGAGGGATCTCATTAAAAAAGCTGAAATTGCGTCATCTTTACTCTTTGCTTGGCATGTGGACCCCTTGTATTGAAATCGTAAGGAAGAAGGATACTTCATTTGGAATTTTATTTTGTGTTTTATTATGTATGCACAGAAAGGTGATAAAATGTGTCTCTGTTGCTTGATGGCTAAGGGAAAGTCCTGTGCAATTGCTATTTTATTTCCTTTCCAAATAATTTGTATTTTAGTTCTGCCAACTTGTACAATCATATTAGCATGTGTTTCATTTAGTATTCTCACATAAACTTGCATTGGAGCGTCATGATTTTGTAATTTTCTTAAGTCTCGATGGAATCTCTCTATGGTAACATTCTGGACTGAAGCATTGTTATCCAAGAGTAGCTCAATGATTTCTTTTATGGCATTTTGTAAAGAAGCTTGTTTATAGGTTTCAGTGATACCCCTAATGAGCACATTGTTGCGTCCTGATCTAGCTTCTAAGTCTATTGTTTTTTGTTGGATTTCATACACTGTTTTTCTGTGGAATTAGTTCTTGTCCGGGTCTCTTCTATTTTTATTTCATTCTCTACAGCTTTCTCTTTATTTTTCTCCAGACTAGCTAGTATTTGATCTATATTGCTTCCAAAAGCATTTAGTTTTGTAGAAAAGGAGTGTATTTCTTCTTGCAAGGATGTTAAAGCTGCCTTGAGTTCTTCCATAAAAAGGGGTTGTTCTGACTTCATTCTGGCAGTCTGTTTTTGTAAGTCAGTTTGCTGTTTTACAGTTTTTTGTCTCTTTGTACCAACTTCTTTCTCCGGCGAGGTTATTTGTGAAAATCTTGTTTTTGTCGTTTGAGCTTCCATTGAGTTCATGGTTCTATATTTATCAAAAGTTTATTTCTTTATGTAGCTCCTGTGGTTTACTGCTGAGGCCTGAACTGCTAGCAGAGAATCCCCAATCAGCACATGTTGATCTTGCAGATAAGTATATAACATTATTTATATTTTTTTACAAATCTACAGCAGAGATGATTTAATATCTAGTATATCACAGAATTATCTGTTTTTTGATGATTTAGCAGAAGTGCTGATGCCCTGATTAGGTTAGATTGTAGATTTTTGTCAGGAGCTGACTGAGAAGTGTGCTTCCTAGCTGGTGGCCATCTCAAAATCATGTATGTGGTGTCCTTGACCACCAATTCAGAGCAGATTTGGGTGTTACCTTTGAGACTGTGGCTATATGTGCAGAAGGCCTTGTGATTGTCCTTAATGGATGTAACCAATTTGGACTCAGAGTTAGCCTTAGAGGATTTCACCAGTGACCTTATTTGCTTGTTCAGACATAGGAGAGATTGCTTCCAGCTTGGTACCTGCTCTTTCTTGCTTGTCCCTTTTCTTACAGAGTTTGTTTATTGCTGTTGTCCACCAGACAGGTTTACTCTTCCTCGAAGAGGAAGATGATTTGGTCCTGTCAGGTATTGTCCATGCAGCTATGTAGGTATTCATGTAAATTTTTGGTGTAGGCTTGCACATTAGTGCTAATTCCAACTGAAGGGATGGTGGCTGTGAAGCTGCTTATATCTGCTCTCAGGAGATTGTAGTCAGCTTTGGAAAAGTTTTTTTTTTACCCTGGCAAGGGGTGGGTCAGGGGAGATGGTGACTTCAAAAGTGATTACTTTATGGTCAAATCTTACCAAGGAGGATGACACTGTAGGGGTGCTACAGTGGCTACTCATGTTGGTTAGCACCAGGTTCAGGATACTTTCACCTCTTGTGGGGGTATTGACCAACTGATACAATGCATTGGCATTGATGAAGTTGAGGAATCACTGGGCATTCATGTTTGGGCTAGAATAGGTCTTCCACTCTATGGTTGGGTAGTTAAAGTCACCCAGGATCAGGGTAGAGGGTTGATTCTTGATGGATTTAAGTAAGTCAAGATAGGTGTAGAGGGTGTCCTGAGTCATGTTTGGGGGTCTGTAGCTAGCTATGATTTGAATAGGTATTTTGTCAACCGTTAACTACACTTGATTTATTTATTTATTTATTTAACATTTGTTTACCGGGAACGTCCAACTTGGAACTAAGCCAATTTTCAGCGGAGACCCAGGGAGAAATGCTCCAGATGCATGTCTTTGCAACATGGAACGAAACCAGAGCACCTGGAGGAAACCCACACGAATGCAGGAAGCACATGCAGACTCCACACAGAAGGTACCCCAGCCAAGAACAGAAACAAAGAACCTCTTGCTGTGAGGTGACAATTCTACTGTTGCATCACTGTGCTGCCCATATGCTTGGACACACTTGGAGTGTCTCCCTGTGCATCATACTTTTTAACCAGCCTAGAGGTATGTATGTCATTGATAAATATTGAAACTCCACCTCCTTTAGCTTTGTAGCCCTCCGTTTGGCGTCTGAAAGTATAGTACGATAAGTAACCTGATAAGGCTGGGGTGCTCTCCACAGCCTTGAACCAGGTTTCAGTGACTGCTCAAATGTCAGCATTCTCTACAGCAAGGAATACTTGCAATGAGTGCAGCTTCATGCTAAGACTCAGCGTTTAGCAGCATGACCTTTAAATTTCAATTAGTATAATTTTTCAGATTGGTAATTTTGTCCTCATGACTTTGCCTAAAAAAGGCACTATGTGGGAGACAAAAGCCTTTGCCAGAAGTCTGAAGCCCAGGGGAGACAGATGAAGGCCATCTCTAGCAAAGCATTATGGTCTGTCAGTCATGTCCTCCCAGGCTGTCAGGTACTGGGTCCCCTTGGAATGACACCAAAAACAAAGCCAATTGCTTAAGTCAATCATTTTCTGTTTGTATTGAGGCATCATGCTGGGTGATGGTAGGATGCTGCTTAAGGCTAGGAAAATACCTGCCTGGCACACATATTCAGTGAGCTCAATCATTTATTTCTTAATATAGTCCAAAGAGGTACATTTCAAGTCATTCACACCAACATGGACTATGACAGAGTCATAACAGTACCTGTTTTTGAGAGACTAAAGTGCATGCATGACATGGTGGAATCTAGCACCTGACAAACAACTCACTGTGACTTACTTCTTGTCTAGCTTAGTGACGGGCACATCTGTGTGTCTCACAATGGAGTCTGCTATGACTAGTATGTTGGGTTTGTGGCTGGGTCTTACAGGCTGTGAGACACAGGTGTGTTTATTATGTGTGCTACTTGGTGCTTTTGGGTTGTGATGTGTGTGTGTGTATTTTTGCCTCTGAAGTCTGTTTTGTTTAGGTATGTTTTTGTTGAGAACCTCCGCATATGTAGGAGTGTATTGTACAGGTATGAGTGGTGTTAGAGGTGTGATGTTTGTAGTGTTTCTGCAGACAACCTTCACAGTGCCAGATGTACTGGCTTGTGATTGAGACAGCAAGTGTTCTATGTTCTTAATGTAATTGCATCTCTCAAGTATTGTGTTCCTAGGTGTTAGTACTACAGGGTTGTCAGTCATGCCTCTCAACCTCTTAGTGCTAGAAATCTGGACAAAACCTGACAACATGCGGGAACAAAGACCCATAAATAGGGACAGATTTTAAATATTGCACTTATAAACTTAGAAATCTGCTCGAATAGTTTGTGATAACCAGAATTTTTTGAAGGATATGAAGTCTGAAACTCAAATTAATGTCATTATTTAGTGACTTCATTCTCAGATCCTTTAAGTGATTTGCCAGAAAATCTCAAATTTTATGAGGAACAGGCCAAAAATATGAGGCAAAAATCTGGACAGTCTGTGAAAATCTGTACAGTTGAGAGGTATGTCGTCTGTGTACATGAGACAGTTGCTTCATTGCCTCAGGATGGCCATATCAACCATACTAGCAGAAGAAACTCTTAAAACTCCAACAGAACAGAAAACTTAAAACAAAACAAATGTAATACTAGAATAAGATACAAAATAGAAGTGATCAAACCTTAAATGAAAAACCTAAATTCAAAATAAAATGCAGCCAGAGATCAGCAATATTCAGACACATAGACACACACACACACACACACACACACACACACACACACACACACACACACACACACACACACACACACAATTACAGCCTTGTGATCACAACCACATTATTGAATCTGTTTACCACAGGTTTTTGACTGGATCCTCCAATGAATGACTAAATAAATAAGTAAATAAATGCATACATGCATACATTATACATAAATTAACATTAACAATATGCCCCTAATAGATGACCCAGTTGTCTGGGATTTGAGAACTTACATGGACAGTGACCTAACTTTTGACAACGTGTCTATTGTTGCAATAAATGTTCTATATTACACAGTTTATAAACAAAGGGATTATGTCTAGATCTAGGTATGTTATTGTCCTCCTTTATTCAGCCCTCCTTAGGCCAGTCACTGATTATAATGTGCCCTTTGGCATGTATCTGTCCAGACACATGCAACAGCTGGAATGGCCACAAAGATACCTTATTACAAGGATACAAAGCTTGAATGACATGTCCTAAATGGACTGACTCAAAGCTTTGTCACTATACTTGGTATCATACAGATTGCTAAGAGGTGACCTGTATCTTGCATACTATGCATCCTCTGACACATTACTGATAGATGTACTGCACAACAGCAATTCAAATGGCACCAGAAATACTTGTTCTAGGGGATCTAATGTAATCTAATGGATAGGTTCCTGACCCAGAGACTCCCCATACTCTGGAATAGACTGCCCATACATGTCAAGCAGAGCACCTCATTGGCCCTCTTCAAAAGGAACCTTGATGATTGGATGAGAGATAGGAAATTCACCCTGGGGATCATGTCAGTCGCCCTGCTAGACAGGGGCCCAGAGAAGTAAATATTGTGGGAAAAAATTTCCAGGGAATTGTTATGGCTAGGCTTGCATAGGCCTTAGGGCCGATAGCCTAGTACCAACCTATGAACCTATGAACCCCCTGTACTAGTAATGGAAAGAGGCAGCTCATAAATGCTTTGTCTCATGCAGGCGTTCCCTCAAATTAAACATGGTATGATTCCCATTATTCTCATTAGATAAAAACTAAAAGAAAAACCCAGCCAAGCTAGATTTTCCACTGTGTGATTCCTTAAGGAGGCTGAAAAATGCATGTCCACAGCTAGTGGGGTTTGGCTTGATTGGCTGAATATGTCCATAACAGACTTAAAAAATGAACAAGGTCATGGGCATTCAGAAATGGATATAGCTAAAACACCAGATGTCCTTAAGGGGTCATTTGAATATATCCCATGTTACCTCTAATACAAGAGGTTTAAAGGAATAACACAGAGGAAAATATAGCTTGGCTGAATTTTTCTTTTAGTTTTTACGATTGTTTTTCCTGTGTGACCTTGTTACTCATTTTAGTTTGTTATTTGGAATATTTTGCAGACACCCTGATGGTTATGGACATCAGATGGGTACGACAACCCTGTGTTTTCAAATGTTAGCCAAACAGTCCACTTATGTTATGCTGACAAGCCAATAAGAAGGGTGAAACATGCATGTCTATGGCTTGATTGGCCTGAATTTGTCCATAACAGACTTAAAAATTGAAAAAAAGACATAATGGGTATTCAAGACTGCCATATAGCTGAAACACCTGATGTCCTTAAGTGGTTATTTGAATATATTTCTGTTATTACCTCTAATACAAGAGGTTTTAAGGAATCACACAGTGGAAAATCTAGCTTGGCTGGGTTTTTCTTTTAGTTTTTACTGATTGCTTTATTTTGTTAGTTGGAATATTTTGCAGACACACTGATGGTTATGGACATCAGATGGGTACAGCAAGCCTGTGTTTCCATATCTTAGCCAAACAGTCCACTAATGCTGTGCTGATGAGGCCATAAGAAGGCTGAAACATGCATGTTCACAGCTAGTAGGGTTTGGCTTGATTGTCCTGAATTTGTCCATAACAGACTTAATAAATTAAAAAAAGTTGTGGGCATTCAGAACTGCCATATAGCTAAAACTGCTTGCTATCATAATGTCACAGAATAAAATAATTTATGCTCCAAACATCAAACCCCAATTACGAAAAAAAAACTTCCACAAAGCACAATGTCGAATCAGCTGAATTTGAAGTCACCAGCCGCCACTGCACATTACCTCTAATGCAAGAGGTTTTAAGCAATCACACAGTGGAAAATCTAGCTTGGCTGGGTTTTTCTTTTATTTTTTTACTGATTGTTTTTTTCTATGTGACCTTATTACTCATTGTTTTAGTTATTCTCATTAGGAGAAATACATAGTTATCAACCATAGAATGGGTGAGGCTAATCTATAACCAAATGGGATAGGTTATCTTGAGCACAAAATGGGAAACTGGATAGGCATAAAATGGTCCACAAGGGCATCTACCCTATTACTTAGCTATGACCCTATGAACATATAAATAAATATGGCTACAGTAATCCATTTCTGCTCCCTGTAGTCAGATGCATGCTGTGGAGTACACCAAAAGCTACCTACACACACACACACACACACACACACACACACACACACACACACACACACACACACACACACACACACACACACTGATATGCCCACCAATTATAGACACATTATTGACTCTATTCTTCTATGGAACGAATAAATGAATGAATAAATAAATAAGTTAAATAAATAAGTAAATAAATAATAGCAAATAAATACAAATAAATATAAACCATCAGACAAATATATAATAAGTGCAAAAATAAATGATGGCTAAAGTAATGTCTTTCCTCTTGTTGCTATAAGAGATACAACCTCTCTGCTGTGCCTGTATATATTGCATATACCCTTAGCATTCTGGGTTCTGTCGTGTCTACAAACAGTCCATTATAACCAGTTCACTTTCTTGGTTAACAAATGAATAAATAAATAAAATAAAAATATTATTTCCTTCATATCAGCAGCTTGGAATAACTTCAAGAAGAAAGAGAAAACTATGTAAGCATAATATTATTATACAAACATTCTGGGTGCAGAGTAATGCCATACATATATCATTCAGTAAGAAAGCAAAGGCATAAAACAGTTATCTTATTAAATTAGAGCACTCACATGACATGAAGTTTTACTGCACATTTATACTCAGATAACATATAGTTTATTTGATTCATATAGTAGGTTTTTTAATATACTTACTTATTTCCAAGTATTCCATTCACCATTAAAAGAGTTGCTTCTAGATATTTGCAGCACTAAGTATCATGGAATTAAGAAATCATTTTTTAATTTTTGCATTAGCAGCTATTTGTTCTGCTAACATGACCAGATAATTTGCTTGCCCTCTGAGATCATAAGGTATTTCCTTGTCTGACCAACGGAAAACTGTGACTCATCGTGCTGTCATTTTGTATTCCCCAGCATGCCAAGGGCAATTGAGAATCTGCTAATTAAAATAAACAAAACAGGCCTTGGCTTGTCTGTCAGAGAAAATTAGAATCTGAGTTATTTATCAAAAGGGATCAGTCTTCAACTAAAATGACAATGCTGAGATGCAGGCATGCACAGAACCAATTTTAGGTAAAACACTCACACCTCATGGACACAAGGTACATAGTTTGATTCTGGCCTTGGGTTATTAGCTAGACTTAAAATGGCCCTTCAGTGTAGTTAGCCTAGTATTCACCTATGAAGCTATGAAAAGAGATCACACGTATAATCACTGTCTGAGTGATTTACCTTCAAAAGATACAACAGAAAGGTCTACTTAGCTGTTGAACTATTTCTTCTTCTGTGACAAATGATGATAGGAGTATAGAGGTTGGAGTACATGAGAAACATTTAGACAGAAGGGTATATACACTCTGCACTGTATCACTTTACTTGAATATAATAAGTTCATTCCTCTTCGCTGCATGCAGCTCACTTCAGTTAAAATACAATATTTCTGCATGTTGCAGTCTCAGTCTTACTTAAGGTGTTTAAATGATAGACTATTCCAGCTGTATTGGCATTCAGGGATAAAGCCCTGACTGTAACCCAATTACCTAATTTTGATTGAATGACACAAGTGTCTGTCCTTAGATGAAGAAGCAGAATAAGACTGCAGTGACAGAGGTGTGGTGATACTTGGGGGAGATCCAAAGACATGTGATCCACTGACCACCTGTGAACATGGCAACATTGTTTTTAACTGATGAGCATGTGCAAAGAGGCATACTACTCCCAATGCTAATGTGAGATGCATGTACTCCAACCAAAGGGGAGGTATGACTTTAAAAGGAAAATGTCCTCATTGTAGGGATGCTAGTGTGAGCACAAGCAACCCCTGTGGCTGTCTTGATGATGTATCCAATAGACGTCTCTTACCCCTCTGCTTTGGATTCCAGTTCAGGTCTTACTGGGAAGGCATGATAGTAAGCTGGTTTAATATAAAAAGTAGAAAAAGAAGCAGCAAAGTGTGAAGATAGGTGAAGGCTGCCAGCCTAGCCAGATAGAATTTTGTAAATAATTCTGTCATTTGTAAATATTAATATAAGCCACAGGCTTGTTCTCTTAAATGGGAAAAAATGGTGTTAAATGTGGAACTGCAAAAATGTAACAACAGTGTACTCTGCAGTAACAAAGCTGACAAGTAAATGCTTTGATGCCAAAACCCGGAGCCGATATGTCTGGATGAAGGAATTCTGCCTATTGTTTTGAGGCCAGAGTTAATGGCTAGAATTTGCATGTATAATTTTTTTTATTGCTCTGGTTCCTGACCAGCTGCAAGATCAAAGGGGCTATTAACCTCTGAAAGTCTGTTCACCTGGGAACCAGAAAGAAATTATGTAGTCTGAAAGGAATCAGTGGTACTGTGTTATCAATTTAAGGACAGAAAGAATTAGAGCATTAGAGCATTTGTCTTTGAGAACATCCAACATCACCAGCACTGCCTGTTATCTATATGTAAGTAGGATCTTAAACTTTAATGTTTCTCTTAGTATTAGCTAGGAATTAGGAAAATTAGACTGTTTTTCCTGTGGTGACTGCAGTGGTGGTGCTGTGGTAGCGTTGTCGCCTCACAGTAAGATGTTGTCCTGTTCAAATCTCAGCTAGAGCATCTTCTGTGTGGAGACATGGGTGAATGGGCGTACCTTCGTTGAAGGTTGTGCGTCAGGGCTGGCAACTTGGCACGTAAAAATCTACTGCCAATCATTAGCGGACTGGTTTTCCGCTGTGGTGACCCCTAACCGGGAAAAGCCGAAAGACACAAAAAAGACTGTTTTTCCTGTGATGTCAGAACTTTCCTACTGTATTATTTTAAACATTTCTCTGTGATCTCTGAACTCTTGACTGGCACTGTGTAGTAAAAAGTATTGTCTTGTGCTTTTATTATTTATTATTAAATATTTTTAAACCTTTCAACTGTGGCTGTTTTGTGTAGATATAATTTAAGCTGTAAGAGTACATTGCATGTATATAGTGATACTGTACCAAGTCACTCCAAATAAGCTTTGCTGTTCAGTCACGCTTACCATTTGGATAATAATATTGCACAGTAATAATTGGAACCCCTTTATTAAGGGCCTCTGAGAAGCTGATAAATATTAGCTTGGTGGTGGCAGTGATTTCTACCGTATAGTCTTGGTAAAAGGGGCACAACTGGAGAACCTGTGCCAGCCTTCCCCAGGAGTATCTGTGTGGTTGTATATAACTCTTATCTCAAAGTGTATGTGTGTGTCAGCTACTTGGGCAGGGACACAAAGCACTGGTTGGATAGAGAGGGTGCTGGAGGTTTTAGCTTGCCAACTAGACTGAGATTTGGACCCTATAGCTGTGCCAGTGAGGAGTCTTATTGGGGACCTGGAGAGAAAGGCAGAAACCAGCACCAGACCGATTGTGATCTCTGTGTGCTCTTAAGGGAAATTGTACTTTACTGTGTGTGTATTTATTAACCTTTCCCTATATGGATGCCCCTCACTGGTGTTAGTGGTGAAGATTGAGGGTGCTTGATTGCCGGGCCAGTGCACGGGCGTCACATATTAATTGTTTGGCAGTGGTGGGATATCCACACCACATACTAATTGGTTGGGAAATACTAATTGGCTTGTACTGGTGTGGGTAGAGTGAATTCCTGCATCTTGTGTACAGTGATCACTGAAGGTGTTTTGTACTCTAAATCAGCCATGCAGTGAATACTCAGAGTTCAGATCACAATTGTTTTATTTCTTTTGTTAGATTAGTTAGTCAGGGAGAGCTGGCAGCATATCAGCAGAGGAGTACGGAAACCTGACAAGGAGCCAGCTGACTGAGATTTGCCAGGCTAGGGGACTGGTGCATGGAAACCTGACAAAGGCGGACATGACTGCAGCTTTGGTCAGAGCTGCATCAGAAAACAGCAACCAAGAGGACGATCAAACTGGCAGTGGAGATGTACCACACTCTGAGAATGGACAGCTCAATCTTTCTACAGAGGACTTAAAACTCCATCTGGAGCTAAAGAGACTTGAGTTGGAGGCCAAGCATTTGGAAATAGAAGCAGATGAGAGACTGAGGCATCTACAGAGTGAGGACCAGGAGAAACTGCAACATTTGCAGGCTGAGGAGAATGAGAAACTGCTACACCTGTAAGCTGAGAAAAAGGAGAAGCAGAGGGAGCATGAGAAGGAGATGCTGACTCTTCACCAGAATCATAGAGGTAATGGGTAAAGGAGTAACCGGACCCCAGAATCACAAAAGGTCAGTAAATTTCTTCTGCAGTTTAAAAAGGGGGATAATTTTCACAGTTTCATTCATATGTTTGAGAGGGTATGTAAACAGTATGATATTGACCAAAGGCTCTGAGCACAGTTTCTGACCCCCTTACTCCATGGTAAAGCTGTAACTGTGTTGTCTAAACTTGCTGATTGTGAATATTTTGATTATACTGCTGTTAAAAATCACTTGTTAGAATATTTTAAGCTAACATATGAAACATATAGGAAAAAGTTTCGTGCATATAGACGCAAGACAGATGAAAGTGTGTGTGAATATGTTGCTGAACTGAGCACTTATTTTCATAGGTGGGTGAGTGGATGTCAGGTCACATCTTTTGAAGGGCTGGCAGACCTTTTGGTGAGGGAACAAGCCCTTAGCACTTTGCCTGAGGACATGAGACTCTGGTTAGCTGATAGACAATGTGCTACTTCAGATGAGCTGGGAAAGAAGGGAGACCTATACCTAGCAAGCAGGGCATCCCTGCACAGGAAAGAGACCCCAGTACTGCTCGTGGGTTTAAAGGAACCCATGGAGGGCAGCACAGACAGCCCCAACAGAATTGTCCAGTAGCAGGGGAAGCCACCAGTCCAGGTACATGTCTAGGACCTAGGGTTAAATGTTTTGAATGCAACCAGTGGGGCCATGTGGCATACAGATGTCCATGGAGGCAAGGTGGGGAACAAAAGGTGAAAGAGCCAGTAAGTGGGAAAGACAAAATGCCAATAGTAGGTTGTCTTGAGACAAGAGGGGTACCAAACTACCATCCTGCAGATATCCTGACAGGGCAGGATTTAGCTTCGGCAGCACCATGTGTTTATGCAGTTACACCCAGTCAGGTTAGGAGACAAGCATGTGGGTCTGGTAGCCTGTGGGAGACCCAGACAGACTGTATATTTGCAGCCAGGGCTGGTGAGGTGGTTACTTCAGGGAGGGAGCTACTCTGTAGCACTGAGACTGAAGGTGTGCCACAGCTGCTTGTGGGTACTGATGTTCCCTTGGACAAAGTGAATGCAAAGGTAGAGGTGAGTAGCAGTACCCAGGCTGATAGTGAGGCACCACTGTCAGGGGATGCGAGACTTCCTGTGGAAGGGGAGCTGGGAAGGGTTACAAAGAGAGAGTTGAGACAAGCTCAGCTCTCAGACATACATTGCAATTCCTGAGGCAGGTAGCTAGGGAGGCACCTGATTCTCAAGGGAAGGGGGAATCTGTATACTGGGACAAAGGGTTACTGTACAGAGAGTAGACCCCTGAGGGAGGTCTAGAAGGTAAGAGGGTATAGCACTCAGTAGTACCTAAAGCCTACCATCTAGTGCTTCTAGCCATAGCCCATGATATTCCATTTTCAGGTCATATGGTCATCAAACGTACCAACAGATGTATTATGCATAACTTCTATTAGCCTGGAATTTCCAGAGATGTAACAGGGTGCTACAGGACCTGTGAGAGTGCCAAAAGGTAGGCAAGGCAGGAGACAAGGTGAGAGCCTCTTTGATGCCTTTGCCTGTGATTGAGGTACCATTTCAAAGGGTAGCTATGGATATTGTGGAGCCTCTGTGCACCCCAAGTTCCACAGGGAAAAAGTATATCCTAGTGGTAGTGGATTATGCTACACGATACCCTGAGGCAGTGGCTCTGTCCTCCATTGAGGCAGAAAAGGTGGCAAATGCTTTGTTAGAGATTTTCAGCAGAGTAGGTTTCCAAAAAGAAATACTGACTGACAGAGGTGCCAATTTCATGTCAGACCTGCTGGCTTCTCTGTGGAAGTACTGTGGGATGAAGCACCTGAAGACCACCCCCTACCATCCCCAGACTAATGGTCTTGTTGAGAGGTTAAACTGTACAATCAAGTCCATGCTACGGGCATTTCCAGGCCAGTTTAAGAGGGAGTGGGAAAAATATTTGCCCCATCTGTTTGCTTACAGAGAGGTTCCCAAGGAATCCACAGGTTTTTCACCCTTTGAGTTGCTGTATGGGCATAGGGTGAGGGGACCTCTAGATTTGATTCTAGATGAGTGGGAAGGTGAGTGTAAACCTCACAAGGAGTCTATTGTGGCATATGTCCTAAACCTCAGGACATGGCTCAGGGAACTCATGGGCTTGGCCCAGGAGAACCTGCCAGAAGCCCAACCACAGAAAAAGGTGTGGTATGACAGGAATGCTCGAGCTAGAGAGTATGCTGTAGGGCAGCAGGTAATGGTTCTCATTCTTGTCAGACACAACAAACTGCAAGCAGGGACCCTACAAGGTGGTAAGAAAGGTAAGAGATGTTAACTACATGGTGGAACTGCTAGGCAGGAGGTAGGGGCAAAAATTATACGATGTTAACATGATGAAACCTTACCATGATAGGGAGACCCTTGTGCTGAGCATTTGCAGTGGATTGCAGGAGGAGTCTGTGGGAGATCTGGTGATTAATCTCCTCAGTGAGGCTTGGACTGACACCTCAGTGGAAGGGGTAGCAATGTCCCAGCAGCTATCTCCTACCCAGGTTTGAGAAATCCGAGTAATGTTACAGGAGTTTGGGGACATGTTCTCTGGGAAACCAGGGTGCACTTACCTGGTGCAACACCAGGTGGATACAGGACCCCAAAGACTTATTAGGCAGGCCTCATATGGGGTACCTGAGAGAGTCAAACAGACTCTGAGGGAAGAGATACAGGAAAAGTTGGAACTGGGGATAATTCAAGAGTCCAACAGTTCCTGTGCCTCCCCAGTGGTGCTGGTGCAAAAGAAGAATGGCAGCACCAGGTTATCTGTGGACTACTGGAAATTAAATATTCACACAGAGTCTGATGCCTACCCCATGCCTAGGACAGATGAGGCCCTGGGGCAGCTGGGTGGGGCTAAGTATCTTACCACCATTGATCTTACCAAGGGTTACTGGCAGGTGCCCTTGACTCCCAGTGCTACAGAGAAGTCAGACTTTGTTACTCCTTTTGGCTTGTATGAGTTCACAAAGATGCCCATTAGGAACAAAAATGCTCCAGTGACTTTCCAGAGGCTGGCAGATCATATCCTAGCAAGAATAGGAGGGTTTGCCTTTGCTTACCTAGATGATATTACTATCTACAGCCATTCCTGGCAAGAGCAGCTTCAGCATGTCAGGGATGTGCTGGGCTGGCTACAGAGGGCAGGGTTGACTATTAAGCCCAGCAAATGTCAGGTGGATATGGCAGAGGTCTCCTATCTGGGATATAGAGTGGGGAGTGGTAAGATCAGGCCAGAACTTGCAAACGTAGAAGCCATTCAGGCATGGCCTGCACCTGTTACCAAAACGCAGGTGAGGGCATTCTTATTGATAGCCGGGTACCACAGAAAGTTCATCCCCAGTTATAGTACCATAGCTGCTCCTCTCACAGGCCTGACAAGGATGAACAGGCCAGATAAGGTAGTGTGGACCCCAGCATGTGAGCAGGCATCCCAGGAGCTTAAGGAAGCTTTGGGAGGACCCTGTGTGTTAGCCAGTCCAGATTACAGCAAATAATTTGTTGTGCAGGTGGATATTAAAAACCATGGGGTGGGGGCTGTACTTAGCCAGATTTCTTCAGAGGAAGAAGAGCACCCAGTGGTTTATCTCAGTCATAGGCTGCAACCCAGTGAGGACTGCTATGCAGCTGTAGACAAGGAATGTCTAGCCATAGTATTTGCACTGCAGAAAATTCAGCCTTAGCTGCATGGAAAAATATTCACTGCTGCAACAGATCACAACCCCCTAACATGGTTACACAGAGCCAGCCAGCAAAACGCCAAGTTGCTAGGATGGAGCCTAGGGTTGCAAGCATGTGATATGTCAATGCAGCACTGCAGTGGGATTAGCAATGCCAACGCAGATGGGCTCTCAAGACAGGGAATGGTGTAAGGTATAATCAGATAGACCTAACCCTCTCAAGCAACGTTTCCCAAGGGTCACTTGAAAAACTAGCTTGAGTTCCCCGGGGTGGGGGGGGGGAATGTGTCAAAATAAGTGAAGGCTGCCAGCCTTGCCAGATATAATTTTGTAGATAATTCTGTCATTTGTAAATATTAATATAAGCCACAGGCTTGTTCGCCTAAATGGGAAAAATGGTGTTAAATGTGGACTCTGCTGTAACAAAGCTGACAAGTCAGTTCTTTGATGTCAAAACTCGGAGCCAGTATGTCTGGATGAAGGAATTCTGCCTATTGTTTTGAGGCCAGAGTTAATGCCTAGAATTTGGATGTATAATTTCTTTTATTGCTCTGGTTCCTGACCAGCTGAAAGATCAAAGTGGCTATTAACCTCTGACAGTTTGTTAGCCTGGGAACCAGAAAGAAATGTTGTAATCTGAAATGAATCAGTGGTACTGTGTTATCAATTTAAGGACAGAAAGAATGACAGCATTAGAGCATTTGTCTTGAGAACACCCATCATCACCAGCACTGCCTGTATCTGTATGTAAGTAGGATCTTAGACTTTAGTGTTTCTCTTAGAAATAGCTAGGAATTAGGAAGATTAGACTAAGTGTTTTTCTGTGATGTCAGAACGTTCCTACTGTATTATTTTAAACATTTCTTTGTGTTCTCTGAACTCTTGACTGGCACTGTGTATTAAGAAGTATTGTCTTGTGTTTTTATTATTTATTATTAAATATGTTTAAACCTTTCAACTGTGGCTGTTTTTTTGTGTAGAGATAAATTATGCTCTAAGAGTACATTGTATGTATATAGTAATACTGTACCAAGTCACTCCAAATAAGCTTTGCTGTTCAGTCACACTTACCATTTGGATAATAATATTGCATAGTAATAATTGGACACTCTTTAATAAGGGCCTGTGAGTAGCTGATAAATATTAACTGGGTGTTGGCAGTGATTTCTACCATATAGTCTGGGTAAAAGGGGCACAGCTGGAGAACCTGTGACAACCTTCCCCAGGAGTGTCTGTGTGGTTGTATATAACTCTTTTCTCAAAGTGTGTGTGTCAGCTACTTGAGCCGGGACACAAAGCACTGGTTGGACAGAGAGGGTGCTGGAGAGTTTAGCTTGCCCACTAGGCTGAGAACTGGACCCTATAGCTGTGCCAGTGGGGAGTCTTATTGGGGACCTGAAGAGAAAGGGAGAAACCAGCCCCAGGCTGACTGTGATCTCTGTGTGCTCTTAAGGGAAATTGTACTTTACTGTGTGTATTTATTATCCTTTCCCTATATGGACACCCCTCACTGGTGTTAGTGGTGAGGATTGAGGCTCCTTGATTGCTGGTCCAGTGCACGGGTGTCACACAAAGCATCACATCAGTACATTGATTTATGAGACCTCAGAGATCTCGGCATTGATGAATGATTGAATTCTTCACTCACCATACAGCTGGAAAATTACAAATGACTACAGCAGCTTGGTATTCCTCAATGATCTCATAGATGACAAAAGTAATGCCACAATCTTAGAGAAGGCTTCTTAACAAAATAAGAAGCATGCCTGCCTAAGGTTCTAACAAATATCTCTGAATAGAAGCAGCATTACCCAATGTTTTGTTATACTTTTAAAACTATCTGAATATTATGGTCTTAATGATCCTTAAGCTCAGGGTTACTAGAGTTCTGACTAACATTTTAACTTATGTTAAAATAACTGTTCTCATGTCCTGAATAAATATAGCTGCCAAAACACAAACCCCAGTAATCTTACAGTTATTGTTAATTTTCTGATAGTCAGTGGTTTGGATTCAGGGTAAATTCATCATAAAAGCATGCATTAAAAGAGTAAGAAACATCTGTTTATTTTCAGTACACCTTATTTATTTCTACCTATAGTTGCTCAGAGGGAAAAGTTCTTAAGTACTATAGTATCTTTTAAAATCAGTAATCAGTTTCAAACCAGTGAGGGTCAGATTGAATAGTTGAATTAGGTTAATCTTCATTGTTCTTCCATCCAAAGATGCACAGAAATATATTTGAAGAACCATAACCTAGGATGATACCTCAATACTAACAAAAAATGATTGACTTCAACAATTGGCTTAGTTTCTGCTGTCATTCAAATAGGATCCAGCATCTGTCAGCCTGAGATGACATGGTCGACAGACCTCGATGCTTTACCAGAGATAGTCTTCATCTGTCACCCCTGGGATTTCAATTACTGGCTAAGGCTCTTGCCATCCCCATAAGGCCTTTGTTAGACAATGTCACAAGAACAATATTCCCAACATAAAAATAACCTGTAAAAGCATCCTCAACGTTATGCTGCTAAATGCTAGGAGTCGAATCCAGAAACTGCACTCTCTGGAAGCAGTCCTCACCATGGACAATGCTGACATTTGTGCAGTCATTGAGAACTAGTTTAAGGCTGCAGAGAGCAACTCAGCTATGCCAGGTTACATTTCCTTTCACACGTTCAGACCACAAACTGAAGGCATGAGAACTAAAGGAGGTGGTGTATCAATATTCATTAAAGATAAATACACCTCTAGATTGGTTACACAGCATGATTCCCTTGAATTACTTCAGGTGCAATTGACTGTAGGTAAGACCCATCTTCAGGTCATTGCCAGCTATAGGACCCCCTTCATGAATCAGGACATCCACTCAAACTACTTGGATCTAATTGAGTCACTCAAGATACAAACAAATACCCCGGTTTTGGGTGACTTTAATTACCTGTCTATAGACTGAGTGAATTATACGTGTTCTAACTAACTTGCCCAAAGGTTCCTGGACTTTGTTAACTCCAGTGCTGTGGACAAGCTGGCTGACACACCCACAAGGGGCTCAAATATCCTGGACCTGGTGCTCACCAACATGGGCGACTGCTGCGTCTTGCTAGAGGTAACTATAATACAAGACCTCCCCACCTTAGCAACTAGACTAAAAAACTTCTCCAAGGCCAATTACAACCTCTTACATGATGCCATAAATAGCTTCAAAGCCCCTCCTCCCACTGATGATGCAGGCAGCTATGCTGAGTTATACACCAATACTTTATATAAGCACCTGTACAATTGTATTGACTACTGTATCTGATAGAACCAAACCTAGATCTTCAAGGAAAAAGAAACCTGCCTGGTGGACAACTGCCATTAATAGAGTATACAATAGGAGAAAGTAACTGCTGTCTAAGATTAGGAAAGAATGGTCTCAAAACTGGAAACACTCCCTCCTCAACTTAAACAAGCAAATAAGACTACTAGTGAGGTCCTCCAAAGCTCACTATGAATCCAGATTAGCTTCCCTAGCTAAGGACAAACACAAGATATTATTTAGTTGCATCCATAACCTCAAAAGTAAGGTCCAGATTTGCTCTGAACTCGTAGTTAATGGTACTAGATATATAAAGCCTGTGGCTATAGCAAACATGCTGGCTGACAGATTCAGTGAAAACTTCACTCCCCTGTCCCCCCCACATATACACCAAAGCATTCCTAACACCTATCCCCCGCCTAGTATCTCCAAGGAGCAGGTCTTAAATACCTTATCCAAGGCCAAAAATATAGCCTGTATGGGACCAGACAACATCCCACGCTGGGTTCTACATGTGTTAAAACAGGAATTAGCATCATCACTGAGCATGCTTTTCAGTTACAGCCTAAGCATGGGCTTTGTCCCAGAGGAATGGAAAACAGCTACCCTCATACTTTTGCATAAAAGGGGTGCGTCCATAGCCCCAGAAGTATAGACCCATTAGCCTTACCAGCCTTATCTGCAAGGCTTTGGAACAAATCATCATAGACCTTATTAACAAAGGTATAGGAAATCTCTAAATGCTTGACCACACCCTGGTTTGGCTTTGTCATTGGGAGATCATGCCTGTTAAACTTGGTGGACTGCTTCAGGACCAAAGCCCTAGATGAGGGCATATCTGTGCATACAGCCTACCTAGACTTAACCAAGGCCTTTGACACAATCCTCCACTCAGGCATCATTGATAAACTAACCCATCTGGGTATCAGCCCATATATTGTCAAGTGGGTTGCAAACTGGCTCACTGATAGAACTTATACAGTCAAAATAGGGGACTCTATCTCCTCCAGCAGACCAGCAACCAGTGGTGTTCCACAGGGATTGCTTCAGGGACCCATACTGTTCAGAATCTACAGGCTAAAACTAAAGGACTGTGGCTGACAAAGTTTGCTGATGACTGCAATCTGGGAGCGATTATTGAAACCCCTAGTGATGTCAACATCCTGCAAGAAAGTCTTACGCAGACTAGTGACTGGTGCCAAAGTCAGGGTCTTAAACTTCAATAGCAACACCCTAAGCCCTCAGTCAGTGGTGAGAGATCTGGGCACACAAGTTGACAGCAACCTTAACTTTGATCATCATGTCTCCACAGTGGTAAGAAAGGCATTTTATATTGCTCATCTCATAACTAAGGGCATTGCTTCCAGAAACAAAAGAGGTTATAACTCCCTGTACTCTTCCCTCATCGGGCCAATAATAGAGTACAATGCTTCCTTTGGTATATTCCTTTCCAAACACCTGCAGCAATTGGAGAGACCACAAAGGTTGCTTACAAAGAAAATTCAGGGTCTTCAAGATCTGTCTTATGCGGACAGACTAAAATCATTTTGACTTTACTCTGTGTTGCATAGACTGCTTAGAGGCAACTTGTGCCTTGCATATAGAGCAATCTCTGACCCAGCTTTATTGGAAATGCTGCACATTCGCAAGTCAAATGGCATACGGGTCACTCACACAAAGGACCTTAACCTGCTATGTGACATCAACAGAACTTGGACAATTGGATGGGTACCTGGAAATTTATGCTGGGGGTTCCACCTGTGTCCCTCTTGGACAGGGGCAATTAGGTGCTGATTTTAGTGTCTGATTGAAACAGACACCATTGGGAGCATAGGTTGAACTTTGTTAGGCTTGTAAGGGCCCTGGGACCATTAGCCTAGTAAACTCCTATGATCCTATCATCCTATAACTCTTATATTTGATTTAGAATGATCAGACTTGGGAAAATGTGCAGCTCCTGGCTTGTCAGAAATTTTGCATATAACTGTAGGTCTTTGGCATTCAGGCAAATGATATTCCCCTTCAAGCTGTTATCTACTATTTTTGCTGCATTTTAAGGTTCATCATCTGATCCAGAATGTCCTTCATCTTCCTAATAGAAGCCTATGAATAAAAGGTAATAATTGCCTTCAATGCTGCTTTCAAAACATGCCATCTAGTCCTAGATTGCCATTTCTATCTGTAGTCACCTCTTCTAGTCACAATCACTGAGCTTCCTCCATCATTTAAATTAACTATCCACCTAACCACATTGTGATTCCAGTGTTGGCAATGCATGCTCAGTGAAGACTCATTCTTTATTTACCACCTTATTCACCTACCATATCCAAGTGCAAGAAATCTGTCCATCCTGCCTGGACATTTATTCTCACCTTGTAAAATATATATTCCCTATTTCCCTCAATCCCCCATCAACATGCTACTAAATCCAATGCATCCATCCCATCCTCTTACTCTTTCTTACATCTGTTATGAAGCTCTACAGCCTCAGACAGAGTGGCTCATTTTAAATCAAATATATCATTGATATATTCACCCACTATTCCTTCTCTCCTCTTAACTTAGTTCATATCCTTAGAAAAATTTTAAGTACATCCACATTATCTGAACTAGGGTTCTAAAAAGATGTTAAAATTATTTGAGTCACTTTCCTATAGCATCTCACCAGAACCAGTTTGCTGTTATCCCCGGTCCTTTTATTCATAATATCACATTCTGTCTCTTCCTAATAAGAGTAGTAGTCCTCTTATTTCTGCCACCATTTCATAACCTCTTCTCACCATGGTATTTGCTTCTCTCTCTCCTTTAGCTTTTGATTTCTGCAGCACCAGTATTACTGTACCTTCCCAACTGAGTTCCTGTAAGATTATACACCTTTCAATTGTTGTCTCTCCTCTCTCTAGTATTTAGTTCTACAATAATCACACCTCGTATACTTCATTCCTTCTAGAGCATCAAGAAAAGTGCCAGCATTCTCCATCAGTGCAGTATATCCATACTTCTACTATATATCGTATCAAAGCACATATATCAGCTCTCTAGGTTGTCTATTGATACAGAACTCTCCTTCCTATGCCCATGCCTTCAGTTATCTCAAAGCCTCCGTCCTCCTTCTACTTGTCAATGTTCATTCAATTTACACTTTTTTCCTGCTTCTTTTAGTCCACTGAATGTGTATTCTCCTTCTTCCCTAGATTCTAATATAAGTACTAGGCTAGTTGTCCTTGTGGGCCATTTTAACCTAAGCCCATTCCCTCAAAGGTGGAAATCAAACCCTGTACTTCATGTCTGTGAGGTAAAGACATTAAATATTATGCCAACATGTACTGTTTTACATGGCAAGAAGATGAATGTGTGTGCATATCTTTATAAGCTCACGAACTAATTTCAATTTCTAGTTTAGTGCTGCTACATTTTTCTGAAAATTATGTTGGATGATGTCAAACATTTTAGGGATAAGGACAACCCAGTTTTCCAACGCAGTCATTAGCCTGCTCAGTTTTTGGCATTTCCTTCACAACAACATATACATGTGACAAAATCTCTAGCTGAAAAACCCAATAAATTTCAGAACCATATTTTATTGCATTGCTATATTTAAGCTAAAATAATGGTTGTTCTACAGAAAGCAACATTTTCTTAATTTTAAATGTTAAAGCAAAATGGTTGACTTCCACATATTTAAAATGTTGTCACTTCCTTGTGTTTTGTACAAATAACTCTAACCTACCATCTTATTCTGAAAGGTTTGTAGAAAATCTCTGATCATTTCAGAAATATACCCGTTGGTAGGCTGAGTCAAATTAACATCACAATGGCCATTTATGGTTACAAATCTAACAATTCCACAACATGTTTTATGACTGACGATGGATTCTCAAGGTAACCACAACAAGAGTTACAAAATCATAAATATACTGTGTTTCCATGTACTTCTGTAAAAAGGTGAGGTAAGTGATCTGTTTAAATACAGCATACAGATGATATAAAATAAAATAAAAAAGTTTGCATTATAATTTATGATGTAGCTGCTCCATTTTTGTAGCTATCAGCATATTTTCAAGAAAATGTTATAATGAAACGTTATTGGAATTTATAAAAAACATTTTGAAGATGAACCCCTTTATAGATAAGTAGAAATAACAATCACACCCCATCTAGAGCCACTGAGTACAGATAAGAATCCTGCGGTGCACTACAGTATATGCCCCTTGCAAGATAAGGACGTAGGTGCACCAGCAGCTAAGGGATACTTTAGAATGTAACAGGAAACACGGCTTTATAAACAGTAAGCTATAACCACACTTGTACGAAGCTATGGGACTGTGATGCTATGGAGTAAGAATCAGTGCAAGCAAATGTGTTACAGGTCAAAGCATGCTCACATATAACAATGAATGCCTTGAAAGAATGTTACATGAATGTGCATTGATCCACATTTGGCTAATATGCAACCTTTATACAGCCTAGGAGATGAAACAGTTATAGTATTAGCAACAAATATCACAAATGACAAGATGTGTAGATGAACACAAGAGACTACACAGTGAAAGAAAATAAATTCCTAAATGTAATTTTGTTCATATTGGCAGAACTATGCCATGAGAAGTCTCAAGTTAGTATGAAAATCATCAGAAAAGGCATAAACATCTTGTAGGATATAAACCAACTACAGAAATATTGTCTGAACTGGTTTAAGTAGATAAAGAAGAAATTATTTAAAGCTGTCCTCTTTTACAAAAAATATTATTAATACATAATACAGGCATTTTCCTGCATCAAATAAGAGATGCTAACCACATAAATATCTATAACTGACAGCTGTAATAGTAAGGTAGTAGTCTAAAGCTTTATAGGAAAATGACAACATTATCAGGAAATCTAGTGAGCAGAGTTTTTCTCATATCATGATCTTTTCTAAATCCCACTTAAAGTAGGCAGGTAGCTGCATGGCATGCAGATTTGTAGTTCTGCACTCAAGTCTGCATTGATATGGAAGCCATTATCTATTTGCATGGTATGAGGGAAAGCAATGCGTATGAGCTGCTCTGGAATACCTTAGTAACAGACCAACCTCATTTCACAGCTTTATAGGTAAATACTGGGTTAGCCGCCCTTATGGGCCATTTAAGCCTAGAAATATAAAGGGGGACTCTTTCATAGTTCTGCAGCATTGCTCGTAGATTAACACTAGGTGCTATCCGTTTGCAGAAAATTGCAAGTTTAGCCAAAAAACAGAGATCAGAATCAAACCCTGCACCTTGAATTTGTGAGGTAAAAACTTTAAGCATTATGGCAGTCCCTCCAAAACCTCAATGAGTAAATAATAATTCAGTTCAGGCAAGCCTCATAAATTGTAAATGGTGCAGCTCAGCTAAATGTATGTCATAGACTGCATCACATTGCACGTATTATTTCATTTATTATAATGTATGCATCATAATGATCTGTATGACACTGTCATGTGTTTGTTGTAATGACATATAACTGCATACCAGACATTACTGCTTTTCCTGTGCTAACTTGTACTGAGTTCAGCATTAATTGAAGGACTTGTCCATCTCCTGGTGACTGACATCATTTTCCCCTTTCCAAAAGTTGTTGAGGTGCTGGTGGCTGAAATGGGACCAGCTGTCTGACAGAAGCCAGAGCAGCCTGCCTTCTGACAATCACTTTGTGCAAGATGGCCCACATAACAAAGCTGTTGTTAACCTTGTCATGAGAGCAGCGCAGTGTCCTTCTTGGAATAGTAAGGCATACGAAACATGTCTTAGCTAGCCTAAACATACTATTCAAGGCAGCACAGAAATGACCATAAGTGAAATTATAAAAGTGCAAGGACGCACCCTGCATCAACTACAATATACAAATTCATTTATGGTCTGGTGCTATATATCAGGTTCCGATGATAAGTGAGTTTTGCATTAATAGGAACTATGATTCCTACATCTACAAATTACATACACCTATGGAAAATTTTATGTTAAAGTGACTTTAGAGGGCTCACATTTGCCACAAGTTTCCATTATGCATATCTTCAGTGTACCAAACACTTTCATTATGAGAAAGTTTACATTACAATCCACCTGTCAGTTTAAATAATGGCAGTTTTCCTGTTGATTTATGCATTTCTTTCTGGACTGGCTAGTGTTTTCATTGCAAGATATACACAATCAGTGATGTTCCTGACTGAAAGGAGAAGGGCAGGCTCATAGAATACATGCTGAGTGATAAATCTCCAGTGGTGTATTCAGGAACAGCTATGAGCACTTGCTAAAGCAGTGCATCAATGAACTTGTCCAGTATCCTCAAAGCTGATAACTGTGACACGCTCACTTTATCCCCTCTAACATATTGAAAACATCATACAGCAGATTGTTAAGGCAACATATGCCTTCTTCTCCAAGGATAAAGTTGAGTTATATATTGCTGAAGGTGCTACATGTGATGAATAAAAGTGGCAAATGGTCCTCAGTAAACCTACATTCCATGCAGATGTGATTAATAGTCCTTCTCAGTGCATAATGACACTGTGTATCATACATGTAACGTAAGAGGGACACACTTTGAGAAATGTGTTAGCCTTCATTATATGACTATACAATTCACATCATTACCTGTTTCTACATGCCAGATCCATGTATATATACAGTCACAGAAATTACTGATCCCTGCTATGTCAGAGTTTGTTGTAGGGATGTAATGGTATCAGTATAGCCCATCCAGACGTGTTGATACAATCATGTAGTTTCTGTTTTATAACAACGATGATAGCACCATGACAGTGCCATTGCATAGGCTGACCTACTTTGTGAGCTTTGTCTGTGTTTGCCTATGTAAATAATAGCCTGTGACAGAGTATGCATTAATTGGGGATTACTTAACATCTGCAGAGTGTTATTAAACACAGAGGAAGCATGTAAATGCCCCAACATATACTTGTTTGGCCTATCTCCGAGTTATTTGTTTGCAAAGTATAAGGGCTAAAATCTACCATGGGAATATAAGGCTAGGCTTCTTAAGATCCACAGAGATTAACAGCCTATTAAAAATAATTAATATAAACCTATGGACCTATAGGTGGAATGCCAGTATTGCAGTTAGGAAGGTGATTAATCCCTAATAAATATACAAGTTGGAGTAGGTTATTGTACTCACAGCATTCATTGTGTTACTCTCTCTCTCTCTCTATATATATATATATATATATATTTATTTATTTTATTTAACATTTATTAACCAGGAAAGTCCGACTTGGAATGAAGCCAATTTTCAGCAGAAGTCCACTGAGAAATGCTCCAGACATATGTGTTTGTAACACGGGACGAAACTGGAGCACCTGGAGGAAAAACACATGAATGCAGGGAGGATACCCCTTTAACTGAAGCTAAAGAAGAAAAAAAAAGTAAGCTATACCTTTTTATTAAAACCAAATGAAGGTTTTAAAACAGAAAGGGAGCCAGTAGTAACTGTTACTCTGCACTGAGCAAATGAGTTAAGCAGATACCACTCCTGGGGTGAGTTGTAAAGGGTCCATGGAGATCAAATACAATACAAATAAATTCTGAAAAACATATTAAGGCAACATTTTATCTATTTATTTATTCATGCAGGTATGTCTGTTTGCATTTACTTGCATTTGCACAGTGGGAAAGTCTGACTAGGTCATACAAGACCCCTTTTCTGCAGAGGCTCAGGAAGAAAAGCTTCATAAACATATTTGGTAAAAAATAAAACAATTTATAAATAGATTATAGCAGACACTTTGGGAGTACAGTTGATATTTGAAGTATAGATATTACAGATTCAACACAGACTGGAAGGAAGCTTATATAAAAGCAATATCAAACAGTTCAGCAAATACACAAAAGAGTAAACATCAGCTGAGGATAAAAATTCATTGAGCTTAGGGTGGCAATGTAATAATGTAGGGAGGTACAATAAACAATAAACAGGCAACAGCAAAGAAAACAGTAAGCACTAGTTTAATACAATTAAAATAAGCACTTTCGTTTCATCCAGTGACAAAACTTCTTCAGACAATTTCAACAAGAAAATAAGATCTGAATATATACTTCCCATAGATCACATGACTGACTTTAACCACGCCTCCCCTACTAAAACCAGCAAAACTGAAAATGCAAGTATAACTGGTACATTTAACATGTTAAGAATAAAGGTTTTTCTCAAATAAAATTGTTTCGCAATATCAAAAAATATATATATATTGCTTCACAATATTAAATCAATCACCCTGGTCACTCTTTTTTCGTCAGAGTAATAGACCATGTAGATTTTAATGGCAGAAGGGGTCCCACGACACTTAAATTGGAGCAACAAGAATTGTTTTGGCAATTGCGACTGAATGCATATAACCAGCCTAGTTTGAAGGATTTATGTTCTGTTGGTTGTATGCTTAAATTGAGGAGTTTGGAAAGATAAGTTTGCTCATGTCTATCATATGCATTTTTAAGGAAAGTAATACACATGTTTTTTGATATTGCGAAACAATTTTATTTGAAGAAAACCTTTATTCTTGTCTAAAGAAGTTTTGTCATTAGATGAAACAAATGCACTTATTTTAATTGTATTAAACTAGTGCTTATGTAGGAAGGTAATTTAAAAACAAATTTGTATTAGTAGTTGCCGCAATATTCTCCAAAGAAACATTAAGTGAGAAAAGCACTGTATATCCACTATAAATAGATTGGTATAAGTGATCACATAAGGAGTTGTTAGATAAAGCAATATCAGGATTCAAATGTATTGGTATGAAATGAAAAGGTGCATCATCTGGAATGAGAAATCCACTATAATACCGGTGGCAAATAATAAGGCATAAGGAAAACGGGTCTTAAAGCTAGAATACAAACATGATTACAAGTAGAACTAATGCAATATAGGACAGGTATGTGTGACAAGTCACAGTTTTCAAAGAAGAAAAAATAAAAAAGGGGCATTGAAGTAAAAAAGAGTCAGCCTGCTGTGGGAAAGTTGGAATAAAATATAAGAAGAGAAAGAGGTCAAGAGTTAATGATGACCTAGACCAAAAATTGCCAAAACATGTAAATATATGGAGGAATGAGCATAAAAATGAGCGTGTGCATGTGTTTGTGCGTGTGTGTGTGTGTGTGTGTGTGTGTGTGTGTGTGTGTGTGTGTGTGTGTGTGTGTGTGTGTGTGTGTGTGTGTCTGTGTGGTGGGGGGTGGTCAGAGAAACAGGATATAGGGTATGATTATAACCTCTGGTTATTGCCTAAGGTTCTATAGACTGATAGCCTAATATTTGCTTATAAACCTTTGAGAGGGACTGAGGTTCAGGATTAACATTAACAGTTATAAAAGGAGTATAGTTCTATAGTCACTGATGAGAGGAGAATCTCTGTGGTTTGAGAGAAGAAATAGTGAATAAAAACTGATTAACTAGGAAGGGAAGTGCAGTGGCAGACTTTAGAGTTAAGGAGATGAGTGTGGAGATTTTTCTTTAAACTGTTTTGAGTTTGGGGTTGTCTGAGGGCAGATGGCACCTGATTCCATAGTTTGGCCACATGGCACACATATTCAGCTTTATTATCTGCATTTAATGCCTTGCCTTAATAGGCAAATACTTTCTCTTCAGAGTGGGTCAGCTGTGGGCTAGTGCAGGGACAATGTGTGTGTGTGGTCACCCAAGCTGGTGTTGGTAGACCTAGTTGGTCATGCACTAGGGAGCATGATGCAACCTGATAAATGCTCAGAGAGAGCCCCTACTGTGATGTAAGTGCCCACTTCACCACCTTGGAGAACAAGTTAGGTCATGCAGAAGGTCAGTGAGGCCAACAAACACTGCTTTTTCTGCCTGGATGGCAATTCTTCTGAATTGTTTTCATTATAACTGATCTATGGGCAGTATTTCCCACCCCTAGAGAATAAATGATCAGCACAAAAGTAGGGGAAAAGGACCCATTATGAAAGAGGGTTCGCTACTAGTACAAACAAAAAAGAATTGTAAACTGAGAACTGCCTGACAATCAGAACTTAATTAGCACTAGGTTTATTATAACTATGACAACAAAATACATAAAACTAAAGAACAGCATAAGAGGGAATAGATACATTCAATTCTTATAGTTATTTCTGAACATAATCCAAATGATAATCACATTGGTGTAAAAGCCTGACTTTGAAACAGATTTTAGAAGCATATGTTCAGTCAGAGGCCCAGTAGATAAGAAGTATATGTAGGGCCTCCTAAAATCCTCCAAAATGGACACAAACCATAAAAGACTTTTTTCAAGGCAACTTTACGGTTTATTTCATTAAAAGTGTGCATAATTAAGGATTCATGGATGCATATTTTGTTGATGACAGTGGCAAAATATTTCATCTTTATAGATTGATTTCTGAATTTCACTGCTGTGACAATTGTACATTTTATTATGGTCTGCAGTCATAACAGCACTTTACTGGAATACAACTTTGCATTGTAACCATATTACTGCTACATATCAATTCAGCACTGAATGAGAAAGAAATGGCTGTTTTTATTTTTTTTATTAACTAGACATTACATAAACATGATCACCTAGACAAGGTGCAACATTTAATTACAAAACATAGCCTTTTAGATCCTGTTGGTTAAAGACCCGTAGACACTGACAACTATGTGACTTAATGAAGAATCTAAGCTGAGTTTGCCTCTAGGAAAGATTGAACTTGTTACTGTGTGTTATCTGAGACAGATCAGCAATAGAGTGCATCACATTCGAAAGTATTAGGCAGCCAAGCAACAGCTGTTTAATGAAACCATCTTGCCTAAGTGGAAAGTAAAGTGTTATCTTTGTTCATTATGACTGCAGAGCAGAACACCTTCATAATGCAGTACATATTATGTCATTTGTGCAGACTAAATTACAAGGATTTATTGACTGCAAACACACTGCTCAGAGCTACAAACGCATGAGGAAAAGCAGCATTCATTGTGAGTGTGAGTGCCTTAGTATTTTTAGAATGTACTGAGAAAAAGCTGACTTTTTCACAAATTATGAACTAAGCCACTATGCATAAATGAAAAAGCCATAACAGGTAAACAAAAGCTTACACACACACACACACACACACACACACACACACACACACACACACACACACACACACACACACACACCACACTCTATCAAACAGTAGAAACGTACTTCATATAATGGGTGGGATTCGAGAAGGTACCTCAACACGTACACTTTTTATTCTCGAAGTACCCATTTGTTATTCGGCAACTGCCCTAAGACGGTGCTGCACAGCACTCTAGCATTAAGTCATGCAGCACTGTGTAGTGCTGGCCCTGCAGTTGAGCTGAATGCTAATGAGGCAGTCTGGGGGAGAAGCAAATGCTTATTAGTCGTTCTCTCTCTCTCTCTCTCTCTCTCTCTCTCTCTGTCTCACTCACTCACTCTCCCAGAATTGCTTCAGGAAGGTATCTACATGCTAAGCAATTTAAGAAATCACTTGGCAATGTAGATCAGCATGGCCAGACCCTCCACACTATGGTATTGAACATGGCCAAAACACTGTTTTTAGCTACCCATTATGATCATGATATTGGGATCAGGGGGTAGGGGGAATCATAAGACATCAGGGATACATTTTACTTAAGTGCTTTAACAGTCCTAGCAGCTGTACAGGGACTGGAAGGTCGGGGGAGCAATTGACACCAGGGATGCACTTTCTTTAAGTGCCTTAGCAGCATCAGCAGCAGTATGGGGATTGGAAAGTGGTGGGAAAAACTAGCCACCTGGGACACATTTTGCTTAAATGCTTTAGTGACAACAGCCACAGTACAGGGATTGGGGAGGGCACTTGGAATCAGGGATTACTCTAAACAGTTTTGCTTTAACAGCATGGAAAACAGTACTAGGATCAGTGGGGTGAGGGGGACACTAACCA
>NC_056740.1:316075909-316253409 GCF_019279795.1 Protopterus annectens | reverse complement strand
TTCAGTGAAATGAGATTTCAGTGAAGTGAACTTTCAGTGAATTGGTCGCAGGAATGTGACTTTCAGTGAAATGAGTTTTCAGCGAAATGAAGTAGACCCATATACACACACACGCACATATATATATATATATATATATATATATATATATATATATATATTTATATAAAATTAATCCACAAGATAACTATGATGAAGGTCACCAAGGTGAGGTACCCAAACTTATATAACAATACAAATCCAAGAGAGAGTACCAACACCACCACAGCTGGAGTAGACTTTTTGTTAATAACAAATGGATAAATGGTTTCTTGTTAAAACCCTTCTTCAGATCAAACATCATTATCAAACACAAGAGCATTTAAATAAAATCATAACCAATTACTTGTAGCCATTTTGGCACCAAAAATCACAAGCCAATCATTCAAGTTATGCTAAATAGAGTTGAAAATTAGCCAATAGTGAAAGAACATATTTTCGGTGACAAATAAAATCTATAGTATCAAATCTACATTATAATGAATGATAAAAAATGATGTTAAAATACAAAAATATACATAAAATTCTGTTCAGAAAATATAAAACGCTGTAATGTAATTTCCAAGAACATTTGAACCTATTAACATAAGCCTTTAAATCAATGTGACACATTACTAGGTAAAGCATATGCCCTGGTTCCTAATGTAGGTCTAATATTAGGTATTTTTCATATATGGATCCCCTTCACTTCACCGAAATGCTAGAAGACCGACACTCTACAGAAGGAGACGAGAAGACCGACAACTCAGATGACCGACAAGGTGAGAACCCGACGGACTCGGTAAGTGTGCGATAGAGTGAGGGATTTAGTGTTAGGGAGTGGGCAGGTAAGTGTGCGATAGTGAGGGACTGTAGTTTTAGGGGCGGGTTAAGTGAGTTAGGGTTAGGGTGCGGGTAGGGTAAGTGTGCAATAGTGACGGACTATATGTTTAAGGGTGGGTTAAGTGAGTTAGGGTTAGGGTGCAGGAAGGGTGTGTGTGTGATAGTGACGGACTGTAGGTTTAGGGGTGGGTTAAGTGAGTTAGGGTTAGGGTGCGGGTAGAGTACGTGTGCGGTTGTGTCGGACCTTAGGGTTAGGGTTTGGGTTAAGGTTAGTGCATGTTTGGTTGTGTGTATTGTCGGTATTGTGTGTTGTCGGTCTTTTGGTGTCGGTGTTTTGTGTGTCGGCGTTGTGGCGTTTCGGTGTAGTGAAGGGGATCCATATATATAGATATATATATATATATATATATATATATATATATATATGTGTGTGTGTGTGTGTGTGTGTGTGTCGGTAAGAGAAAAACAGGCAAACAGGCCGAGGATGATGAGGACCTGGATAGAAACCCTATGTGGCAACACAACTGACTTTTTGCATTTATCTGTATAAACAAATACCCTCACCTTTAATGATATGGGTTTTGTCAGCCAGCTACCTTTCCAACCAATAATGATGGTTAATGCTGAGCTGGAGGAGTCTCCCAATAATCCTAGCATGGGATTTAATATCAAAGGCCTTAGCAAGGTCTAGCATTGCAGATTGAATGTCCTTTCTTTATGGTCATTGTAACCCTTTCAAAGAACTCAATCAGATTGTGCAGGCTTTATCACAAAACTGAACTGGTGTGTATCTAGGTATATGAGGTCATTTGCATTGGTGTTGATTAGCTCAACTGCTGTATAGTCCATAACTTTGCAAATATCTGTGACCAATAATACTTGTCAGACTAATAGTCTTGTAGTTCCCAAGATCAGTATAAGGACCACCTTCATTCAAGGACACCACAATTGCCATTCCCCACATATCAAGAAGGAGTTCTGCTAGTAGAACTTTATTTTTCTCAATAGACATCCAGGAATATTATCAGGACCCATGAAAATAATATTTTATGTTTTAGAAAATACCAAATGGATTTGCTCCAAATTAATTACAGAAGGCGCATGTAAGTAGGAATGGTGGGTCTGGAGGTGGAGTAAAGTAGGAAAACAATTTGTCTACAGAGATATTAACAATGTCTCTGGGGTCAGTGAAGGAGGTGCCATTAGAGATAAGATCAATGTAGAATTGTTTATAACTTTTAATCTTCCTAATATAGCTGAATATGAGCCTTGTGGTGTCTTTTTAATTAGCTTCAACCTTAAATTCATAGCTGGTCTTACATTTCCTAACAGTAGGTTTGACAGACTTGCAATTTTAAATCCCTTTTATACTGATGATGTGGACATCTTTTAGTAATGGATAGGAGCCCTTTTTATTATAGTGTTTGTTGATGTGGTCCTTCTACCATATGGGTTTACTTTTGAAATTGCCATTATACTTATGATGAATTAGTACGGATGCCTCAATACATTAATCCAAGAGGGGGTGAAATTCAGAGCATAGGCAGCAGCCTGAATTACAAGGTCATCTGATCCGATATAAAAGTTCTGATTATCAGTATGTAGTAAGTAATTGGTTTTGAAGTAATCCTAGACTGGAAAGGAACTATTAGGGCTGCAGATCAGATTCTCATGAGGGAGATCAGAGGAAACAGTCAGATTTGACATGGGGGTAACAAAAAGAGTTGTGCAATTGGGACAAATATTTGTAAGGACAAGATCAAGATTAACAACTCTGATGGGCAGGGGCACAATTGTTCAAGTGTATTAGTATTTATGAAGTCCAGCAATCGCTGTAAACATATTTGATGTTGGCAGTATATGTCTGCCATTTTGTGAGCAGATAGTTGAAGTCACTCATGAGAAAGGCATTTGATTTAACTTCTAATTTTTTTAATTGGTTAAGTTATTCTGTATGTTTTAAAAGCGATCATTGATAGGGATCGATAATTGGCTATAACGTGAAAATTAGTTTCTTTGAATGTAACTAAGACTTCAAACAGATCCAGTGAAACATACTGGGGTTATGAATAAATGTAGATTCTGCCCCACAGTTGCAAGCTGATCAGAGTGTATGATAGGCCTTATACCCGGAAAGTAGCAAGGGTTTCACTAGAATGGAAACATGTTTCTCTTACTTTACAATGATGATGTCTTTGAGGTCAAGGAAGGCCCCATTTTGAGAGATTTAGGAACCTTGCACTTATTTTAAGTATGTATTTATATGTTTATCTATTTATGGGGATTGTTTATTTATTGATTGATAGCTAGATAGGTAGATTGGTCTGGAGACCCTTTTGAAATACAACTCAGCCTATGAGGTCAACTAAAAATATAGGTTCATAGGCATGTACTAGGCTAATGACCACTGGGGCCTTTTTAAGCCTACTCATGCATCTCAAATCTCTAACAAGTTTTGGTAGCCATGGTAAGTGTAAGCAGGGTCTTGGGGGGGGGGTGAAACATTTATAATCAGGGGCCTGGGAGATGAGCCATTTACAAGCTGCCTTTGCTACAAGACACAGGTGCCAGACTAGGGATGAGTTTCCTGTTCCCCATACAATTGTCCAAATTATACTTGATTTTGGTTAAGAAGGAACTTTGCTTCACGAGTGGGGAACCTGTTCCAGAAAACAGGTAGTCTCTGGGATACATGCCTGTCTCTTCCACATGTCCTGTTTATATCACTGGCAAGGTTTAAGTATTTAGTAATAACACTTCTGGTGCTGTTTGTTTTGCAGATATGCAGGAAGTCCATCGGTGTGGGATCAGACACTGTCTTGTATGCCAGGCATAGATCTCCCCTCAACAGCCTCTAGGAGACAGGATACAGGGCTAGGACTTTGAGGCAGTCTGCACAGGACATGTTATTTATTCCCTGTATTATTTTAGTGAGGAACATCTGTGAATGTTCCAGTTGTTATATGTGCCTGGCAAGGTACATACCAAAGGGGGCACTGCACTCAATGATAGTTCTAATGATTGATAAATAGTGGAACAAAAACCTCCTTGGACCTAGATGACATACAATTGTTTATAAGTTAAAAAACACAGGATGAGTCCCTTACTACCATAGACATGTGATGGTAAAAAGCTCGATTACTGTCAATGATTGTCCCCAGTATAGTCATTGTATTACAGTGATGTAATATATAGAATGAGTAATTAAAGCTTAAAACATTTCAAAAATATGAATAAAAGTATGTACGTTATGTATGTTTGAGTTAATCAATAGAAACAAATCACAGGTTTGAACAAGATAATGATGGCATGTTTCAAAGAATAGTATGAAGAACAGAATTTACTATCATTTCAATAGCAGCTAAAGTTTGACTCCCTTATGAGATGACCTTCAAGTTTTTTCCAGAAACCTTTCAGTGTAGTTTGCTTCCTAACTTCTGGAGGCAAGTACCTCCAAACAGCTGGATTGAATATAGAGAAGGCTCTTTTTCCTACTGTTATTTTAATAGAGGTCTTCCTAAGTAATGGAACCCATCGTGATTGTCAACGAGAAAGAAGTTTTCTTCCCTAAATTGTAAATTTGACATTAATGGGGACACTGACCTTGATACCATTGCTTAAGTGATAATATCCAGATTAAAGATTGTTACGTTGGGATGTTCATCAGTTGAACTTCGCATAAAAAGCACTATGGGGGTTGCAAAAGCATACAGGTATATAAGGCATCCTCAGATCCAGCTTTGATGGATTTCTTGCACATCAGCAAAACAAACAGTAGCAGAATTGGTAGATCTAAAGACCTAAACCTTGCCTTTGACATAAATAGAACAAACTGGAGAGGCTGATATGCATCTCAAAGGATCCCTGCACTATGGAATAAGCTCCCCATGTGAAGCAGAGTTCATCCTTGACCCTGTTCAAACAAGACTTTGATCACTGGATTTGAAATTAAAAATTCACCCCTGGTCTGGCTCCCATGCCTCTACTGGATAGAAGTCAACAGTAAGTAAATTACTCCCCAACTAACATACCCCCACCATACAGAAGTATAAAGTACTCTAGGGCAAAATTGGGTTGTGTTGCACAGCTAGGCTTATAAAGACTCTGATAGTCATTAGCCTAGTATGAACCTAAGAACACATGAATAGTTTATCCAGTATGCAAAAACCAAGGGAGGAAAGATACAGGACACCCATTGCACAGCAGGTGGGACCATTGACCATTTCTTCCTATGCACTTCTATGACACCAACTGACTAATTACTAAAGCCAATTATTTTATAGCTTCCTCTCTCTTTCTCTCTCTCTCTCTATATATATATATATATATATACATATATATATATATATATACATATATATATATATATATATATCTATATATATATATATACACACACACACACACACACACACACACACACACACACACACACACACACACACACACACACACACGCATACACACACACCCAGTTATACTGTACCATCTTGTTCCTATATTCACACATAACCCATAACTCAAGAAGATTTGTATGACATAACAGTGGGATTTGCCTCTGTTTTAAACATGTAAATTTATCTTATCATTCTTTCTAATGTAATAGTATTACACTAACAGCATCCTTTCCAGTCAGTTAATAACAATGCCGCTCCACTAAAAACTATTCATCTTCATTATCGGCTTCTTTTGTAACGGTCGACTATCTCTTCAGTTATCAGTCCATACTTCCCTTTTATCTCCCGCCTTTAATTTTACCACTGTAGGACATTTTCTGTACAGGTCTTAACTTCATTTACATGAATCCTTGGTACTGTAAATGGTTTTAAATTGTTGGAGAACACAAGATTTTAGCCTATAAAAAATTTGTATGCTCAACTTATGTGTACTTGTGTAATCTTAGAAATACTGTATATGAAGCTTTTGCTTGTATGTTTGAGCCTTTTGCACCTGAGAAGTGACTGAAAAAGGTCCGAGGACCAGCCTTCCACCTAGTCAACAAAGAATAAATGAATAAATAAATATACAAATAAATAAATGTATCAAGGACACAATCCAAAAGAGTTGGAGTAGTGTTGGTGAGAGCCTCCACCTTTCAGTAGTGCTTATCCAAACCCAGCTTTCTGGTGTGTCCCAATGACATAACATCATATCACATCGCATCATGAGAAGGACTCTGTCTAGTGAAATATGGATGCTGTGTTGTAATTAACTTGCTACAGTGGAATTGTGCAGACAGTGGAATTCAAGAACATGTTATATTAGTGAACACTAATATTTATGCATGGTGCAGTCCGAGCTGCCCCTATAATAAAGAGTCATCTCTGTCAATGCAATTAGGTGCCTAGCACCAGATGTCTGTATGTCAGAAGTGGTCCTGCAAATACTTAACATGCCAGTGCTTCACGTTCTAATACACAGATGAAGTAAACAGTCCCCAAACTGACCAGCACCACAGTGCCACTTGTCTGTCAGCCACAACACCATATGCATATCATGTAAAACTTCTGTGATGTATGGAGCATTATGACCTGAAATAATGGGTTCAGTGTTGTGGGACTACAAAAGTGCAGTCTGAATAGGATCATTGGATCATATGTTCATAAGGAATACAAGGCAGCTGAGTCTTGTGCCAGTATCTACTCTTAGACTGTGCCAACTCTTGTGGAGGGTTACCCATCCATCATCCAATTTCCATTTAAAGGAAGATGATGGCTCAATCTATTTAAGTTGCTGGAGGAGTCTATTCCAGAAGTGAGAAAGATATTACATAATAAACCTGTCTCACCAGCATGATTTATTTATTCGATGCTGAAGATTTAGATCCTTTGTTTGAGTATTTGTGGCACTATTTGATTGTAGAGCTACAAAAGATCCAGGACCACTGGATGGCTAATAAGGCATAGTTCTATCCTCAGGATTTTGTAAACTAATGAATAAAGATACATTTCTTCCAGTCTTTTTAGGTAACTCAGGGTTTTAAGTCAGTGTTCTTCTTAGTTAAAAACCTTTAGGGTCTTTCTAATTGTTTGATATGTCTAGTGAGGTACATTCAAGAAGGTGCAGTATATTCAATAATTGGTCTTACCAATAGTGAATATATGGAGACCATGACATCTTTAGATCTTGAAGATTTTCATTTGGCAAATAATGCTAAGTAGTAGGACTTTTTAACTACAGTGTTTACATGATGATCAAAGGAGAATGAATTATAAATCCGAGTTTCAAGGTCTTTAACAACATTCTTATTTTGGACTAGAGTGTTGTCTATGTTGTGTGCTATTGGGAAGGAGTTGTCTACCAAATATGACAGTACTGCACATTTTAGCATTCAATTTGAGCACATCTTTAGCATACCAGGTATTTGCAAGTGTAAGATCTTGTTGAAGGAGTTGGGTTTCAGAGAGGGACTTGACAACAACACCTAATTTATAGCCATCTGCAATCCTGTTTAGCCAAATGTCTTGGTTTATGGTCTGGAGATCAGAAAAGTAAATGAAACCAAAACAGATCTAAGCACTAAGCCCTACAGAACACCACTGATCACCTTCATACTCTCAAATGAGGCACCTGCTACCAGCACTATATGGGTTCTGTGTTTTAGCCAGTTTGTTATCCATCTTATCATATGGGAATTTAATTGTAATGTATCCAGTTCAGTAACTATGCCAGCATTGGGGATTTTGTCAAATGCCTTGGCCAGGTCAAGGTAAGCAGCCAGGTATATTATCAGGTCCCATGGGGGAAGCATTTATAGCCTTGGAGAGCACCTTCAGTACATGTTCTTTAAAGATGATGTATAGTCTGAGAGATTCAGGGTTAAGTTAAGCACATCTAGGGTAAAATTTGGATTGAATGTGTTTGCTAGTATGTCTACTGAACCTAAGTACATGGTGTCATTATGGATAAGTTCAGAGCAATGTTGGGTGTTATCTTCTAGTTTTTTAACACAGCTAAATAAAGATTAGCAATTGTCCTTAGGTTCAGATGCTAATCTAAATCAATGGGCTGCTTTAGTAGACCTAATAGTGATTTTCAAGTTTAGAGTTATTTATGTTAATGGAACACCAGGGTGGTTTGTTTTTAAATGTATTTATTTTATTTATTTAACATTTGTTTGCCAAGAAAGTCCGACTTGGAACAAAGCCAATTTTCAGCAGAGGCCCAGGGAGAAATGCTCCAGTGACATTTGCTATTATATTTAAATATAGTTGGGACTGCCAGATCTAAACATTTATCTGAGTGGGCACAGAACTCCTTGTGAAGCTACCTGCAGTGGCAACATCAGGGGTAATGTTGCTACAAGTGAATTTTGAAACTTTGTCATAAATTTGATGAGAGTAGTACATTTGAAATCAACCAGTTCTAAGATCTCGGTTTAGTCGGTTTAGAGCCTTTGAAGGTGAAGGTCACTAGTTTATGATTCAACTTAATGAAGAAGGAGGTACCAGGGGAATAGTACACAAAGAAGTTATATTCATAAGGATTGGGTCAAACATATTATGTCCTCTGGGGTGAGGTTGTTAACCTAGACCGGGGACTTTTTTGTTTATTAAATGTAATAATTTCTGAGCATCCTACATTCTAGGTATAGAAATTCAGTGTTACTGGCTAGTAGTTAAAGTCTCCCAAAGTTATGAAGTTTATCAAGTAGATTTAGAAACCTTACATGACTTTCAGGGGACATAGAGGATGTAATATAACAAGCTGGAATCTGATAGTTGGTCCAGTTTAGTGTGATTTGGGGCTCAATGAGTTAGATTTGTGGGTATCTGGGAATCTGTCTAGTGGTACTAAAGTCCCTAATAAATACTGAAATGACACTATAGTTGCCATCAGGTCTGAAGGCATGATGGGTATAAAACATAGGCAAGGAAGAAGTGCTTTCCTCAGTGCTTAAACTGAGTGTCAGTAATCACACAGATACAAATATGTCCCAATCGCAGGAAAGTCTCAAGGGCAGGCAGTTTATTTTTGAGACTTCTGGTGTTGAGCAAAACCATTTTACTGGGTTACTGGTTTTGGATTCCATATGACAGTTACATTGTGATACCTATTAGCTGGATTTTGCCTAAAAAGGCAATATAAGGGTAGCAAAGGATTTAACCAGTATGTGGAAGCCTTGACTTCAGGCCATTCCCTACAAAGCAAGTAAGATGGTCAACCAACTTGCTCCATGCTGACAAATACTCGATCCCCCTGAAATTCCACCAACCATCTATTCAATTGTTGAAGCCAATTACCTTTTCTTTGTACCTAGGCATCATTCTTGGAGAAGGAAGATTTGCGCTCAGGACCAGAGTCTTGCCTAAATCATTGACATGTTTGTTCATATCCATCAGGGTTTTACTTCTCAAGCCATTAACCTTCATGCTGGCCATCACAATGTCGTAGTCACATTTTTTAGGTGAAAAGGTTTGAAGTGCTCCTGGGATTTCAGAGATCCTGGCACCTGACAGTCAATTCATGGTTATCCTGTTTTTGTACAGCCTAGTGAGGGAAGAATCAGTGTGCCTGACTACAGCGTCACTGATCACTAAAGCATTTTTATTTGCAAAGTGGTTTGGTGTATTGGATTTGTAATAATGTAATCCTTGGCGACTCTTTGCTGAAAGTGTGCCTGAAGGTGAAGTGGTGCTGAATTTTTGCTGTGTCTTAGTCTTCATGGGTCTAAGAGACTTTGGCAATGATTTTTCTGTAGCATCACTGTAAGACATTTTGGGTCGGTGTAGACTGTGGTGATTATGTGAGTTGCTCACAGTCCATGTTTTTTATGAAAGTGACACTTTCATATTTGTCAAATATTTGCACCTGTCACAAACAGAATTTCTTATACTAAGTAAGTATTCATTATCTGTAAGCATAAGGTAGTTACTGCACAACTTAAGGAAACCAAGTGCTCTGAGGCTGGCAACCATAGGGAACCAGGCTGGCCATTCCATCTTGGTAAAACATTTTGAGAGCTAATTAGCATTACGGTGATAATTATGCGCAGTTAATGAGACAGTTAACTGTGGAGGAAAGTAGCTATGAGATTTTCTTATAGAGAGTTTAAACTAATTTACTGTACAAGCTAAATTAGGTTTAGTTGGTAGGGATACACTGTCTGTTATAATATGAGCTTAATAAGGTAAATTAGGTTTAGCTGGTATGGATAAACTCTGTCTGTTATAATATGAACTAAATGAGGTAAATTAAATTTAGTTGGTAAGGGTATGCTGTTATTATATAAACTTAATCTGGAAAACTAGGTTTAGATGGTGGGGGTACACTGCCTGTTATTATCTTAAATTAATGAGATAAATTTGATTTAGTTGGTAGGGGTACTCCATCTGTTAATAAGATAAATTAGATTTAGTTCGGTACTCCATCTGCTAAAAAGATAAATTAGATTTACTTGTAGAGGTGCACTGTCTGTTATATGAGTTTAATGAGATAAATTAGGTTTAGTTGGTAAGAGTACTCCATCTTTTATTATATGAAATTAATGAGATTAGATTTGGATGGTTGGGGTACCATTGTCCGTTATTATATGAGCTTAATAAGATAAATTAGATTTAGTCATTAAGGTTAATCCATCTGTTATTATATGAAGATTATAAGATAAATTACATTTAGTTGGTAGGGTACACTGTCTGTTATTATATGAACTTAATGAGATAAATTAGTTTTAGCTGGTAGAGGTGCACTGTCTGCTATATGAGCTTAATGAAATGAATTAGATTCAGTTGGTAAGAGTACTCCAGCTGTTATTATATGAACTTAATGAGATAAATTAGATTCAGTTGGTATGAGTACTCCAGCTGTTATTATATGAACTTAATGAGATAAATTAGATTCAGTTGGTAAGAATACTCCAGCTGTTATTATATGAACTTAATGAGATAAATTAGGTTTAGTTGATAAGGGTACACTCTGTTATATGTAATTAACGAGGATAATTAGGTTTAGTTGGTAGGGGTACTGCATCTGTTATTATACGAAGATAATGAGATAAATTTGATTAAGATGATATAGGTACACTGTCTGTTTAATATGAACTTGAGGTAAATTAGGTTTAGTTGGTAGAGGTACACTGTTATAATATGAACTTAATAAGGTAAATTAGGTTTAGTTGATAGGGATGCACTGTCTGTTATATGAACTTAAGGAGATAAATTAGATTTAGTTGGCAGGTGTACATTCTCTGTCATTGTAAGAACTTAATGAGGTGAATTAGGTCAGGTTAGTGAGGGTGCACTGTATGGTATTAAAAGAACTTACTGAGGTGTAATACATCTAGTTGGTAGGGGTGCACTGTCTGGGTAAATAACGAAAATTAAGTAGTCTGCGCTAAGCTGCAACTGTAACAACAGGCATCACAGAACTGCTAAGCTGCTGTAAATGAGCCCTGTGGATTAGCAACAGGCTACTGTAGGCTGCTAGTGTCTGTTTGGTTGATATGTGTTACATACTGTGCAGCTTGTCGTACAACTGGTGTCTGCACTTCTGGGTAACTCTGTTCACACTGACTAATAGGATTAGGGACAAGTAGTTGGTACTAAGACTGGTAGAGAAAATTATGTCTGCGTCTATGTGGTGCATGTAGAAATGATGCTGCACTAAGTGGTGTAACTCTCAAACATGGCCAACTTAGAGTAACAGAGACAAAAGCTAACAAAAGTCAAGTAAACACACTAGCCATTGGCAAGTGACACTTTTCAAGGTCATGAATATGAGGAAAATAATGTTGGAGTCATATCATTTGTAAAAATTGGACAGCTCATATACAACAGCACCGCACATGACAAGGTGAGCTGTATTTAGGTTATATCCCTCCTTTTCTCTGTTTGAGATAAGATTCACCTATATGTCAAGCATCTTTCTGGTGGGACTGCTACTTCCCATGGTCGAGCTCCCAGTGTCGACATCCAGTACCCCTTAGAACTTAATGCTCTGTTGCAATACTTGGAAATTTTACACTAGAGTTTAAGTTGAGCATAAATTTTTAAAGTTGAGCATATATTTTTAAAGTGCTGTAGCATAAGGAACCCAATTCTATTTTTGGAATTAGGAGTATATTTTGGTGAATCTTCATCTGCTTATGTGGCTTAAGGAATGCCAGGAACTTGTTCTCTGAATCAGGAATATTATAGTGCTTGGGACTTTGTCCTTCCTCAAACATAAAACCTTTTGGAATCCCACAATCAGTTGTACATATTCAGTGTTCATGTCAGAAGCTTTGTAAAACTTACATTGTGTATTGTATTAGACCTGTGCTCCATGGCTGTAAAGGGTCTTCTATCAGTTTACCTGCCCAGTTAATACATAATGAAATAAAATTAAAGTGTCATGATCGCCAAATTAGATAATATTAAGCCAAATGTAAGAAAATACGTTTTCTTCTTTTACAATGAGGATGATGGATCACTGAAATGCAGTCCTGGACTCTGTACCTGGAAATAGATATATACCTTTACCATAATTCAGGGGTGGTTAGGTAATGAAGCAAGGTAGAAGAAAGGGGTAGAGTGGCTGGATATTAGCTACAACAAGTAGAATTGATTAGCCATACATCTTTATTCATAGTTTGAGTAATATGCACAGTTATGGTTATTTTGATACTTTGTTCATTGATTTAATAGGTTCATGTGTAATTACTAGGATATCAGTCCTTATGAACCATTTTAAACCTAGACAGTTTTTGTTTTTGAGAACCAAACCTTATACTTCTAGGTAAACATCTTAACCATTATGCCAACTTCCTTTGTGTACTATGTGTATGGCACGTATTTATTGTGCTTAGAAGGTTTTAAATACTTTGTTTAATGTCAGTCTTATTTTATGTTTTATATATTTGTTTCACGCTTGTTAAATTTTAGTAAAGACTGAAAAGCATATGTTCTGTATTTACTGTCTTGGCAGGATTTGTTGCTGGAAAGGGTCATTGAACAACTATCAGCTATCAGACAAATTATTTTCTTACATATAGGAAAATGTATGCAGAGCACAGTGAGAAAACAAATGTTTAAAGGATGAACATACTGAATAAGTGCCTCATGAATATGAATATGGAATCACATGTTGAGAGGTACTGATCCTCAAAACAACTTAGTGACTTGTTTTGAACAGAAACACCCACACTTTGAAAACAAAGAGCTATTCTGGGAAAAGGAAAATCAGTGCAAACAACATGTTCATCTCAGAGCAGGTACATTTAAAACAGAAATAGTCCAAGACATCGGTCAAATAAAATTTTAGTATAAGGAACTGAAAACAAAGACATGCATTCAGTGTAAAAATATAGGAAAGCCTTTGTCAGGAGTTGAAAAGATAAGAAACCTAAAAGATGAGCAGCAGGGCTCTGGGGACACTTCTGCAGGGTTTTCTAGCTGGATCTTTGGGTCCTCTATGGGACTACAGAGTTATTAAAAGACCCAGCAGTAGATTGTGGTAGAGATTATCCTATTGTAAGACAACTGTCACTACTGATGACAAAATAGATTACAACAGATGCATATTGTGAAACAAATATCTAGTGTTTCACAGAGATGTTTGAGTCATACATTTATAACAAAGTATATTGCTCTGCAGCTAGATAGTATCAGATACATATAGACTTCCACACTAAGCAGAACAGTTTCTGAAATGATAATGAATGAAATAATTAAGAGCAAATATATCTGAAAGGTCTCATTTAATATCTTAAAATAAAGATATGCATACTATGGCAAAAATCAATTGAAACACCCTATGAAAAAGGATACAGCATTTGTATTGTTTCTTTATGAGCACATTAAAGTATTATCTACCATTTTACAAAGGTCCGTGAAAGAAGCCCAAGGCAATCTGCATCCGTTTATATACAAAGTTCATAAAACTTGTGTCTATAATTCTTTATCCTAGTTCTGGAAGCATGGCTTAAATATGTGGCACTAAATCTGTAAAAGAATTCCCACAGTTAGATAAAGAGAAAGCAGGGATGACTAGATTACTGTGCTGTTACCTGATAAACTGGAAATTTCTAGTTCCAGCTAAAAGAACACCTCAGACTCTGTCAGTCTTATGTTCAGCACTGCATGGATGTCTGTAATGCTTCTAGCTTGGAAAGTTCCACACCACATTGTTTGTGATTATGAGACAGTTATTATAGTGCTAGCAAGATCATTTTCTTACAGCAGTACCAAGAAAAATGATGCAGCACTGAAATTTACTTTTTAAACAAGTTCTGATTTTGTACAAGTTGGCATAATGACTACTTCTAATAAGACAAGTTTCTGGTTAGTTGTGAAGCAAATACCAAGAATTTTACAATGCCATTTTACTCAGATCCTTACTTTCCCTCAATCCATATTTCTCAAACAAATAATTAATATGGCAGTGTGAATCATTATATATATATATATATATATATATATATATATATATATATATATATATATATATATATATATTCATATTCACTAGATAATAACCCACACCCTGAAGACACTCCGACAGTTACTCCTTATGTTTTCATATTTTATATGCAGTGCAGTTTTAGGCATGATGAAAAGTGCACTGCAGTCATGCAGATTATTTGACAAATGGGTTGGAGCAATTTATTCACATTTACTGTCTGCTACACAAAACAGAAAATGATTGTTGAGTTATGCAAATGGCTGTCAGTAAGAATGCCACACTAAACTGTTTGCGTATTATTGAAAGAAAAAGATGAATTATATTTTCCCATTTTTAATATTCTTGTCACAAAATGAGGCACATTGCAATTACTCTCCCCTGCCCCCCCCTCCGTATTGTGCGTCAGCATAACACGATTATACATAATGGTAGAATAAAGTGACTCCTATCCTGGGGAGTCTCCTGGCTACCAGTACGTAAAGGAAAGTTAGCATCTTAATAGTGGGACACACAACATATGTTTTGATTTCAACAATTAATAAGAAATTATATAGAAATAACAAAGTTTGCTCATATTTTAAAAAAACATAAACATGCTGCACGAGCAGATTATTAGTGGTGCTTATCAACTTCTGCATGTCTAAAATGCATGCAGTTGAATTAAAACGGCTTCCATTTTCTTAATGACTACTGCAAAAAATGACTCTGAACACTAACTCTATATCTGTGTCTCACAGCTTTAGGACTAAGTGTGAATTAACCGTCGGCTACCGCAATGAAGTTCACTATAGAATGGATTTAAGATGCAGGTTCACTCACTACTGATGTTTTAATTTAGGAGTGCAGTGCAAAAGAATATCCAGATAAATCACTAATAAACTAGGAAGACATAGAGAAATACTTAAGATATTACCTAATAGCTACTTTAGAATGTAAATTTACAATATATGCCATGCTTGTTGTACTTGCTTTTTGTGAATATAACAAAAAGAAAACGCAAGGGCAGATTCAATAAAACCTACACAGACCACTAACACCATGTTTGCATTGTGCTGCAACGTGCACATGGCAATGCAGTGTTTTGTGTTCCGTAAGCAGCTCTATACAGTGTGTAGAGCCATGCAACCATGGTAAACACTGTGGCATGCTAATAACAGCATACGCAGCTGAACTGTATGGTAATCAACCAATCCAAGATGGAGGAGCTTTTCAATAACCTATAAAGCAACCATGTAGAGTCAGTGCTGGTTTTCCTTACAAATTTCAAAATCTACTGGAATACAGCCATGGAAATGAGTCTATACAGAAACAATTCTAAGGGCGGCTGTTGCTTTAATTCATGTGTATGTGCAATAGGATGAAGTCTATGCTGCCGCTGCTGCTGCTAATAGACCATGGCCAAGAAGGAGAAAAGTTTTCAGACTTATCACAATTTACATGATGTGGAAATTTAGAGTGCGACAGGGTAGATAGAGACACACTACAGGAATTCTGCATCCTCTGTCATCCTCAACTCAGACCTGAGGGGAACCAATGCCAGTGGAGACAAAGGTATATAAAGCACTAGGAATTTTAGCTACAGGAGCCTATCAAAGTCCAACAGTGACATGCTGAGGGTGTTACAGGCATCAGCATCCAGGATCCTCCATCAATTCATGAATGCTATGTTCTAATATGCCAGTGACCACGTATATTTTCCCAGTACTCCTGAGGACAGGGCCACCAATATGCAGGAGTTCTACCCTGTAGCACACTACCCTGAAGTACTGAGTGCCATAGATTATAAACACATAGAAATCAAGGCACCACCAAGGGAACAGGGAAGGATCTACATAAATAGAAAGGGCTTCCACTCCATTAACTGCCAAGTTGTGTAATTCTAAGGAAATCATATTGAATGGAAGTGCTGGCAACCCACTCACATACCTGGCACACCTCCCAGCTGTATCAGATGTTCAGTAAGGGTGATATCCCACAGGGTCATTTACTGGGGGGTGCAGGTTATGCACTGAAATTGTGCCTGATGATGACCCATCAGAAATGCACACATACCTGCTGAAAAATGCCATTGTGACGCCCGTGCCCTGGCCCAACAATCAAGGAGCCTCAATCTTCACCACTAACACCAGTGAGGGGCATCTCATATAGGAGGAAAGGATAACAAATGCATGCAGTAAAGTGCAATTTGCCTTAAGAGCACACAGAGATCACAGTCAGGGCTGGTCGCTCCCTTGCTCTCCAGGTCCCCAATAAGACTCCCCACTGGCACAGCTATAGGATCCAGATCTCAGCCTAGTGGGCAAGCTAAAACCTCCAGCACCCTCTCTGTCCAACCAGTGCTTCATGTCCCTGCCCAAGTAGCTCACACACACACACACACACACACACACACACACACACACACACACACACACACACACACACACACACACACACACACTTTGAGAAGAGTTTATACAACCACAGACACTCCTGAGGAAGGCTGGCACAGGTTCTCCAGCTGTGCCCCTTTTCCCAGACTATACAGTAGTACCAGCTGTCACAACCCACTAATATTTATCAGCTACTCAAAGGCCCTTAAAAGGGTGTCCAATTATTACTGTGCAGTATTATTATCCAATTGGTAGTATAGCCCAGGGCTAAAGCTATTGAAGTGGCTTTGTACAATTTTACCAAAGGCACGTAAGTACACTAAAGAGCTTAAATTATCTCTACAAAAACAGCCACAGTTGAAAAGGTTTAAAAATATTTAATAACAAATAGTCAAAACACAAGACATTACTTTTTACTACACAGTGCTAGTCAAGAGTTCAGAGATCACAGAAAAATACTTAAAATTATTCAGTAGTACAGCTCTGACATCACAGAAAAACACTTAGTCTAATCTTTCTAGTTTCTAGTTATTTCTAAGAGAAAACACAAGTCTAAGATAAACTTACATATAGAGCAAGACAGTGCTGATGAGTTGGATGGTCAAGACAAAAATGCTAAATGCTCTCTTATTCTCTCTGTTTTTAAAAATCACATTCCTGGTTCACATTATATCATTCTTCACACTTCCCTGGGTTCCAAGGCTAACAGAAACTACATTTACATTCTTTACCTCTGGGCAGAAACCAGAGCAATAAAGGACATTTATGCATGCAAATTCTGGCCATTAACTATGGCCTTAAATCAATAGGCAGGATTCCCCGCTCTAGACTCACTGGCTCCAAGTCCTAACATCAAAGGGTTACGACATGCTTTACTTGGTCAGTAGAGTGCACTGTTGTTACATTTTTTTACAGTTCCACATGTAACACTATTTTTACCATTTAAGACAACAAGCCTGTGGTTTACATTAATATTTACAGATGACAGAATAATTCTATCTGGCTAGGCTGGCAGCCTTCATCTATCTTCACCCAATCTCCACAGCCATGATGAGACACATGCTCAAATTACAAATATCATACAGCGTGTGCTTGGCCTGCTGACTTTGCAGTTTGGGTGCCTAGATACATCTGGGGGAGCCCTACAGTTCAATCCATATACATGTACTAAACTCTTCACCCCCTGTGCCATGTTTCACAACATCATCCTGAGAAAACAGCTTCAGCAGGGTCAATAAGGGTAAGGGACACACTTCCCACCACCAATGGCAATTCACCACAGCTACGCACAGGTGAGAAGTCACAGGGGGAGCCAGCAGCTGCTGTGGGTATAGGCAAATGTAGGTGTGCTCAATATGCCCTCCCATTGGCTAAGAGACAATGCATAACACACTCTCTCACACCAGCTAAGGGGGTGAAACCTTCATTCTATGCACATACATATAGTAACATTGATGCCAAGCAACTCTCACAACCTTTACCTCCCCATATAATGGCTGTGTAGTCCTAGCATTAGACAGACTCAGCCCTGAACTAAAACTGTAGCAATCACTAGATTTACAAGGTAAGTGTTGAACCTGGAGCATTAAAACAGAATTGTGAAATAATACAAATGAATGACATATTCTTGCATGTTGTTACTTGGTAATGTAAGTAAGTAAAAGGTCAGTGATTTGTACAGCAATGACTATAACATGTGACACCAGAGACTTGTGTGACTACGTGTCCTCTATCAAGTAGTAGGCCTCAGGCATCAAAGATTCACACATTCATACCGCTCAAAAATATTAATGGTCACTGAATATCCTCAGTTTGGCCTTTTTTGTACTAGAAAATCATTAAAGAAAAAAGTTAGAAAGTAATGAGACACATTTCAGTTTCAGACTCCACAACCCTCAGAATATTCTTAAAAATACTGATGCAAAAAACTGTTTTGATTCTATCAACTGTCTAGCTTTCTAAGCCCAAAATATGTCAGAAGTACAATTAGCTAAACAACATCACAAACACAGATATGCTAAGCACTAAGTCAGCCATGCAGCCTGAGCATCTAACACAAAGCTTATGTAGCCTCAAATCCAAAAGATAGAAAACAAGGATATGGCACAGTTATCATCACTTGCACAGGGTTCTGGGGGGGGGGGTGGCAGGAAGCCTAGGTTGATACAAAAGCTAAGTGGGTGTGTGTGAGTAAGAAAGAGAAGCAGCAGGCATTTGGATAAAGTAACAAATGGCCAGTGTGACAGAATAAGCCTTAAGCTTCACAGCTAAACTATGTAGCTATTGTGTGTGTGTGTCTGTATAGGCCATCCAGGTGAAATTGGTGTGTGAGTGTCTGCAAGACCACAGCTAAGCTCTGTGCTAGCTCTATGTCTTGCTATGTCAGACAGGTGTGAGCCATGCATGGTAGTGGTGGCAGTTCATCATTGTCGTACCCGACTATGAGAACTGTCTCTGCCAGGAGTTGCATTGGCAAGACCATGCCCACAGTGAGATGCACTGCTGCTACCTGAATATGACTGATGTCTGCTGGACATGGCCCCCTCATGAGGATGCCCAAGATCATTAGCGCATGGCCTGCCATGTCTGGGTGTGGATACCTCAACCACTTATGGACCAATGGAAGTAGTGGCACTATGGGAACATGATCAGGCATGGCCACATTGTCTAACATTAGATGATGTGGCTGACCTATGCCCATGTGGATGCCATCTCTCTCCCAGCAGATGTTGCATCACAGACACTTATCATTCCAATGTGCCATTCATCCGATCAATTGAATCAACGACACTGTGGAGACATTCACACATGTCAGCATATACCATATCTACAACCCTCTCTGGAGAACCTATTGGAACATGCTTGCACCTCCATGATGGCCCAAAACGTATGTCGATTGGCACGGGAAGACACACCTAGATTAAGTTGAGGATGGACAGCAGGCCTCCACCATGCACCGGTAACAATTCCCCTATGTGCCACACACCTCAACAGGCACTGAAGCTGCAGTAACCACACTACCCTGATTGACTGTCTCATGCTCCACCTATCCAATATCTGAGGGCTCACTGGAATGTTCAGATTAGGCCTACTGGCTGTGTCTGGCAGAATTACAGGGTATGGCTGAATGTCAACCTCAGTGTCAGATTCAACATCTTTAACTCCCCCTGACCATGCTGTTGTTTGGCCACTATCATCATCAGAGTCTGCTGATACACTGACATCAGTTTGTAGGAGTCTCACACTTCACTGACAGGATTACCTATGATAATAAGCAATAAACACAAAGGAAAAAAGTAATACCTACACTACTATATTCCAATATATGCTAATTAACAGTGATGCCACTATTACAGACAGTAAAGAAATAGACACAACAGTCCTGACACCATCACAAACTAAATATTTCTTTGAACTGCTCATTAGTATTTAGAACTGACATTAAACTGCTAGGCTTATCATCTGTAGATAATTGTAGGCTCCCTTTGCTGGATGGTCCTGGAAGACGTTAAGCAAAAGGCAAGGACCCCATCATTGCAATGAATCATAACACAGAGGATTAAAAATGTTTGACCTTTATATGTCCATTAACAATACTTTTAACAAGAACTTGGATGACACATCCACCCCAAGCCCATTTGTAATCAACCAGAATGTGGTATTAAATGTATCAATTTACAACTATTCCCCTACAAAAGAAATTTTATCTTAAACAGAACTAAGTATGCTGTCAATATTTTACTACACATAAAGTATTTAACAATTGAGACAGGTAAGCCTACTTGGAAGCTCTTCTTTGGACATTCTTGTCCTCCCTGAAACAACAGCACAAATGTCAATGACATGCTGTTGTGCACTTGCCAATGAGCTGTCTGGATCCCTGATAGTGAACTGGAACTCTTAATTTGGTAGCAACAGCGATTCTGTAGTAGCCCTCCCCAGTAGCTATCTGTTCATGGGCCACTGCAGCTGCTCTCCTCTGGGCTGATGAAATCATGTCAGTGGCCTTATGGCACACCTGACCATATGTCCTGCACTTGCCACATACTGCATTCACATCAACCACTATCTGCTGCCAAATTTGCATTCTGCCAGACAAATCCCCTTATCCCCACTCAAGCAGAAAGGTGCAATGTTACCTAAAGGTTTCCAGAATGACTTCTTTCATAAAGTCACAGAACCGGGGGGGGGGGTGGGTTGAACTACCCCTGAAACATGGTACACATTTACCACAGAACATTCCATTTTATGCAATTGCCAGTCATGTTTACATGTGACCAGCACTCCCCTAGAGTTGTGTATTGCCCATACTAAAAGGCTAACATCCCTGTGTCATTGACAATTTAGAACATTTACATTTCACAGAAATAACGGTAGAGTGTAATGAGAAAAACAGTTGTAACATTAGCACTTGTGATGACAGTTAATAATGCTGTGCATCTGAGAAAGTAATATACCCTGACAAACATGCCCATGCCATCAGTACACTTCTAAGAAATGCATACAGATAAAAGTAGCATTTGTTAATTTATATGTATTAACAGATTCTTCTTGCTGACATTTGAGCATATCCAGTATGTAACTGAAAAATGCAAACATACCATATCAAGATTAGTAGTCTTCTGTGCCGATAAACCCCAAAGTAATATCTTCTTCTGTGTTAGCCACATAAACAAGTCTCCTCACCATCAGGTTCCTTAGCTACATGGTTCCCTTTTTATAGTGTAGCTTCATAGCTGAGAGCACAGTGAAGATGCAAATGAGGTGGGAACTCATTAGAATTGCTGAATACCAAATACTTGGCTCCATGTATCAGATGTAAACATACTGCGGGCACTTCCTTAGTGTTTGATGCTAATGGATTGCAGCTGTGAATGATTACTGGTATGGTGAAGGAAAACACAACAATTCAGACTCCCTTACCTCCAGTGGGTGTGTCAGCCAGGTTAAGCAGTAATTGCATCAAGGTTTTAAATGTAAGTAAACAGCACACATTTCACAGTTTCTGTTCAGTAACATCCAACCTCCCCTTCATTTCTTGACAACTGTATATTATTGCCATTGAGTATCATCACACATTTTAAGGACCATGATACAGAATACATTTCAGACTGCATGTCTCAGATTACTGGTCAAATAAGATGAGAATAAGCAAAAAAACACAGAGAGATAAGACACAGCTCCATTTATCCAAGCAATAGTCATAAATGGTTGTGTTATCACTCAGTGCACTATATCTGAAATTAACACATGTACAAACAGCTGTCATATGTTTTGTTAGTACTGTGGATGATGTTGCAGTTGGTTGTATACACAATGATTTTAGTTCTCTGCTGCAAAACTATTTGTGTGACAAAGAGGGATAAGACACCCTTGTAGTGTTTTGAAGGTTCATTGGAGTGAGAGTTCAAATACAGACCTGTATAAAAATATTTCATCAAAGTCAAAGTCAAAGTAAACTTTATTGTCAATCAGATGTACCTAGCAGTGCCAGCTAAATGAAATGTTGTTGCTTGGTCCCAGTGCAAGACATAACATAACATATAATTAGAGGGACAGTAAGAGAGATTCACATACAGTAATAATTAAGATACTTGACAACACATACATTTAACAAATATTGGACAATAAAACATTAGACAATATTATACTGGTAGGTATTACACAGGCTAAGAATTCCCATTGTGATTTTGCTTAGAATATTGCACATCCACACCAGTAAAGTGATAAACTTTGTTCATATTGCACATACATGGAGTGATGCTTCACTCTGGCTATTGCACTAATAGTAATAGAAGAGATTGGCTAACTGTTTCACTTATTAAGCAATTGCCAAATAGTTACTATAGACAGTATACCACAGCTTGTGGCATATTGATCCTATTATCTACTGTCATGCTTGACATTTGAGTTCAACAGTCTTATGGAAAGAGGGAAGAAACTCCTGTTCAGTCTAGATGTTTTGCAGTGTAAGCTGTGATATTGTCTACCCAAAGAGAGGTGAAAGAACATGCCATATGCAGGTAGGGTGGTAGCATCTATCTTCCTAGCTCTTCCCGCACACTTAGTCTCATGCAGCTCATCAATGGATGGGACCGAAAAAACAATTATTTTTCCATTGCCTTCACTACCCTCTGGATAGCCTTGCAGTCAGATGCTTTGTAGTTTCCGTATCATAATTATTAGTGAGAATACTCTTGATAGTCCCCCAATAGAAGGCTTTGAGGATGGTCTGTGCCAGGTTTGCCTTCCACAGTTTCTGTAGGAAGTGCAGACATTATCGTGCCTTCTTCACTGTGAGGTTAATGTTAGTCATCCAGCATAAGTCACTGGAGATATGTACCCACAGGAAGTTGGTCCTTTTGATGCTTTCCACAGCCACCCCCTTAATCACCACAAGTTAAAGTACCTCCTGTATCCCCCTGAAGTCCACTATTATTTTTAGGTCTTTCTTACATTTAAGGCCAGATTGTTGCTGTCGCACCATCCTAACAGGTGCTCTAATTATTCCTTGTAGGCTATTTCCTCTCCGTGCTTGACAAGCCCTACAACAGTGGTATCATCAGCAAACTTGATTTTGTTGGATTCATGTTTGACCATGCAGTCATGCATCAGCAAGTTGAATAGTACAGGACCTAGGATGTAGCCTTGTGGGACACCATTTCTCAGTGTGATGCTGTTTGAACTGTTATTTCCCATACATACCTTTTGGGGTCTCTTTATTAGGAAGTCCAGTATCCAGTTCCATAGGGTGGTATTGATGCCTCCATAAGCAACAGGTCTTGCACTGCTGGTTACATTGAGTTGTTCATTAATTGTCACTCTTGCAAAAGTGTCTGCTGATATAACATTGTACTTTGACCCAGTGTCCACTTTGAGCTCTGTGGATTTTCCATTAATCTGGACCATACAAAACTCTTCACTCCCTGTTAATAAATTTCCTGCATCAGCTCTTTCTCTTAACACTGATACACCATTTACATTGAAAGCTAACTGTTTTGTCTCTACTTGATCAACCTGCTTTTCTGTGTGACCTTTCTTTACAACTGTGTAAGGCTTACTTGATTTGCAAAACTTTTGGAAAAGGTTCCATTTTTACACTTGTGACATTGCTGTCTAAATGCTAAATACTTCTCTCCTTTAGAATCATGATTTGCATCAAAATTGCAACAGTTAACAATAAAGCTAGATTTGGGTTTTGCTCACTCATATTTATGTTGCACTGAGCTTGCAGTTGAGCTTGCACTTTTTCTGGAACTTGCTAGAAAACTTTGTGGCTTGTCTAGAAACCCTGTAGCTGCCACGTGCTTAGGCCTGTTCTTGTTTATCAGACATTGCATACTGTCTTCATTTGCTCTGGAGCTCACTGAAACCATGCCTTTGTCTCTTGCAAGCATACTCATATGTCTTTCTGTTACCTCATGGATCTGACAAATCTCTTTTGCCTTGCTTAATGTTAAATCACTGCCATGAAGCAAAATCTTTCTCACAGTAGCACTATTAATACCACATACAAGTCTGTCTTTGTCAGCTCATCTTTTAAATCACCAAACTGACACATTTTAGCTCTATTTCTCAAGTCAGTTATATAAGTTGCAAATATTTCCCCTGGTTTCTGATCTCTTGTGTAAAACAAATGCCTCTCTAATGTAATATTTATCTGGGGGTTGCATATTTCTCTAAATTTGCACTTCAAACACTCATAGTGTCCTCCCTTGATTTAGCATGCACAACAATATGGCAGTCTATACCTTCTACTTCATACACTAATGGCCTTAGATCCTGCTAGATTTAGCAAAATGAATGAACTGGTACGTGCATCTCCATCTGCATAAGCTGCTTGTATGAAAATATTGTAGTCTTGCTCAAATATTCTACAGTTTTCTGCAATATTCTGATCAAACATAAGTGGTTGGGGCTTTCAAAATCCATCTGCAATATTAACACATACCAGTGAAGGATCTTGCAACTATGCACAAATACACACACATGCACATGTGCATAAGTAACTGGCATAAACAGTACTTGCTCAATGCCTTTGTGCTCTGAACATTTACTTTCTTTCATTAAGCTTATCAGAATTATGCAAATTAATGAACTCATAGTACTTTCGAATAACTGGACTTTGCAAAATTAGCATCTTGGGGTTTTCAATGCTTTGCTGTACTTTGCGAAATAACTTCTCAGACTGTTTGATGCTTTATGGAACTTTGCAAAATAATTTCTCTGGCTTTTCAATATTTTACAGAATCTTTGATTGGTAAAGGCAGAAATGCTAAAGTCATTTATCATCACTCACTACACTCTTGGAGTTGGTAAAGGCAGAAATGCTAAAGTAATCGTTTGGAATTTTATCGATAAAGACAGAAATGCTACAGTCATGCGCCATCGCTTTGTTAAAGTCATTACTTTAAAAAACAAGCACGAGCTTTACAATACAACTGAGTAATTGACAAGTACTATAATACTCTTGCAATCGTTTGTAGGAAACACCTCTTATCGATGCAAGAAACATATCAAGCAACTATATAATGCGAATAAAATGAACATCTGTTGCCCAAAACTCAATAAGTTTTGAAGTAATTGTACTTTGCGAATAACTGCAAGCAGCACACTGAAATGTCTCCAAAATGGCTGTATCTTGTTAGGCCACTCTTTACAGTACAAGAAGCACTTTGCAATGGTGGCACTTTGTGAGTAGACACACCCAGCACAAGAACATTTCTTCAAAATAACTATGCTTTGACTGAATTGCATGAACTAGTTGCACTTTGCACACAACAAACTCTTTGAAATACATGCACAGAAATAACCACTTAGATTAAGCACTTTTACACACTCTGAGATACTTCGAATAACTTTAATTACACCCTTGATGCAATACAAAATCATAGTTATAACCAATCACAGCACTTTGCCTGAACACATAAAGTCGTAATGCTTTACTTTTGCTTAACGTGCCCTTTTCTTTTCTTATTATATTAATTTTGCTTGTTTAAGCCCTTTTTATAGGTTCATAGGTTCATTGGTCTGTACTAGGCTAATAGCCCTGGAGCCTTTACAAGCCTAGCCCATAGAAGTGCCCTGGCATCATGCCACCCAACATAGTTCCCAGTGCCTCTATCAAGTAGAGCCACTGGAGTGATCCTCAGGGGGGAACTTTCTATTACTCATCCACTCATCAAGATTTCTCTTGAAGAGGGACAATGAGTTACTCTGCTTGGCATGTATGGGAAGTCTAGTCCAGAGCATGGGCAGTCTCTGGGTGAGAAGCATGCCCCTCCAGCATATTCTGTTGATTGTGGTAATGAGGTTGACGTCTCTGGAGCATGTAGTGCGGAGGTATTGGGATTTCTTTAGATGTAAAATATTTTGTTACCACCATGCATTTCACTGCCAAGTCTTTAACCCAGGACCCTGTGCACTACAGTCACAGCAACATACCACTATGCCAAGGGAATAAACCCATCCTTTCCCGATTTAACTTGTACAAAAGCCCTTATCATTTCAGAAGTGTAGTCTCCCCTCTAGCAGTATTTCTCCCCTGTAAAGATTACTCTCTCTGACAAATTCAGACCAACTTACCTGCTAACAGGCATCCCAGTGTTGTACCTGCCTGATTTTTTTTGCTCCTACCCCCATTTCCACCCACCCCCACATCAATTACATTTATACCTAACCTAGCCTCACCAACCCTCCAATCACACAACTCCTCCTCCACACTCCACCCACCCACTCATCACTCCAACTAACAGACACACAACCAACTTCATTACCACACACTCACTTCCCACTCCACACCCTTACATTAAACCAACCTCCAAACACCCATTACTGCCCACATTCACACTCTCCAATTGTAGCCTAACATTTCTACTCTCCTAATTCTTCACACAGTCCTACCTATATAACCTATTATTTTATACCAAATGTACTTTTATTGTGCTCTTTTTACTATTAACATGCCTAAGTCTGCCTTAAACACACTAATTTTGCTTTAAACATGCTTGTTAGTTGTTTCATCAAATATTTTTATCTTAAAAATTTTCTTTAGTTAACAAAATTTTTTGGACTTTCTGCTTGCCTGATAATGTGGTTTGAGCCCTTGTAATGCCCATTTTTGCCTTCTTTCACATTGAGTAAACAATTCATGCTATTTTTCATTACCTTTGATTCTTTCTGGTTATGTCTGTACTCTTTTTTCTCTGTTTTACCTTTACTGTTGTCTTTACACATCTTGGCTCTGAATATTCTTTTTTCTTCCATCCCGGTTGTGACACCATGTCACTTTCATGGTCGAACATGAATAAATGAGTCTTCATGGGTTCTGTTCAAGCAGCTTTATTTTATACAAACACATCACTATAGAGGCTTACTGACTATAACTTAAGTAACTTATATACAAACTAACAAATGTGATCACGCATGCTCACTCTCTGGCTGCTTCTATAAAATGGGACTTGGGATTGCACGTGTCTGTAATTTATATGTGCATGCACAGCCTCACATGCTTCATAATGGTATAGCACACACATTACACTCTGATCTACAGATAGGCAAGGGTTCTGTTCTCAATGCAATCGACTGGGAAGTGTGTGTGTCTATTTAGTCAGAGGAGCATAAGTGTGCATCCTACAGTTACCACTCTAATCTCATGGATTGCCAATAGTTTGACACTTGCTCATGCCTACTCATCCATTTCATGCAGGCCTCCCAATATCTTCTTCCCAACTACCAGTGCTGATGCCATCCACTATAAGTTGTCCTGCAGCCTTGTAAAAGTCAGACTTCTGCCATGGCACTAGCATAAAGTGCTGAGTTCTCTAGTCCATGTAGTTAGAAACTGCAGTCAACTGGGAGGTGTGTGTGTGTGTGTGTGTGTGTGTGTGTGTGTGTGTGTGTGTGTGTGTGTGTGTGTGTGTGTGTGTGTGTGTGTGTGTGTGTGTGTGTGTGTGTGCTTGACATTACAGACAGCATTTTATACCAGCATGTGGGACACTGTTATTACCATCTTCCTCTCACCAGACTCTGCTGATGTCATCAGCTATAGCTGATTTGCAGATGTCCAGTATTCCCATCAGGGTAAGGTCAGAGACTGGCCTGTAGGCCAAGCACAAGTTACCTAATCCTATACAATATAGATTTTAGTCACAGGGCTTTCAGTCTATCCATATACATCATAACATGTTTTTTAGGCCTTGTATTTTCTTGGAGAGAAGCCACTGTGGTCTCTCCAGCTGCTGCAGGTGTCTGGTGTGGTACATTCAAAAGGGAGCATTATATATTAATATTCTGATGAAGATCAATTACAGGGCTGTTATTTCATCCTTAGATCTGGATACAAAGGCCTGACACATGAGATGCTCAACGTAGCCTTTCTGTACCACTGTGGACATTTGGTGGTCGAAGTTCAGATTGCTATCTATGTGTGTTCCTAGATCTTGCAACACTGGGTTTCAGCATAGCGGGAGTACTGTGAATGTTGTAATTAGCAGGAAATTCTACTTTGCAGAAGGCCAAAATAATGACACATTTTTGCATTTATTTGTAGACCATGTGGCTTTGTCACCAGTCATTTGTTTGTGTTAGCCCCTCCTGTAGTATGTTATCATCATTGGTGGACTCAATGATTGCACCCAATATGCAAGAATCAGCAAACATGGTAAGCAAAAGGCCATATACTTTATTCTGGGCTGTTGAGAAATAGATTCCAAACAATAAAGGAACAAGCACAGATCCTTGGGATATGCCAATGGTGATAGCTCAACTGGTTGAGGTTGATTCACCAACTTTCACAGCCAATTGGTTAACCATCTAGTGATGTAGGCATTAATCTCAATGATACCTGAGTGGAGAATTGTGTCCAACCCTAGACCAAATTAAGACAGGCCATATGCACTGTCTTACCTTCATCCAGGACTACACACAGAATCGATGGGCTGTGACAACATCACAGATCACCTATAGAGTGACACAGAACTCACCCTTACCTGACACAGTTGGATACAGACGTCAATCCACAAGGACTATGTTCCACAGAAAGGTGTACATCAACATGCAGCCATCTGAGTTGGGGGGGGCAGCACCTGATGCATGCATGCATTGACACATCCTGACTGTCCTCATCTCTGTCATCGTGGACCTTTTCTAAATGGGAAATGGTAATATATCAGCTGTATGCAACAGACATGCGCGAGTTGTTAATGTTATATCTATGTCTGTTACATCAGTTAGATGTCCTGAAAGAGGTCATTGGGGGCATGCATGATGACAACACTATCATCCTGTGGAATTTGACTAGGCCAAGGCATTTGACACAAATCCACACTGAGGTATTTACTCAACACTGTCAGATGTGGCCATAAACACCTATATCCCCAAGTGGGTAGACTACTGGATCATATATGTGACATCTAAATATGTTGAAATGTATGAAGTGACCTATATCTTGGATCCAGTGATCAAGGCCATACATCAGGGCTGTCTGCTAGGCCCTTTCCTGTCCATTATTTAAGTCACAGATGTCATGAATGATATACACATACTGTGTCCAAACAGGTGAATGGAGGACTACAGATTGTGGGAAATCATTGACTCCAGCTGTGATATTAGTATAATACAGACAGTATTAAAACACACCAATGATTGCTACATGATAACACATGGGATGAAACAAAAACATATGGGGATTTGTTATGTTATTAAAAGAAATGCACAACCCAAAGATAATAGACATCGCACCCTATAAGCAGACCATTTAGTATGTGACCCATGTTCTAGGGTAAACGGTATGTGTAATGTCCACCAGCATGTGGCCACAGTGGTGACTACTCCCTCATATGTAACACAGCTACTGAGTATGTGCAGGATATCCACGGTAAAGGCCATAATACCTCCATTGTTCACAGCCTTCGTCACACCAATAATTGAGTACAATGCATCCTTCTTCATGTACTTCCCTACACATATTCCAGTGATGTGTAACTGAAGTGTACCACCTTTGCCACAGTGAGCTGTCACTCATCTTATTGGCCATACCAAGGTATTCTTTTTGTTGTGAAAACATTATTGTCTGATGGTGCAGAACCCCCCCCCCCATCATGGTGTTAAACCAGATGTATGTGTATGTGTGATACCTGTTCCAGTGATGCACACAATACATATATAGCAACATTGATGGCATGGGATAAATTCATCACAGTATGGATTATGCCATATATATATATATATATATATATATATATATATATGCTGTGTCCTTCGGCTTTTTCCCGGTTAGGGGTCACCACAGTGGAGCTCCGGTCCGCTAATGATTGGTAGAAGATTTTTACGTGTGGAGTTACCAACTCTAATGCACACTCTTCAACGAAGGTACGCCCCTTCACGCATATCTCCACACCGAAGACGATTTAGCTGAGAATAGAATGGACAACGTCTTGCTGTGAGTCGACAATGCTACCGCAGCACCACCACTGCAGTTTTATGCTATATATATATATATATATATATATATATATATATATGGATTCACTTTATAACCTCGAATTACGGAAATGTCGAATTTCAGTATCTCGAGGCTATAAATCCGAATGTTAAAAATAGCGAAAGCCCATAATCGTGAATTCGAATATATGTCGAATTCGCGGTTATGACCTTACGCTGCGTAATGTCCGGGATTGTGTTTTGATAGTGCACGGTGCCATGTGTGGATGTAGGTGTTATGTCAGGTAAGTGTTTTCTAAGGGTTGTGAGTGGGAGTTAGAGTGTGTGTGAGTGTGCTGATGTGCTTGATGTGTGTGTGAGGGGTCGGAGAATGTGCGTGTGTGAGTTGGCTTCTGTTTTGTGTTTGTGCGATCTCGGAGTTAGTATATATAAGTAGGGGGGGTGTGGAGGGTGCAAAACCCCACATGGGGGGTGCAGGGGGGCTTGCCCCCCTGCTTATGTGTGTATGAGTTGTGTATGTATGTAGTTTTGTTTGTTTTTGTTGTGATGTGAGTGTTGTGGTGTATGTGTAGTATTGTGTGTGTGGTTTTTTCGGTGTTTTGACTTTCGCGTTTTTTTTGTGTCGGTGTTTTGTGGATTCGGTTTTATAGTCTCGAGATACTGAAATTCGACATTTCAGTCATTTGAGGTCATAAAGTGAATCCATATATATATATATATATATATATATATATATATATATATATATATATATATATATATATATATGTATATATATATATATATATATATATATATATATATATGTATATATATACATATATATATATATATATATATATACATGTCATGCACACCAGTCAACTAGCCTGTAGTGATCATGTCACATACAGGTATAGCAGCAGTGTCACTACTAACACCTCCAGCAGATGATGCAGTGTCAGGACTGTGTGCTTGATTACCTTCATAGATTGCTGACATGTGATAATAGTTGTAGAACTGTGTTCAAACAGAATCATCTGTGATCACTCAGAATCCCATATGTTTTATCAGAGACATGGGATTAATGGTGGCATTATTCTGATATTGTCCATGACTGTGCATGCTTCTTTTAGTGTTGACCATGACCCTGTAACTATGTCCCACTTGTTGGAGAACTCTGCTGACATTGCAGTCATATTCAGGCTAATCAATTTAGACAGCTTCACAATATGCACCGAACCTTAACTGTATATAATATCCCTGATATATTTCCTCTCCACTCTTCATGTCATGATGCTTATCTCACAAAGACATCTTCTCCATTGTTACATCACCGTGTCTGACAGTCGCATAATATACATTTTCACTGTGAGTCCATACTGTACCATGTCAATATGTGATTAGTGTTCCTGTTACAACTGTCTTCCATTTACATGCCCTCATCTGATGTACATTGCAATGTTTCACCTGTCACCTTTCCCTGTGTGCATTCCTACAATTCATCTGTATGTCCCTATTCAATACACATATTTTCCCCTGACGGTTTACTTTAGATGGCGGTCCATGTACCCTACAGATCATTTACACAACTTTTGTACAGAATGCCTGGAATTGGATTTCACAATACTCTCCACTGTATACACTGTCCTGTACTGTGTTTAGACTATATACATTACTATATGATAAACCCTAGTAATCACTGTGGCATTCCACACAATCCCGCTAACCTAGTTTTCGCTATTGTAAACAAGTTTGGTATTTGTGTTGCTTTACATGGTTTGCTGTTGCCAGCCACAAAGCCATGCTTCTTTAAGTTTAAACACAGTGAGCGGCACGAATTCTTAATCACCGCTGCTGCTCACCAAGCAAATATGTAAACTGTATGTAGGCTTCGCACAAAACCTACACAAAGTTTATTGAATCCCACTGATAATCAACTTCTAAATACATGTGGTTTACAAAAGGGTACACTAAACATATAGCCAAATTCAATACTGACAGTCTTAGACTGTCTAACACTATCTGCTCCCAGTAATGGGGTTTGTTTATATATTGGTTTGATTATATCACATGAAATAACTAAAAGTCATGCTTCACATATTTTTTCTTAAAATTATGAAGGATGATTTAAAACTGCAATGTAAAAAGAAAACAATTTTTCTTTTGTAGGAGGGCAAGCCCCTTTGCACCCCCCATCTAAGGCCAGGAGTCTATGGTTGTACATCAGCAGAAAAAAAGTAAAAACAACAAAAAACACTGCAATGCATCACTAGCTCATGCAAATAATGTGCTTGTAGTTTCAACTAAAAAAGAGAAAAGCTGTTTTGTGTAAGTGTATTCATCTGAATAGACAACAGTTTTATGTTTTGTCTGTTTATGTGAATAAGTTAAAAGAATTCAGTGCTAAATTTAGAAACTAGTTTAGTGACATGTAGTATGTTAAAACATTACATTACTGAAATATCTACAAAACACCGAACTGCTTTCCTTCTAAATAAAAGAATATTCACATATTAACTGTGCAATGCACTCACATAGATAACTAACAAAAAAATTACTAATAAATAATGCAATTGATTATTTTTTAACAAAACCTCATAAAAAAACGGAAATACTACACATTATAATTCATTGGCTCAAACAAATATAAAGACCATTTTTAAGTACAATAATGCTGTCCCAATATAATCCTTGTAGAGAAACACTAGGTAAGGAATTAGCTTAATATTTAAAGTATTTACCTCACAGACACAAGATATAAGGTTTGAGTCTCGTCTCACCTTTGGTTCATAAGTGTGTACTAGGCACAGGGGCCTTTTTAAGCCTAGTCATGCATCCCAAAACTCTGACAAGTTCTGGTACCCTTGATAAGTGTAAGCAGGCACCTGGGAGATGAATCATTTACAGGATGTCTGTGTTCATTAGAGGCATAGGTGCCAAACCAGAGATGAATTTCCTGTTTCCCATCAAGTTATCCAAGTTACACTTGAATTGGGTTAGGGAGGAACTCTTCTTCACATGGATGGGAAGCCTATTCGAGAGAAAGTGTAGACTCAGGGATACATACATGTCTCTCCATCAGGTCTTATTTATATCACAGGTAAAGTTTACATCTTTATAGCAGGTAATTCTGGTGTCATTTGTTTTGAAAATATGCAGGAGGTCTAGCAGGGTGGGGTCTGAAAATGCAAAACAGACAGCTGCCCTCAACAGCCTGTAGGAGACGGAATACAGGGACAGGATTTGAGGTTTGGAGGCGGTCTACATACGACATGTTACTTACATCTTGTATTCTGATAGTGAGGAACCTTTGTGGATGTCCCAGTTCCTGGATGTCTCTGGTTAGGTACATACCAAAGTGGGCATTGTTCTCAGTTATAGGTCTGGTGAATGTTGAATACAGCACAACAATGACCTCTTTGAATCTAGATGCCATACCTTTGTTTATAAGTTGAACAACATAGAAAGATTTCTTCACTACTATAGACACACAATGTTCAAAAGCTAGATTACTGTCTTTGTGTGTCCCACGTTCCTGACTGCTGGGTCAGCTCTTGGTGGTGTGTTGACAATATGATAATTACCAGGGGTGGATGATTTTCCAAAGGATACTATTTTGCATTTTTTGGCATTTAGTTTTAGTCCATGGCTCTGACATAAGTGTCAACCCTTTCTGAAGAACATTTGTGTTAGTCAGTAATTTTATGACTGCTCTTAATTTATAATCATTTGCAAATGTAATTAGCCAGAGGCCCTTGGCATTGACTTTGACTTCCAGGGTCCTGTCTCTGAGCCAGCTGTCTATCACCAGAAGCAAAACAATAACATCAATCCCTACATTATAAAGCATGCCACAGGCTTTTTGGTGATCAACAATCAGAAAGTCCCCCTGGAGTCATTAGCCTAATAATTATCTGTGAAATATTGCTGATGAAAAGGATCTTTACCTGCATTATCAGATTTCACAATATCACTGGGCAACTAATTCTTTTTTTATAATGCTCAATCTGCTAGCCAATATTGCTTACTTATAACCTTCTAAGTCTAATATATATTTTTTTAATTTAAGGTTTTCATTTTGCAATGAAATACATGAGAAGTGACTTAGCATGCTGTCCATGGAGACAGACAAAATTCTTTATACCTTTGTATGAATATGAATATCTTGTTTGCCTGTTTTGAGTCTGGTATCGGTAATACTTTTTAGAAAGTTGTGGCTACTATTTTATCATTTGACTGCTGACAACAATATCTATTTCTAAAAAACGCAGTAGCCCAAGTCAAGATGTGATTGCTAAAGAGGACCAGATTTACAGCTCTGATCAGACATTAAGAACTGCTATATTGGAGAGGAATAAATGAAAATATTGCAGGAGAAACCTGTAGTGGTACATCTTTGTAACTCTGCAGCTCTTTCCTTAACCTTTTCAGTAGACTGGCAAGAGGTTGGTGTTGATATTTTATATTTCATATTTTATCTGTCTTACTGCCTGTTTTTTAGATGAGTGTTTTATGTATATTTACATATTTATTGAAAATGTGTTTTTAATGATGTGTTTTTGATGTTTTATTAATTGATATGTCGTTTATTTTTATTTTTCTATTTTAGACGTAACATCTGCTTACTGTTGTAGCTAGCCCTTTAAATATTCTATCTTGGTTGATTTAATAATTAGTTGATTGACTTTAGGCTATATAAACAATATTTTAATAATTGACGTTTAACTCTAAAGAAATCCTGCCAACCAGGATGAAAATGCTCAGTCCGAATAAAGTGTTTTAACTGCAGCTATTGTTGTATTTGTTGGGAGTATTTATGTTCCTGAGGTCTGTATCTTTGCCTGTATATAGTGGATCTGGTCATTTGAAGTACAGGAATTAAAAAAAAGCAAAAAAACAATCTAAAAATGCAGTCTCCAGTTCTCATATACCTAGAACTTAATGACTCTGCTTGTTTTAGCCCTTCACTTACAACCATGGGTCACTACAGGATAAGCAGCAAAGGATGTAAAGATGAACACTAAAGAAATACATGCACCCTAGCAGTCCCTTTAACTCTTGTTTTACATGATAGTGAGCATGGGATATTCTGGTTTCTGTGAGTCATGCTGCTCTGTAGGTCACCAACTTTTTATATTCACTGAACATGTGAGAAATGTAATTATGTAAACAAGTGGGATTAACCTGGTATGTTCTGCTTCTGAATAATTATGATGATTAAAAATATACTTAAACATCAAGGGTATGCACAGATAAGCAAGAGACCAATTGCAACTGTAGTTGATACAGTCTATATGCTCAAACCTCCTAACCTAAAATACTTTTAGTTCATATTTGTGGGAGACACAGTTTATCCTCATGCAGCAGGACAGATAGGGCATCTAGAGCCTGAATACACCTGCAACTGAGCAAGGGTGCCACTGTGTCTCAGAAAGTACCTATTTGCAGAACAGAGCACTTCATTTATATGGTTAGATTATATTTTAGCATGCAGAACATACAAGGCAATGTGTTGCAGCATAAGGGCAGGGCTCTTGCTAAGTCATGTCATTCTTGTGTATTCATATTAACAGCCTGTGCTAATGATGGTTTGTCTCACTTTATGCCAGCTCATGTATCTGATAATTCCTAACCCCATGATATGAGTAATATTCCCCTTTGGATTATTTACTGCAGCCACTGTTAACAGAAAGTTATAAAATTGAACAAGGTATAAATTTATAACATGGCCACTCCACAGAATCTACAGGTAGCTGCATATGCACTGCTATTCAGTTTGTAAGAACCACTTAGGATCTGTCAGAGCAAAAAGACTGGCATACATTATAAAACAGGCACCGGCAGAAAGACATATTTAAGTGAACTGGATAACATGCTTAATACAAGCAGTGCAGCCATGTATGCATAGAGCATCTGGGTAAATTCAATTCATTTAGATGTACACTTTACCAGTGTACACGTACAAAGTATGGTGATAAATAGAATAAGCCTAGCAGTATCTTAACTTAAGATGCAGAATGGACTTAACATCTAAATCTATACAATGCACAAAACTACACCAAATTTACAAAGAAAAGCAAAAACAAAAACAAAAATTGTCAAAGTAAACACAAAATATCAAGACACATGTAGTCCATAAAATACACTATGGGAAAGGCAGTACAGACTGTCATTGCACCATAAAAAATGGATCAAAACAGTGACTATATAAAAGTTAAGCAAATTCAGTCACATAAAAATCCATAGAATTCTAGAAATGTGTTTAAGTTATATTAGCAGTAAAACTGCAATGTATTCTGCATGCAAAGAAGTTTCACATAATTATTAAGTCACATCAAACTCAAAAACTTCCAAGAAAAGCTTGTTACATTGTGGTAATGCAATATGTGCAGCTAAGATATGGATGCAGATGTTGAGATACAAGACAGGATTAGAACAGCAAGGTTAGCATGCACCTTTACCATGGACAGAGAGACTGGGAATGTTGGTAGAGATACTCTGTCTGCTATTATATGAACTTAATGAGATAAATAATATACCATAGTTTGTTTCCTGCAGTTGAGCTATGAAGTACATGGATTTCATAGCATGTGGTGCAGAAAGTATGACTGGACAGTACATCAATTTTGGTATACTATTAGACTCCACCATGCATCCATGCTGGTTCTTTCAACTTGAATGAATGCCAACAAACATATGAGCACTATCACCTGTATAATATTTATATTTTGATATCCTTTGCCCTGTTTTCTTTATGCCTGAATGAAAATGAATACTCAGGTTCATGGTAAATATCATCTCAGATCCCTCCCTTGTGGTGCTACAAAGAAATGCTCATGCCTAGGGTCACCTCATTTGTCACTGCTCACTCATGTAATAGATCAAGTTCCTTTATCTAGATTTAGCCTCCCATCTATTTTTTATATGTAAACAAAAACTGCATGGTCATACATATTGTAGCCCTCTAGTATGGGACCCTCATTCTCATGCCACATTCCTTATACTTGGGAAGTTTCCTTTAGTTCCTACTTCTAACCAACGTGCTAATTCAAGGGCATGTACCTAGAGAAACTTTTCTGTTCTCTACCAGCTTCATAGGTAAATGTTCATGTCTTGGAGGGAAAAGTGCTTTTTGAACAATGCTCCTTCACTAAGATATATCCTGTCTTAGCATACTATAGCTTAGATATTCATGAATGAGTTACTTACGTAGCTCATTTTTATGCAGTCTCAATTCTCCTGGGCTGATACTGTGTATGCATGCAGGTTAAATGCTACTATATATGCCTTCACAGATACAAGCAAAGTTATTTAATCAGGCAATGAACTATAGCACAGGGGAGACTATGGAAAAAAAAAAGAACAATGCACAGATGTACACCAAACCTTCCTGCTTCTGACTGCATATTAACAAAGCTGACAATATTCTTTGTACAGGAACAGAGCTGCACAGATGTGGAGGCCAATGCTCTACTTAGTAATGTACCACATAATATCATGGCATGCATCAGGTGTCAATATTGTGCTTTATTTTGTTATACACAGATTAGACAACATCTTAAAACTTAAATCAGTAATTATATCCATATAAATTAGAAGAGTACAAACAATGAACATTACTTCTCCATATAAAAATATATATATTCCATAAATGTATTGAACTGCAAAATTACTGAGCTCCTAAAATTTAAGTTTCACATTTCTTCAGAATCTATATAATTTTCTTGATGTTAAATAAAGAAATATATAGAAAGCATTGTAAAATGAATTCCTATTCAGCTATAAACAGCATTCATCAAAGACAAACTTTTAGGAATATATTAAAAGTTAGTTTATGCAGACTTTACATTTAAGACATGACAAAAATTAGCAACAAATTGCATTTGATAGCATGAAGTTATACGTTATAAATACAGAGTGCAATAACGAAGAAGAGAATTTTGCGTTCACGCAGTAACAGTTTTAATAACCACTGCACCGTAACCATATTGTTGTGTGTGAACAGTAAAAATAATGCATCAAATAGTGGAAACGTTCCAGTTCTCATTACATGCATCAGGAATGTGAAGGCAATGTCTACTAATATTAAGAAAAAAAATGGGTTATCTTCACAGTTGATCAGCGATTGAATGATATCAGTGGTAATGTACTTAAATTTACTTTTAAAGACAAATGTAATCTGAAGTATATATGCTATAGTGCTGTGCTATAACAATGATCATTCAAAAGCATTAAGTAGTAGAAAATGAGTTACTCCCTTAATACGTGTGGCTGCTGCAAACATACTGCATGTCTTGATTAGCTATAATTAGCTTAGAGATACTATTAGTAAGCAACATTTTAGGTTTACATCTTATACAAACAGCAGTAATTTGGTGCATATAGCAATGTGTAATCAATGCCACACTTCTACGCTGGTAAAACTAATATATAAAATAAAGAGCAGATCAATGAGCATATCTAGGACAAGGCAAAACGAACACACTGAGTATACTTCAGTAAAATGTTCTGCGGCGAATGATAATTTACATATATTCAACTTTATGGTACTGTAGTTAGAAGATGTTGGGTTATGTGAGGTAATATAAACCAAATAGAAGAAGCCGAATATAAATGGAATGCTATAAATTGTTCAGGGTCTGAGTTAATTGATTGTTTTAGACTAAAATCTATTTTAAAGAAAAGAACACTGAGACATTGATGGATTGTTGTGTGACAAGGTACCTGGTGATGTGATTTCAGTCTCTAAATAATATCAATTGACGAGAGAATATTTTAAACTGAAAAGGTGCCAAGAGCATGAAAGCACTTGTTGTGTTGTTTTATTGTCCATTAATAAAGTGTTTCTACCAAATGGTATCCAGAGCATCACTGGATTTGATATGATTATCTCAGCCCATCTCTAGCTATATTAAATCTATCTTAGATTAGTTCTGATCCCATATTCATGGAAGATATTTTAATGTATAAAATATGAAAGCAACTATATTCTTCACAATCACTGAAACTTTCCTTCACATCATAATTTTCATTTATCACTAATTCTGCAAATTGTCCCTAATTTTGCCTCATATCTTTGCCTTTCGGGCAAATTACTAAGGATTTCAGTTTGTCAATAATGCCAGCTATTAGAGACTCATGATTAGAAAATACATGTTTATGTGAAAACTGTTGATCTAGTTTATGTGAAACCTGTTGATCTAACTTGTTCAGTAGTCCAGTAGGACAATATTAGATATCTGCTTTGAAACTTATAGCTTATAATAAGTTTGCATGTGCTAGATAAGAACATAGGTCAGTAAAAAAGGACGTTTATTGTCTAGCTGGGAATCTGCCAGGAATTTGGATAAGAGAAGGTTTGTAATCTGATTGATAAGAGAGAAGAATTCCTTAGTAAGATTGAGATGTGTTCTGATTTGTCAATAGATGGTGAAGAAAAGTTAAGAAAGTCTTCTACTAATTTATTTTTAACTAATGAGAAACCAGCAATTAAAAACACATCTCACTGCAATAAACGGTGCCAAAACAACAAAATAGAAGCAATTCAAATGAAGCTGCAGCACTGAAACACGGCTTAAGAATCTGGTCACACACAGCAAAAGTAAAAACAAAAATGATTTATTGTGTAAGCGCTTTTGCAAATCACTTGCTTCTTCACACAACAACATAACATATTAAATACGTATACATAATAAAACAATATAACTGAAAATTAAACAACCAATCAAATAAGAAACATGATTAACTATTACTAAGTATTAGTAGACTTCCATTAAGCATTATACAATTAAATAACATCACTTCCACCTATTCCTCGATTCTTTTAATACAGGTTTCAAAGGAAAATAATCATTCAGTCCCTTACCTAAATGTGACTTTAGTCTCAAGATCTTTGTTTTTCTTTATTTGTTTGAGCCCATTCAACAATGATCTTTTCAATATGTCCTGTGATTTGAACTCTGCTTACTGTGAATATATATTCCATATTTTTATGCTCTTCTATTATTAATTATTATATATATATTTAAAACTTTTATTGTGGCTTGTTCTTGTAGAAAGTATTTAACCTTTGAGAGTGTTGATATTTATTTGGCAACACTATGTCGGCCACTCCACAGGGTCTAGCTGTCTTGGTCAATATTACCATTTGCATTAATATTAACTTCACTCAGCATAATTGGATACCCTTTTAAGTGCCTTATAGTAACAGACTAGTGGCAGTGAATCTACCTTACAGTCTGGGCAAAGTTGGTAGAGCAGGTAATCTGTGCCTTTCAACTGTGGCTGTTTTGTGTAGAGATAATTTAAGCTCTTGAGTACATTGCATGTATATAGTGATCCTGTACCAAGTCATTTTAATAAGCCTTGACTGTTTAGTCGCACTTACCATTTGGATAATAATATTGCACAGTAATAATTGGGCACCCTTTTAAGGACCTTTAGGTAGCTGATAAATATTAGCTGGGTAGTGGCAGTGATTTCTACCGTATAATCTGGGAAAAAGCAGCACAGCTGGGGAACCTGTGCCAGCCTTTCCCAGGAGTGCCTGTGTGATTGTATAAACTCTTCTCAAAGTGTGTGTGTGTGTGTGTGTGTGTGTGTGTGTGTGTGTGTGTGTGTGTGTGTGTGTGTGTGTGTGTGTGTGTGTGTGTGTGTGTGTGTGTGTGTGTGTGTGTGTGTGTGTGTGTGTCTGTGTGTGTGTGTGTATATGTTGTTAGGATGTTTTTAATATCCTGTTGGAGTACCCCCTGGCCAGAAAGTCCTTTTCCAGGTTTGTGATGCTTCTAGTAAAATCTTCCATTTCTTTTGAAACCCTTGCAATCCTCAGATCCTGTGAATTAATAACACTTTGTTTCAGTTTGTGGGGATGCATGCTTTGGGCATGGAGTATAAGGTTTAGCCTTGCTGGTTTGCTGTAAAGGTTGTGACTAAGGTCACTTGCACCAGGGGTTTTGCTTATCATAAGATCGAGAAACTCAACCTTCTCCTGGTTGTATTTTGTCGTAAATCTGAGGAAGTCCATTTAGGTGTTATTGTGGCTGATGAAGTTATCCAGATTTTTCTGTTCCAGATGATGAAAAATTCATCAATAAAGCCTAAATTGCACTCCATATGTTGGAAAAGGGGGGAGATGTATCCTATTTCCATTTCCCATTTCCCCAGAGCTGTGTTCACCAGGCTTGGTGACATCACTGCCCCATGGCTATGCCAGTAGTCTGTCTGAAGATAGCATCATTGAATCTGAAGTAATTGTTCACAAGTAAGATAGAAAATAGGCATCCAAAAGTTTTTGCCTGCACTGGTACGGCCACATAGTCCCTATTGTAGGCCTCAATCATGGCTTGAGTGCAGTAGTTGTGAGGGAGTACCATGTAAAGGGACTCAACATCTAAAGTGACTAGAAATGATTCACTGTTGATGGGAATATCCTTGATTTCCTTAAGGAAATCCATAGTGTCTTAAATAAAGGAAGGATTGTTTTCTGCCAGGGGTTTTATGTTGTAGCCCAAATATGTGACCATTGGTTCCATGATGGAACCTCCTCTGGCTATGACTAGTCTGTATGGAGGGTCGGCTATGTTTTTGTGAGGTTTTGGGATCCCGAAGACCTGAGAGAGTCTCACAAATGGGACTGTTAAGAAATCTGCAAGGTTTTCATTGATAAGTCCTTCCTCATAGAGGTTGGTGATTTCAGTTGTGATGTTATATGCAGCTGTGACTTGTTTCAAGATTGTAATGTGGTAGGAGTGGTTATCTCCAAGTAGGTTCTGGATTTTTTGCTTGTAGATTTCTGTGTCTGTGACAAGAATGCCCCCACCCTTATCCGCTTTCATGACTCTCCGTGACTTGTTCTGACTGAGAGAGATGAGTCCTTTTGTTTCCTCTTGTCTGATGTTGTATATCCTTTTGTTTTGTGGTTTAAAAAAATTCTGATATCTGATTCACATTTTTCCTGAAATGCGGTGATGGTTGGGTTGGGTGGGGGTCAGAAATTACTTGGCCTTTTCCATGACACGGACCTAGTTGTAGTGACCACCTCTGTGTTGTCACTTCTATTGTGGTGAAAGAATAGTTTAAGTTGTAGTTACAAAACTGCAGGTTCTGGAGAAATGTTTCTTTTGGAAAGTGGGAGGGACTGAGTACTTCATTAAGATGGTGTGGTTTGGAGTGTGGTTTTGAGCTCTGATGACAAAGGTAGGAATTTACTCACTTAGAGCATTAGAGAGAGAGCCATAGGAGAATATGTTGTTAGGGGAGGCAGTGAGTATCCAATAAAGTATTAAATCTTTGTTGGTGTTGCTTATGTAGCAAGTGGGAGGGGAATTTTGAGGTTAATCACAATTGGCAGACAGCCAGTTGATACTGAAATCACCAAAATTATCTTTTCTTGTGAAATATTAAAGATGACTCATGATAGGAATTCTTCATCGATGTTAATGTTATTTCCAGGAGGGATGCAAATTTGTATTACTTGACATTTCTATTTGAATAAGTCATCAATACAGACAATAAACATAAAATCTTAAAACAAGAGAAAGCACAACATAGTATACATCTTAATGCAATTGTGGTAGCAAGGAGATCCTTAAGAAATGAAAAACACAAAAGATGGACAACCAGTGTTACCTGAGCTAGGGAACTGATCTGTATTCTAACTGCATACAATAATTTATATAATTAAATTCATATTTTCTGGCATCTGTGAGACTGATGCATATTCTACAATGATTTATTATTTCCTATAGATGCCCCACAAATAAAAATGGCTAGCATTCATCAGCTATTATATGCCATCTCTGTCACCACTGTAGCCATTATTAAGACAAACAGGTCCACCATCACAGATATAGAATGGCAGAATAAGGTCATTGCTCATAACCAAGTTATTATTTTATGAGAAACATTATAAGTATGGCCTACCTTGAAAGTAATGCTCAAGGAAGTTGAGTGATATCTTACAAAGTCTGGGAATAATTAACAGGTTATGGCCAGCATATACCCATTTTACAAAGTGTATGGTACAATAGAGTAGGCTATACTATACTTTACATGGAATAGATATGTAGTTACAATAGTAGACATTTATCTTGTATTTCCAATGATGAATTTTGCATTCACTGTCACTAGAAGACTCCAGTTAGTTGAAGTTTTAATTACCTGGCATTTCCTAGCACTATGCAGATGCAAAATGGAATACGTTTTTTGTTTTGTTCTGACACACAAACTGTATGCCCAAATGAGTGAGCAGTTTTCATTCTTCTTTCAGGCTAGGTGATGATATTTCCAGTCATCTTTTCTATTCGCTATACAGTTTCTATGTTTATATGCTAAGCAGAGTTGTCACGTGTCTCCTAAAGAAAAGTAAAAAAAAAGACATTTTCTTGGTCCCCAAGTAGTTCATTACTAGAGCTCTAAGATATGTAAAATTATATTATTATCATAATATTAAAGTAGGAAAACAGGAATTTTAACAGTGGAATACAACAGAACTGTATTCACCTGCATTATGTAGTAAAGAAAGAAAAATGTATCTAGCTGAATGTGGACTGACAGTGGAAGAGGAACATAGCAATGAGCTGTATATACATATATTCTCTAACAAATATTGTATATTAAGTATTCAGCAGATAGATCTTAACAAAGCAAGAGAAGGAAAGAAAGAGAGAAAGAAAGAAAATAATTTATCTGACTGAATCTGGACTTAGACTGAAAAAGGAATATAGCAATGGTGGAGCAGAAAGCATGCATGATTCATGTTTGGAATCTTCAGTACTGACTTTATTATATCAAGGGGACCAGCTTAAGGCTACCACTTGCTCTACAAACGTATATAAAATCAATGAGCCCTTCCTTGAAATCAAAAGCAGGGGACCATTTTCCATGAAAACAAAAAGAGCATACAAAATATTTAGGATAGCAACAGCAGTTTATTTAAACCCACATATGTAACTAGACTAAGGCAGCTGATGCTTTCTTCCTTATGTAGCACATGGAGTTCCATAATTACACTCAGAAACTGTGCTTGTGAAGTACGTTCCTGATGTTAAAAGGTGTTTAGCAAGCTTTTGTTAAGAATCCCTCACTACTGTTCAGCTCTAATCTTATACTAGAGATAAATAAAAGGAAGCAGGCATGGCAGAACAGCAACAGGAACCAAAACAAAAACACTTCAAGACATTAAATACCAAAGGCAGCCTTTTGTTTTGGTTGAGTGAACTGTTTTAACCATTTTTTAAATTAAGACATCATTTATTGATACTGGAACATTTACACTAAGTAAAAATGTCTGACAACAAATGTCTAAAAGTAAATATAACTGACAAATAAAACAAAGTGAAGGCAGTATGCAAACCATTAAACTTTCTTGCTAAGTTATAAAAATTACTCAAATTAGAAATACTTCGACTTCAAAGGTAAATATAGATCTCATTGAAATAACCATTTACAAAACAGTCCACATCTAATAAAATCATCACCTAATCAAAGTCCTATTTAATTGTAGGTTGAAAGGTTACTAACCCAGTGTTCTTTGGAAATGAAATTAAGCAAGAAGAATTTAATCATCCTGCACCGTGTAGTGTACTAAAAGTAAACAGGAAAAAATTATTTAAACTACTTGAAACTTGGCTTCCCAATTAACACATTTTTATTCTAGTAGTTTGATTTTCAAGAGTAGTTCCCAAGCTTCTTAAGTTATATTTCCTGAGGGAAGGTTGATGGGGAGAGAAGTGTAAAGCTGGAGCTGAATTTGTTGGCCAGAAGGTTTGCTATACCTTCTGACTCAGTATAAGTGGCTCCATTTAAAATGAGCTCTGCACACAATTGTGTATTGCCTTTGAGGTTGCGGACATAGCTAAAGAATGTCCTGTGCTTGTTCTTGGCATAGGAGGCCAAATTTACCTCATATTTGGCTTTGGTAGACTTTATTTGTCCACTGAGATTTTTTTTTTAGTTTGATGAGAGTGCTTTTAAGCTGCTGGGTGCTGCACTTCCTAATGTTTGCCATGAGTGTTGTAACTACTCCTTTTGTTAAAATTGTGTCAACATTAAAAAGAAATTGCACCAGTTTGTTTGCATACAAAGTGTGTAAATCACCCTGAAGTTATACCAGAAAGCAATAGGTTTCAGACAGAATACAGAAATACAAGGGGAGCTAAACTGATGCTTCTGCATACCTGGACATTTTTACTGAAGGGCAGTTGTTTGAGTGAAATACCTTATTTTAGTGATTTTGCACACATGGACATATTACTGAAGGAGTCACTTAGGTGAAATGTTTTGTTTTAGTGTTTGTGAATACTTGGAAATATTACTGAAAGGGTTGCTTGGGTGAATGTTTCATTTCAGTGCTTGTGCATACCTGAACATATTACTGAAGGGGTTTCTTGGGTGAAATATTTTGTTTTAGTGCTTGTTTGTACCAGGACATATTACTGAAGGGGTTTCTTGAATGAAGTGTTTTATTTTAGAGCTTGTGCATACTGACGTATGTTACTGAAGGGGTTGCTTTGGTGAATGTTTCATTTTGGTGCTCTTGCATACTAGGGCATGTTATTGAAGGGGTCTCTTGGGTGAATGTTTCATTTTGGTACTTCTGCATAATAGTAGATGTTACTGAAGGTGTCACTTGGGTGAATGTTTCATTCTGGTGCTTGTGCATATTAGGGAATGTAACTGAAGGGATTGCTGGGGGAAATAATCCATTTGTGTGACAGTGAAGTGCTTATGCATACATGGTCAGACTGCTGAAGTGATTGCAGGGCAAAATAATTTATTGCGTCATTTTAGTGCCTGTGCATATTTAATACAGACTAATGAAGGGTTTGCTTGGGGAAATAATTCATTTGTGTATTAGGAATGTGCTTGTACAAGCTTGGACAAACAAGTTCGCAGACTGCAACTCCAGTATCAAAGGCAAAGCACCACATTTAACAATGGATGTGTGTACCATAGGGATGTTGGATTGTGAACTGCAAAACCACCTCATTAACATACTATGCTTTATAACATTTCTCATTTGCATCTCATTATTTTTTAGGCCTTGCACATTAGCATAAATGGTCTCTATTAATTGCACCTATACTTATATATAAGCATCAGGAATACCTCTATCACATTTGCACAAGTGACTATGAATACCAACCTAAATCGTTTCCCCATGGAATTATGTAAGCCAAGAGAGACCTCTCACTCATATTCTTCATAGGTCAGCTCATCTAACTACCAGACCTAGTATAAAAACTGCAACCATTGGGGCTACAGTCAGAACTCCATCTCTCAAGTTCAAAAAGCCAGATTTATATTAGGTAGATACTAGGCTATCTGCCCTAGGGCATTTATAAGCCTAGCCAGAGTGTATTTGGCTTTCACCTCCCTATTAGATTAGCCTACTGTGCCTCTGTAAACTAGGTCACAGAAGGTACCCTTTTAAGATTAGTTTACTGTGCCTCTGTCTAGCAGGGACACTGGGGAGATCCCAGGGGTGAATTTGCGATTTCCCATCCACGCGTCCAAATTTTGCTTGAAGAGGGTCAGCAAGGGGCTAAGTCTAACATGAATTGGGATTCTATTCCAGAGTGAGGGGAGCCTCTGGGAAATGAATCTGTCCCTCCAGCATGTCCTATTTATTTTTGTGCTGAGGTTTAAGTCCCTGGAGCGTGTAGCTCTAAGGGACTTGGATTTTTTGAGGTGGAGCATGTCCATTAATTCTGGGTTTGACATGGCTTTGTACGCCAGGCATAGATCACCTCTGAGTAGGCGATAAGCAACTGAGTAGAGCTGGAGTTTCTTTAGTCGAACTGCATAGGACATCTGTTTGTAGCCCATGATCCTCTTGGTGAGGTACTTTTGGGGGTCTCTCCAGTTGCTGCAGGTGTCGGGTAAGGTACATCCCAAAAGGGGCATTGTATTCAATTATGGGCCTGATGAGTGATGAGTAGAGGGGCACAATGACCTCTCTTGATCTAGATGCGAACCCTTTTGTGATAAGGTGGGCTATATAGAAGGTCTTTCTAACCACTTTGGCAACGTGATTATCAAAGGAGAGATTACTATCTACATTGGTCCCCAAATCTCTAATTTCTTCTTCCGTACTTAATGGATTACCACCTATGTGGTAATTTGTGGGCACCTTGTTTTTCCCAAAGGGGATGACTATGCACTTTTTAGCATTTAGCTTGAGGCCGTGGCTCTGGCACCAAGCATCCGTCTCTGTGAGACCCTTTTGGAGGATGCTTGTGTCAGCTGGAGATTCGATTATGGTCCCCAGTTTGCAGTCATCTGCAAATTTTGTCAGCCAAAATCCCCCTGTGTTAGCCTGAACCTCAGAGAAGTATATACCGAACAAGAGAGGTCCCAGAACTGAGCCCTGTGAGACGCCACTTGTAACTGGTTTGGATTTGGACATGGCACCTGCGATTCTGACCATGTGGGTTCTATCTCTGAGCCAGTTTGCAACCCATCTTGTGATATAGGGGTTGATATTTAAGCTGGTAAGCTTATTTATGATACCCGAGTGGGGTATTGTGTCAAAGGCTTTTGTGAGGTCCAGGTAGGCTGTGTGGACTACCTTGCCCTCATCTATGGCTTTGGTAACTGTTTCAAAGAAATCAACTAGATTTAAGAGGCAAGATCTGCCCTTAACAAAGCCAAATTGGGTAGGGTCCAGTGTCTGGAGGCTCCCAATGTCTTTGTTTATGAGTTCCATGATAATACGCTCCATAGCTTTACAGACCAGACTAGTCAGGCTTATGGGGCGATAGTTTCCGGAGTCCGTTGTGGCACCACCTTTGTGGAGTGGGACCACTGTAGCTGTACGCCATTCTTTGGGTACATATCCTGTAGTAAGGCTAAGTTTGAACAGTGACTTAATGTGAGGGTTCAGTTCTTCTTGGAGCTCAAGTAAGACACAGCCTGGGACACCGTCCAGTCCCATAGATGCTGTGTTTTTTGCTTTGGAGAGGGCAGCTTTCACTTGTGCATCTGTGATGTCAGGGAGGTTACATTCAGTTGGGATAGGCATTTGCTCCTTTAGGGGGGAAGGGGGGGGGGAGTTTGTGCTGAATCTGCCAGGATGTTGGCTATGTATGTAGGTTCGGTATAGTTTGCACTGTTATGCAACAATTCAGAGCATATCTGGGAGTTTCCGCCCATGTTCCTGACATAACTAAAGAAGGCCTTGTGATTATCTTTAGTGTCTGGGGCATTTTTTCTTTCGAAACTGGCCTTTGATGATTTTATGAGCGATCGAAGTTTCTTGCTAATACTGATCAGAGATGCCTTCCCTTTTTGGGATTTTGCTCTGTCATGTAGTAGCTTCATCCTTCTGTTATATAGCTTATTTATGGCCAGGGTCCACCAGACCGGTCTACTGTTTTTGGAGGAGTGAGTTTTGGTTTTATTTGGGATAGCACGATCCATGCATTCCTGCAGGTGCTCATAGAATGCATTTGTAAAGGATTCTGCGGATTGGGTTGTATTATCCTCTGGCCCAGGGGCTTTGAAGGATTCCACCTCAGTCTTGAGAAGTGCAAAGTTGGCTTTTGAGAAATTCTTTACAGTGATTTCCTTGGCTGGGGGTGGGGACAGGATATGGATGTCCAGGGAAATTTGTTTATGGTCTGATCTTACCAATGAGGGGTTTACCTCTGGTGTGGAACATAGAGTCCCCATGTTGGTGATGACCAGGTCCAATATGTTGTTCCCTCTTGTGGGAGTAGTGACCAGTTGTTCCATTGTGTTAGAGTTTATAAATTCAAGGTACCGTTGGGCGAGGGTGTTTGGGCTTGAGTAGTTTTCCCAGTCAATGTTTGGGTAGTTGAAGTCACCCAATAACATAGTGTTTGGAGAGACCTTCATATTCTCCAGTGTTCTCAGGAATGCCAAGTGGGGTTCCTGTAATAGGGAGGGTGTTCTGTAGCAGGCTACAAACTGAAAGGCAGTTTTGCCCGCTGTTAGTTGCACATGGATGGTTTCCGATGTTTCGTGCAGTGCCACTAACCTGGAGGTGTAGGTATCTTTGATGAATATAGATACTCCACCTCCTTTTGTGCTTCGTTCCGAGTTTTGGGGCCGAAATGCATGGTATGAGTTATAACCTGGTAGTGCTGGGGTGCTCTCAGGAGCCTTGAATCAGGTTTCTGTTACTGCACAGACATCGATTTTCTCCATACTGAGGAGAGCCTCGAGTGCGTGCATCTTGAGGTTTAGACTTCTGGCATTGAGTAGCATTACCTTTATTTTTTTTATCCTTGGGTTGTCTATGGAGGTGGGTTTGTCCTTTGAGCCTTGCCTAAAAAAGGCACTATAGGGGTGGCAAGAGCCTTGGCCAGTATACGAAAGCCTAAGGGTGACAGGTGCAAGCCGTCCCTAGCGAAGCAACGTGGCTTGTCGAGCATGTCATCCCAGGCTGACAGACACTGGATCCCCTTTGAATGACACCAATACTTTAGCCAATTGTTGAAGCTGATCATTTTGTCTTTATACTGTGGCATCATTCTTGGTGAGGGCAAGATGCTACTCAAGGTCAGGGTCATACCAGCCTGGGCTACATGGTCAGAGGGTTCCTCTATGTCTCTTTTCATGTAGTCCAGGGAGGTACGTCTCAGGTCATTCACACCAGCATGGACAATGACGGAGTCATACTTGTACTTGCTTTGCAGTGACCTGAGCGCTTGCATTATGTGGTGGATCCTGGCACCCGACAGGCAGCTTACAGTGACCTTCTCCTTGTTCAGTCTGGTGAGCGGGACGTCAGTGTGCCGGACAATAGAGTCCCCTATAACAGGCGTATTTGGTGTGTTGTTTGGCCTTAAGGGTTGTGGTTGTGAGGCACACTGATTTTGTGAGATATGTGATTCATGGGTATTGTTGAGGGGTGGCTGTTGCTTGGATATCTGCTTAGGAGGTCTTTGCTGTTTAGGCAGATTTTTATTTAGAGCCTCCGAGTATGTTTTTGTGTGTTTATGTGTTGGATATGCAGATGCTATAGGTCTGTGTGAGACTGGATTTGTGGTGTGGGTGGTTACCTTTTCCTCCTGACTGACTGTGCCAGTCTTAGGTGGAGAGAGTTCTGCCTCCAGTTTGGCTGTGTAACTGCATCTCTCACATGTATTAGAGTTTGTTGGAAGGAGGAGAGGGTTGTCTGTGTACATAAGGCAATTGTAACATTGCCTCAAAATTCCCAGATTCACCAGCTGGACTGGAGAGTAGCCTTGAAACTGACCCTTGGACATACCAGAAAGAGACAGATTTATAGATTAGTACTAGGCTAATTGACCTTGTGAGCCATTTTAAGTCTAGCCAATTATCCCTTGTGAGACTCAAACCCTGTACCTTGTGCTTGTAAGGCAAACACCTTAACCATTAGGCCACCCTCCCAATATTCTTTTTTTTTTTTCCATTGTAGCTTATTTGCCATACAGTGAAAAAAATTAAACAATTAAAATAAGGAAAAATAATTACAAAAATCCCAGTGAAGCCTAGCTATTCTCTGCAATATACATTAATATTTAATACAAGCAGCAATTCTAAGAGAAAAGAAAATGTGTTATTCATATGGAATATAGACACACTAAAGCATAGCCCCTAAATGATGGGAAGAACAATTAAATGTATGAGAGGAAAATCAAATTCTCAGTAATGAAATATTAAAAACGTTTGGTATTAAAGTGCTGGGCCATACTGTGCATGACAGACATGATGAAAAATAAAGGAATTTAAAGGAGTAAGGTGCAAAAACAACAAGTGAATCATAGTATAAGAGCCATGTCTGCCTATCCAGGGTCCGAAAGAAATATCTCAATTCTTATTTAACATTAATATACTGTTTACAAGAAGCAGAAAGGAATTTAAAGTTAAGAACAGGATGGAGGTAAATCTCCAACCAAGTATGAGTTACCAACTCTGTAATGGTGAAATGACCAATTATTTATCTTTGGGACAAACACTTGCCTCTAAGATACTCGATCCATTCTTGCTTTAGCACTTTGACTTTAGCACAACTCTACCAGCTCTTATTTCTCCTAAACAAAATGATTAGTTTCTGTCTTTGCACATGTCCAAGGCCAGCGTGCTGGACTTAATCTCTGGCTAGTACATCCTTGCCGCTATGCATTTGCACAATGACCTCTTCTATGCATGTGTGAAAAAAAGGACAAATCAGAATCAATCCTGTAATTCCAAAACGGAATAGATTGAAATCAAGCTGGGATAATAACTGAGAAAATTACCAGTATGCAAACCTGGACTCATCTACTTCCCATATAACAAAATGCGGCATGTATAACTCACTAAGGTATGATGCCAGGGTAATCCTATGGGCTAGGTTTGTAAAGGCTCCAGGGCCTTTAACCTAGTACATACCTATGAACCTATGAACTTAGAAACTTAACATTTTAATGCAGCCCTCATATTTCCAGCATAATTTGGCATATTTACTACTCACTGTTTGTTCCAGAACTTCCTGGCTAAAAATAAAAATAAAAAAATATTTGATTCATTACTGATACAAGCCCTCTTGTATTCAGTGTAGGTGTGCCCATCCATCTGTGTTTTGTCCTGCAGTACAAGATTTCATAAAGTAACAGAAGAGTGTGTGTGTGTGTGTGTGTGTGTGTGTGTGTGTGTGTGTGAGCTCATCGGTCTCTCTCAAATATGTCACTGTCAAAAATTCCTAATGCTTCAAGATCCATCATCATCAAATTTCTATCAACCCAGGACAAGGACTTAATTCTGAGTTCAGCCTGGTCAGGTAATCCTATACAAATAAATGGTCAAAACATAAGATTTGACAATGACTACACCTCTACTATAATAACCAAAAGAAAAGCCTGCATTCCTCTCATTAAAAGTTTGAAGAAAGCAGAAATTAAAGCACAAATTATTTTTCCTGCCAGACTCAAGATTAATCTTTCTGAAGGAATAAAAATATTTAATAACCTCGAAGATGCCTCTGAATACATGAAAAAAAATAAGATACTGGAAAATGTTGAAGATATGGACATCTCCTTACCTAGCTTAAAAAGGCAGGCAACAACCGGTAAAATGTCTGCAAATGATAAAATAAGTAAGAAGCTCAAAGGGAAATAATATAAATGAAAAACTTCTATAATTTCTTCAACCATCGGAATATCCCCTTTTTTTTTGCTGCATATTACCCTCTTCAGGGAAAAATAAATACTTCAAGGTAAAGTCATTATTACTTTTTTTTTTATTTCTGTTTATTTATTTATTTATCTTTATAATTATTTATTAAACTAAATATTTTAATCCTAGTACATTACATATTAGAAAATAGGTACAAAGAAAACCTTTCATTATTTGATTTACATGAATGCTTATTAGTTTTGTCTGTTGTAAAAGCACAATCAAGAGAACCGGGAGTCCTTCTCGTTAGTGCGTTATATGAGATAACACAATTTATTTTCTGTCCATTATCTGTATTCTTCTTATATGATAGTGATTAAGTCTTTTTAGACCTAAAATGGTAATGGTTAGTAAAGTTTATGTTAGATACCTTAAAATTAATTGTAATGACTTATGGTCATGTTAAATCAAATGATTCCTTACTGGGAACGCTTCCGGCTGTGTTGGGGTAGTTTCATGTATATTTGGGAACTTTGCATCGCTGACAGATGTGACGTGCAGACACATATGATGTTAATAACCAATTTTCTTTGAAACCTTTGGGATGTCTATTTTCAAAAGAGTTGTGTTTCATGCTCTTAGTTCTGAGTTGATGATTTGGGGAAGCTTATAGATATGGAGGTCTGTGATTTAGAGAGAGAAATTGATTTCTCTTGTCAAATATATGAACATTGTTTAACATCTCTTGTTTTATTCTTTTTTTTTTTTGCTTGGTTTCTCTCACGAGTATCTTGTGAACCTTTAGCATAACGTTCAACTGATCTCACAGATCAAGCTTTTAACTGCCAAATTTCAAGAGGCAAAATAATGTCTCCACGAGAACTCTAAGTGATGCTCTCACCACACAGCAACAAGATGCTCTAATATGTTTTTTAAAGAAACCTTTTATTGACCGTTAAAATCCCGTTGCATATTCATGAATCCAGAATCTGCCAGTTGGTCAAAAAACAGTACAATGGAACATTTAATGTCAGTATATATTTAGTAATTAATATCAATAAGCACAATTTGTTTTGTAAATAACTTATAAAGTTAATAAGTTAAAAATGAAAAATGGTGTAGTAAGCATTACATTTCTGCATAAAATGCTTGGTGCTTGTGTACTGTTGCAGCCAGATTTTTGGGATTTCGAAAGGCACATAGTTGCATACAGATGGCTGCCTGAAAAATTTCAGCTGGCTGATGATAATTGCTGATAATGTCCGGAAGGTGTGTGTATGTTTCAGAAGCAGCAGACTTTTTTAAATTGCATGAAGTACCGCCCTGGTATCAGCTGTTGGCATCTTGATAGTAAGGAACATGTTAGTCATGTCTGTCTTGTTGTGAGTCACCATTGAGAACCATGGTTTCACACATGTTTTTAAACTATATCAACTTGTGGTATATGCCATTTTTAGACGTTCCATTAATTGTTTTGGTCATTGGGAGGAATTATGATTGGCATTTATTGTTAAACATAAGGACCTGTCGTTAAAACACAATGACATATACAACAGAACAAAAGTGGTTGCGGTAGTGCATAGGTACCAAATATTTCTTAAAGGCATGCCATATATGCACAGACAGAACAGCAGAATACTTTATATGTGTATGTGTGTGTGTATATGTGTATGTATGTGTGTCTGTGTGTGTGTATGTGTGAGATATCTGAATATTGGTATATGTTCACATTGTCAAATGATTTGCATGGTGCAGATGTTGTTTCATATAATATACCTGCTGATTGGCTTTTAATGAAAATAATTATATAAATGGGTACAGAAATGGAGTGTTATATTTTTTCTGTTCTTCACGTTTGCTCATTCGTGAAGTTATTACACCACTCTATAGTTGGTAAATGTGCTGTTTCGCTTTGGATTTCAGCACACTGGCTACGATTTATTCTGTGACTCTTATGGTACTATTTAGGTATGCAAATAGTGTGAATGAATAATATTCCAAAACATAAAGTCTAATAAAGGTGCTTAATCATAATTAATTGATGTTTATGTTACTTTTCTATGTAACAATACTTCACGAAGCATATCCCCTACAGCAGCGCACTGTGATCACTAGATGGCAACAGCTGCAAAGGGACACAGCGAAAACACCGGCTGGTTTATTTTGTAACTGTTTATGTCAAAAGATAATCAGAGGAAATACATTAACAATGTGATGTTTAAAAGTGTATTGCTTTAGAATTTCAGAGCGCAGTGACTTCATTTTTCAACATTTATTATCAAATCATCTATGGAGTCAATATTAATGCTCATTATTTAAAATTGTAATCTTCCTGTCGCTGGAAAGCAAAATAATTGTTATGTCTATTCTGCCAGCTTTGTATAACTGCAAGTTTCACTAAACCACCTCTTTCTATTCTAGGGATTTTTCTAATATGAAGGAGTTATAATTAAAACAGGTGATTATTTGTGCTGTGCAGGAAAGCAATGAGTTTGTGGGCTAAATATCAATATGTTAGTTTCATCTAGAACACATTGTCATAAAAATTTTTGTCATAAGCAAATGTTTTATTTTGAACTCCACTGGTTCTCTAGATGCCTTTCTTTCTCTTGTTAAGATATTTGATTATTTTGGTGTTCATTTATATCTTGACTATCTATCTAGTTATCATAACACACATTTTACTATTGTTTTGCAAGCAAATATTGATGTAGTTGCAATACTACTGAAAAGTTCTTACATAATTTTATGTTTCATGACAGGTTTTTATGCATATATATATATATATATATATATATATATATATATATATATATATATATATACAAACAGTTTAGATTCTTAGTTAGGTTAAGTTATGATTTCATGCAGTGTGATAGCTAAATGTTTATATTATTTAGTCTTGACATAAGGAGGGATGAAATAATATATCAAAATATATGCTCTGAGAAGTTTCCTTATTAATTTGAAAATTACAATACCTATTGTAGTTGATACTCCACCCATCTTATAAAAGTCTAACACAATGCTTCAGCTGCCCAAGAGATGCTTATGATAAGGAAATGTTTAGATAAGCTTTGAGCATAACTTGAAGAAAAGACTAGAAGAAAAGAAAATAGATCTATAGATTATATAACAGTTATCTCCTACATAGTTTTAGAAGTAGGTAAAATAATATCTAAATGAAGGTTTGTTTTTGTTTTCTTTTAAAAAAATTTGAAATATAACAAAAAGATGAAAAAGAAGAAAAATTATAAGATAAAAGAATTCTCAAAGATATCTCATTATTATTAATATCTTTTAGAAATATAACCCATAACTTTTCTGGTATATTTATCCCTATCTATTTATTTATTAATTTTTAACTTTTAAAATGTTATTTTTATTTTATTTTATTTTATATGTACAAGTACTCTAGTAATATAAATGTTTGAACTCTAAGGTTGTGGTCTTAATTTAATTACTTAATAGACCCATAGTAACATTTATACATCTTGGAGAGTTAATAGGTTCCTAGTTTGTTGGTCTAATAATAAATTAGGTAGCTGCATTGGTGAATAGTAGTCTTGTGCACTAATGATGATAGTGGGTGGTATTGATGATTTATTCATCAATCCAGGAACTAGATGTTAGATGGTTAGTCTTGTACATAGTTATGTTTTTATGTTCTCTGAATTTTATCCACTGTATAAGTCCAAAATAGTATATATTTGTCAAAAGTATAACTTAATTAATGTCTGTGTTTAAATGTTTATCTTTGAATGTAAATGGTCTTAACAACCCTACTAAGAGAGGAAAATTGGCTAAATATCTGGCTTCTAATAAAGCTGATATTGTATTTATGCAAGAAACATATATTATTCAGAAAAACTTAGGCAAAATATCTTTTAATGGATATAATATTCTAACTGAATCTCATTTCCAAACTAAGAGAAGAGGAACAATGATCTTATGGAAGAAATATTTACCAATTCCTAAAATAATTGATACTTTCACTGATAAAAATGGCATGTTATATTTAGTAATATTGGAATTAAATAAGAAATATTTCACTTTAGCCAGTGTCTGTTGGTTACCTGGTATTGGTGCTAAATCGGCAAATAAATACTTGGAAATAATATCAGCAAAATCTAAAGGAGATATCATCATGGAAGACGATTTTAATTGTATCTTATCAGTTAAAGATACTACTAAAGGTAATAATGTTAAGATACAAGCCCCAGCTAAAAAATTGATTAGTTTTGTCTCGTTATATAATCTTAAAGATATATATGTGATCAAAGAACAGAGTTCTCTTAATTTTACACATTTCTCTTATAGATATGGCACCCAGACAACCATTGATAAAGTGTTTATATCTGATAACTTAATACCTAAGACACATGATGTTTTCATCACTTCCTGCCCTCTGTCAGACCACAATGCCATAATATTTAAAATTAATATTAAACCGAATGATCTTATTCATTGGCAGAGACTACCAGCTTATATTATTAAGATAAATGGATTTAAGGAATGGTGTATTAATTAATTGAATTGTTTCCTTGAAATTATTAATAATATTGATACAAATAAAATAATTATGTGGGACTCTTTAAAGTCTTATCTATATGGGAAAATAAAAACCTGGTATCTTCATAAGAGGAAAGAATGGGACAAAGAATTATTCACCATACAATTGAAAATTGACACTTTAAAAATGAAACTATGCCCTAAAGATATGGCTTCTAACTTGGAATTAAAACAACTAAACCTTGACTATTTAGAAATCCTTAGTCATAAAGTAGCAATTAATCTAGAGAGATTAAAATTGCAAACATATTCCTCTAACCCCAAACATATGTGCAGAGTAGCAGTTAAAGCGCAAAATTTGACTAAAAATAGACATATAACAGAGAGAATAGATATTTCTAAACACAAATCAAAACACTTTTCAGATCTAAAAGAAATTTTGGAGATTTTTCATTCCTATCATGAATCCATGAATAAAACAAATCTAAACTTTACTAAAAGTAATTCAAAAGTAGAATTTTTAAGAAATAATATCAATAACAAACTTTCTAAGGAACAAAACAATAGATTACTTAAATCAATATCATTGATAGAAGTTAAAGACAGAATACAAAACCTTAAAAATAATAAAGCCCCTGGTCTTGATGGTATAATAGGTGAATTATATAAAATCTTCCCTGATAATGTTTTGAAAATATTAGTAATAGCACTTGAAGAATTTTGAACATGTGGTAAACTTTTTCCTTCATGGAAATATTCATTAATTTCTCCCATTCTAAAGCAGGGTAAAGATTCTAAACTTGTTTCCTCATATCGCCCCATTTCCTTGTTAAATATTGACTATAAAATATTCACTTCTATATTAGCTAATAGACTAAATCAAATGATGCCGACTTTAATAAACAATGATCAGGCAGGTTTTATATTAAACAGAAAAGTTCATGATAATATTTTTAGACTCCTAACATTAATAGATTTTGCAAATAATAAAAAAAAAGAAATTTCAGTCATTAGCCTAGACCTAGATAAAGCATCTGATTCTATTAATTGTACATATTTATACATGGTACTAGAAGAATTAAATTTTTCTTCTGATTTTATAGATTTATTAAAGAAACTATACAAATGTTCTATAGCTTATATTAAAATTGGTGCCTTTCTATCTGGCCCACTTAAAATACTAAAAGGCACTAGGCAAGGTTGCCCTTTGTCTTCTTTATTATTTGCATTATTAATAGAACCCTTTGCCAATTTTATAAGAAACAATGTCAACATAAGAAGTTTTAAAGTGGATGCAAACTATTCCTCTAAAATTCTACTTTTTGCTGACGACATCTTATTAACAATTGGCAATATTGATTTATCAATTGACCATGTTATTAGAATATTAAAACTCTTCAAAGAGATCTCAAGTCTTAATTTTAATCAGAATAAAACAGAAACTATTCTTATAAATGAAAAATTAAGTAACACCTTATCTATTCATAATAATTTTAATTGGACTAATGACAAATTGAAATATCTAGGGATTTATATACATACTAAATGGAAAGACACTATGAAAACAAATTATAAAATTTTGTTGGAGCAAATTAGAGAGCATATTATTAAATGGAATAAAATGTCCTTTACCATGGAAGAAAGATTATCCCTGATAAAGATGATTTTATTACCAAAAATTCTATTTTTTCTTCAAGCGCTAGTAGCTCCTCCTTCTAGGAAGCAACTAAAATATTTAAATTCTTTATTAATTAAATTTCTATGGCATCCTCAAAAACTGAGAATTAAATATGACTGGCACTATAAAAATTGGACTGAAGGAGGAATTGCTTTTCCTAATCTTGAACTTTATTCAGATGCTATTATTCTTAATATAACAAGTTTATGGTTAAGCCCGAAATACTCTTCAAATTGGAAATATTTACATAAAGCAATCCTATTAAGTAATATTGAATCTGTAACTAAGGGTATAGACTGCTCTGAAAATATTAAGTTTTTCATAGTAATTAAAGAATTCTTTTTTAATAGTGAGGTGAAAAAATTTTAAATTTATTCCTATAATTAATTATATCTTGCAAAATTTAAAAAAAGTAATAAATAAAAATCTACTAACTAATAATTTGTCCATCTTAATGTTCCCAATAATCTTAACCAATGGTTGTTTGGACTCCTTTAACATGGTGAAAATAAAAATTATGGAAGAAAATGGTTTAATATTTTGGCACCAATTTTTAGGAGACAATAATATTCATGACATCACTTATCTCTTAGCTAGATATAATGCCTCCCATAATAATTGGTTAAATATACAAATCTTTAGAGAGTTTATCCTAGAAGAATCCGAGAGATATCACTTCTCTGGTATAACAGAACTTCCCAAAAAGTTATCTATCCTTTTTGAATTTTCCCATTTAGGATATAATGTAGGTATTTCAATATCTAGATTTTATAGTATTCTTAGATCTGATTCAATAATATCAGAAAACAATTTATGGAACTACATGATTAATTTCAATAGCACACAATTATCAGAAAATGATAAAATAGTAATTCTTAAATCTGTACATTATACATCTTCATCTACATATTGGAAAATTCTCACTTGGAAATGTATCCATATAAGTTTTATTACACCACAAAAAGCCACTAGAATAAACAAGAAGGACTCTTGTAGATGTTGGAGATGTGATGAGCTATTGGATGCTGATTGGGCACATATGTTTCTAGAATGTAAAACACCATTTTGGACTGAGTTTAAAAACTTTATTAAAGCTTTGTGGTCAGACAGATGCAAAATTTCTAATTCTTTGTTGCTTTTTAATGCACCAATGCCAAAGTATGTTCCATTAAATCAAATGAAACTTCTCTGGACCCTTCTTGCTATAGCAAGAAAAATCATTACCAGAAACTGGAAATGTAAAAATATCCTCTCTTTATATCTCTTGCTAAGATTATTTGTAGTAGGGAATTACAAACAGCTTTGTTACGTACCTCAAATGTGACTCATAAACAAATTGTATGAATAAAGCTCAAAAGATTATTAGACAAAATGTAATATTTATTGAAGATTAAGCAACTATTTTGGACTCTGTATATAGTTTGTATATAGTTTGTATTAATACACTGTGTTTCATTACTTGTGAAATTTATGTAATTGTTTTTAATATTTGAAAACCAATAAAAACAATTTAAAAAAAAAAAAGAACCACTTTCCTTACCTTTCAAACAGATTTTTTTATAAGTCTGCAATTTTTTTCAATAATAATCCTCATTACCTCTCACCTCAACAAAAAGGGAGAGAAGATGTTTATGGAATTCCAAAATCCTAGTAACACCATTTGGGAATTTCCACATTCTCAAGCCTTTAGGTACCCGTTTGCTGTTAATATAGTCTTTAAGGTAATGGTTCTCCACTTGTAAACTTTTACAGGCACCAAAAGCAAGTGGCAGTAGAAGCAATAGAAAGGGTCTAATGAAATTTGGCCATGGTAAACAGTATAAGTTCACCTATACAGGGCCAAAATTGAAGCTTATTACAGTAAAAATGAACTAATATTTAATGGAAAATGTACATGTAACATAAAAGGACTTTTTATAATTCTGTGATTAAGGTGATTATTTTCATGTGGATAAAATGGAGAGAACTATACACAGAGCATGTATGAACACAGTTATGATATAGTAAATAAAAATGACAATAATGGACTTTTTAGACCCACTCTGCAGTATAAACAGCACTCCATATTTTTGTTTGCTGCACTTGAGCATTTTCCCACCCAACTCAAGGAAGGTGCATGGGAACAGAAATTAGAGTATAGAGAACTGATATGGTGGCTGCAGCTTATCGCAAGCCAATCTCCTGATTTAAATGACACCGTATCTATTAATAGTGTATTAAAATTAAGAGATGCCAAATTATGAACTTCAAAAAATATGAAACGTGTACTGTGTTATTCATGTTTTCCATAAATACCTACCATTTTTTAATTGTTAAGTTCCTTGGAATGATGTGATAGTAACAAAAATAAAACATTTCTTTCTATTAAAATGTTACTTTTATAATTAACTTACATGTTTTATTTGTATTTTAAATAAAGTGAGTTTTTATTTTTAGCTTAGTGGGCAAGTGCACTTTAGATCTAAGTAATGGTTTAGTCATGTAACTACTAAATGGGTTATTTGAACCTGTGACATCTCATAAAAATAGTTCTGATGAAGTCATGATTCCTTGGGTGAACTGACTTAACTCTAATAATGTTCTTTTATTTATTTAACTACCTTGTTGAATCCATGAGAGATGGGTTCTGTGGCTTGTGGCACTGGTGCATTTCATTTTGTTCCTTAGCTTCTTGGCACTGGAAGTTCCTTTGTGTTTGTGTTTGCCTTTGATTATATACCTGATATAATATATTATTAATGATATAACTATTACTAGAGGCAAAAGCTAGTCAAGAAAATGAAAAGGTGAATAAGTAGGTCATATTAAGGTTTAATAAAGATAAATGAGAGGGACTATACCAAATATCAACAAGAGTGGGATGCAAAACTGGAGATCTAATACATTGCAATAGAATGGCATGAACTTTGCATGATTCCAAGGAAGGTTACAAAGGCAAGGAAATTTGGTATCTTTGGGTGGAAGTTCTTGCAGCAAGTACTTCTACTCACTGGACAAGTGGCACAAAATGTATCAAGTTGCTAGCCCACAGTACTGAAGATGTAATGTGGAAGTCGAGGTAGATCAGGACCATAATTTCTGGGCTTCCTTGAAACTGACTATGTTTAAAGAGGGTTTACAAAACCTGATGTCTTTTATTCCAGGAACCAGCTGGTGCCATCAAAAAGAGAATATCTTAATGAGTTGATGGGGTGTAAACTTCCATGACATATGCATTTATTGGTAAGTCTGATCCTGTAAATTGATAAAAAGTTATGGGGTTGGAAGATTGGTTCAACTCCAAAGTTTGGGAAGTTGTTAACAATAATAAATAACATCAAATGTATGAATCTTTAGAAGGGAACAAAGGCTAATAGTGAAATGATAAGAAACAAATGGCACAGTGGGAAATAATCAAAGATTGTATAAAAGATTGTGGAACCTCACATTAAGGTAAGTAGGAGAGGAACACACACGTCAAAACTTTCAAGGGAGGGTTAAGCAGAAATCTGAACCACTGGTTAGAAGATTAATGGCATGCCTATAACTAGTAGGAGCAGCTCACTTATGTGAGCTTTGTGAATTATTAGTTGCATCTTAACTGTTTGTGTTTTTCTGGAAATATGTCTTATTAAATGCACCATATCTGTGCTTGAAGTAATGTTACATAAGTGATGGGTGATCAATAAAGCTCTCATTTAAACAAATAAAGAAGGAATGTGTATATGAATGCACTATCTCATAGGTGATTTTCTACACTTTTTCTGTGGAGATTTTAACATATTTTAAGATATCAGGTAAGGTTGGCATTAATTTAGTAATGTATTGACATTTATGTTGACCCTTTATATGAATGTTGAGTTGTATTAGTTTTAAAATTTAAGTAGTTTATTAAATTTAGTTATTTAAGATTAGGTTGAATTTGCTGTAATACAGTTTTCTAACTGGCTGACTATTTTTATTTTGTGTTTACTATGATTTTATCTAGGTCAGATTAAGGACATAGATGTTTCACTCTGGCAGAGGCTATTTAGAGGTTAGTATTTATTTTTAGTGCATACAGTGGGAGTGTTTTTTTCTTAGCTTAACTATGGCTGAGATAGTATTTTACACTAGCATTTCTGATTGGCTAAGGAGTTGATGAAGTTTATAGGATGTGGCTACATTTATTGAAGGAGTGCATAGGATGTGCATAAATTAAAATGTGTACATTCTGAAACATATATCATAATTTTATTACGCAGTGATATATAGGTATGCTGCTAAGATGCGGTCCTTCTAGACCATTAGGAGTATTATCTTGTTATAGTGATGGGGTGTGTGTATTATAGTGAATCTGTAAGTTATATAATATAGGACTACCCAAGATGGGCAGGTCAGGGCAGAGATTTCAGATCAGATATGATGTATAGTAGAAGGTAATTTCAAACTACCTATTACTGCCAAGAAAGCCCTACAGAAAAAAGCAATCACAGACATATTAAGGTGACAGTAGAAGGTAAGATATTCAGGTCTGAAGGTGTCCAGCATAGAACTGGTGAAGATCAGAGGTCAAGTACCAGTAGTACTAGAGTTTATGATGCAGATGGATTAAAGTTGAAAAGATGTTCTCATTTGTTGCGGAGTCAGAGATGAAAGGAAAGTCTGACAGTCCAAAGAACTATACATCACTGGACCTTGGAACTTTAGGAACTATGAACAAAGTTAACCATTATTAAAGTGGGAAATAGAGATCTAAAATGAACTGGGATAGGTTATTTTCAGACAATCATTAGAAGTTCTAATGTGGGCAAGAATATTACACAAGAAATGGAGTAACCCTCAGAGATAATATGATGTCAAAAGTAATGCTTGGTTAAAGAACAAAAATATAGAATGATCTCACTCAGACTCAAAAGGCAAGCCATTCTATATTATTGATCCAAGAACTATGCATGTTGAAGAGGAAGATATTGATGTGGCTTTGAAAATATGCAGCAACATCCTGAAATAACACACGCACAAAAAAAAAACATTGCATTTGTCATAGGTGATTGGAATGTTAAAGCTCACAAAGTACAATTAGAATATTGGGTGCATTTGATTTTGGAATTCAAAATCAAGTAAGATAAATGGTAGTAAAATTCTGCCAAAATATTTTACTGCTTACACCAAACAAGTATAATTCTGCCAAGACAATAAAATAATTCACTGATGATAGCAAACACTCCTTCCAGTAGCCTAAGAGACAGTTTTATGAATAACATTGTGTAGACTGTACATAATTCACTGATGTCAATAGAAAATAGATGCATGACTGCCGAATCATACACCAATGCACTGTACGAACACATACATAAATGCATGGTAATAGCCATACTCAACAGAACCAAGACACTCTCCTCCAAAAAAAGGAAGCCAGTCTGGTGGTCCCCTGCCATTAATAAACTCTACAACAGAAGAATGAAACTGTTGTAGAAAAAGGTGAAGTCCCAAGACTGGAAGAACTCCTTTATTAGCCTCAATAAAATGTTGATATCCCTCTTCAAGACTTCTAAATCCAGCTATGAAGGCAGAATTGTGGCAGACACTAAAAACAACCACAGACCCTCCGATAGTTATATCAAGAATCCCCATGGCAATACCGAGGTTTGCTCTGAGTTACTGCACAATGGTAACTCCTATACAGAGCCAACAGATATTGCCAACATACTGGCTGACAGATTCAGTGCCAAAATTATCTCTCTCTCTCTCCCCCCCACTAAAGGACCAGTCACAATACAGGAAGAATGCCAGGCACCCATCATTACTGCAGCAGAGGTTAAAGCTGCATTGTCCAAGGCCAAGAATACAGCTCCCATGGGACCTGACAATATCCCTAGATGTGTTCTACATGAACTACAAAGTGAACTGGCACCACATCTGTGTGCCCTGTTCAATCACAGCCTCATCTCAGGCTTTATCCCTACTGAATGGCACACTGCTACAGGCATCTCTCTCCATAAATGGGAAGTGACTACAGACCCTGAGAATTATCACCCATTAATGTGATGAGTCTGATATGTAAGGCTATGGACCATATCATCATGGACTTACTTAACAAGGATACAGGGAATCTCTAAACTCTAGATCCCACGCAATCTGGTTTTGTGAAAGGTAGATCATGCCTGCTCAACCTGGTTGACTTCTTTGAGCCAGTCACCAGAGCAATGGATGAGGGCAAGGCAGTTCATACAGCCTACCTCAATCTGGCCAAGGCCTTTGATACCATTCCCTACTCAGGAATTATTGATAAACTCACCAAACTAGGCATCAAACCCTATATCACTAGGTGGTTTGCAAATTGGCTCACAGATAGAACCCACAGTGTGAAAGTAGCGCACTCCAAGTCAGACTGCTTACCAGTCACGAGTGGAGTCCCACAGGAATCAGTCCTAGGTCCTCTCCTGTTTGGCATCTACTTCTCGGAAGTCCATGCCAACACAGAAGGACTCTGGCTGACCAAGTTCACAGACAACTGCATGCTGGGAGCCATTATTAATGCCCCAAGTGATGTAGACATCCTACAGAAAGGCCTCATTGAGACCAATGACTGGTGTCGAAATCATGGCCTTAAGCTTAATGCCAAAAAATGCGTAGTCATCCCCTTTGGGAAAAACTCAGTTCCCACTAATTTCCACATAAATGGGAGCCCACTGAACACTGAAGGCATTATAATAGATAGGGACACAGGTTGACAGCAACCTCTCCTTCGACCACCACGTTGCCACTGTGGTCACAAAGTCCTTCTATGTGGCACTTCTCATTACCAAGGGTTTGCATCCAGGAAGAAAGAGGTCATTATCTCTCTCTATTCTTCCCTCATTAGGCCAGTCATCGAGTATAATGCCCCATTTGGCATGTACTTCACTAGACACATGCAACAGCTGGAAAGGCCACAAAAGTACCTTATGAAGAGGATCCTAGGCCTTAAACACATGTCCTACATGGACAGACTCAAAAAACTCCAGCTATTCTCTATCTCATATCATCTACTAAGAGACGATCTCTCCCTGACTTACAAAGCCATGTCTGACCCAGCTCTGTTAGAAATGCTACATCTAAAGAAATCCCAATCCCTCCACACCACATGCTCCAGAGAACTCAACCTCATTACCACAATCAACAGAACATGCTGGAGGGACAGGTTCATAACCCAGAGACTGCCCATGCTCTGAAATAGAGTTTCCATACATGTCAAGCAGAGCACCTCACTGGCCCTCTTCAAGATAAATCTTGATGAGTGGATGGGAACTAGAAAGTTCACACCGAGGATCACTTCAATGGCTCTACTTGATAGAGGCACTGTGAACTAACGTTGGGCGGCATGATGCCAGGGCACATCTATGGGCTAGGCTTGTAAAGGCTCCAGGGCCATTAGCCTAGTACACACCTATGAACCTATAAATCAGATTTACTATATACTTTGCAGTCAAAGATGGAAAAACTATTCATCAGAAAAAAGTCTAAGAGCTGACTGCAAATCAGACCATCAGATTCTTATCACAAGCTTTATAATTAAAAAACTAGAAAGTAGATATGAGTCCAACCATATTCCAAATCATTATGCAGTGGAGGTTAATAACAGACTTAAGGGATTAGACATGGTTGATAGACAACCTACAGAATTAAGGAGAATAGTTTGTGAAATTGCCCTGAGGGTGGCAGCAAAAAACATCCCAAATAGAAAGATTAAGAAATCCAGATTACCATTTGCCATGGCTTTATACGTTAACAAAGGACAAAATATAATGTAGAGAGGGAAACTATGTTAAATTGCATTCAGAGTTTTGGAAAAATAGCAAGAATAGACATATTTAAAAAAGAAGAGCAAAGAACTGGAAGATGGTCATACAATGAGAAAGACAAAATAACTCTTCAAGAAGATTAGTGTTATTAACAAAAACATTCAGGTTAAAATAGATATGATAAAAGGCAAAGTCTGGAGGGAAAGAGCAAAGGCAGAAGATTTTAAGAAGAGGTGGTGGGAATATACAAAGAACTATATAAGAAAGACCCCCTGGCATCACTAAAACACACAGTGGTATCTTGTCTGATCTAGAGCAATGCATCCCAAAGAGTGAAGTTAAATGTGAACTATAAGGGAGCTTGGAGTTGGTATAGTGGTAAAGGTGTCTGCATCACAGACACAAGGCACAGAGTTTGATTCTCACATTTAAAGGCAAAGTTAGTGACGATCATACCTCTCAACCTCTCAGAGCAAGACATCTGGACAAAGTAGAAAATAATGCGGGGACAAATGCCCAAAAATATAGACAGATTTTAAATACTGCTCCTATAAACTTACAAAGTTGCTAGAATAACAGGTTTTGCATTATTATGTATTTTCTGAAGGATATGAAGCCTGAAACTCAAATATTTGTTATTATTTAGCATTTAGTAACTTCAGTCCTCAATGATTTGCCAGAAAACCATAAATGTTGTCTGGAACAGATCAAAAATATTAGGCAAAAATCTAGACAGTTGAGAGGTCTGGCGAGGATTAAAATGGCCGACATGGGCAGCTATCCTGGTACTTATGTATGAATGCCTCACTAACAACACAGAAGAATTATTAATTTTCAGCTGACTTGTTTATAATCTTGCAAAATCATGGTGTTATAGTACTACTTGGAATTTGCCAGAAAATATGGAAATGCTATAATGGTCATTGGACTGAAAAAGGTTAGTTTGAATTTCAGTCACAAAAATGTTAAAATTATGGAGGAATTGCAGTTATTTCAAATACTAATGAGGTCATGCTTAAGATCCTGAAAACAAGATTCTAGCAATATGGACCAAGAACGTCCTGATGTACGAGTTGCTTTTATAAGGGAAGAGTCACCAGAACTCAAATCGCTAACATCTACTGAACAACAGAGAAAGCAGGGGATATTTGCTGCTGCTTTTTTTTACTAATTTGACTACATAGACTGTAACAAATTACAGCAAGTTCTTAGTGAAATGGGCATATAATGTCAAGTGATTTGCTTCTTGGGAAATCTGAAAGCATAGTAAGGAGCAACAGTTAGAACCGAATACAGGATAAGCGACTAATTCAAAAACCGTAAATGAATATAAATATATCTATATATTGCCAACCAATATATTTAATTTGCTTTATAAATATTCCATGTACATTTGTGGGATAGATGAAACAAATGCTGAAATTAAACTTTCTGGGAGAAATACTACCAGCTCAGACATGCAGATGATACCACTCTAATGTCTGAAGCGAGGAATAGCTGAAGAGTCCTTAGATGAAAGTAAAAGAAGAAAGAACAAAAGCTGGATTGTTGTTCAACATAAAAAAATGACACCTTGCCCAACCAGTTCTTTCAAATGAATGGGGGAAGAAATAGAGGCTGTGGCAGATTTTATTTTTTGGGCTCAGAGATCTTTGCTGAAATTGATTACAACCATGTGATTAAAAGGTACTTGCCTCTTGCAGGAAATCTATGGTAAATCTGGGTACAGGTATAAAGAGCAAAGACATTGCATTTGTAGCAAAGGCCCATATAGTCAAATATAAGTTTTCATAATAGCAATGTATCAATGTGAGAGACGGACTATAAACAGATCTGTGTTTTTGTACTGTGCTGGTGGAGAAAACAGAGAATTCCATGAACGGCAATAATATCATAGGAAACTGTAGGTTATAGTTCACAATGCTGTGGGCTGAGTCCTGCTGCTGCTGCATAATAAGATTATTTGTTTAATTATTTAAACAAATTTGTTAACCTTCATAGGGTGCTGATCCAGCGTGACCATTTTCAGGCATTCCTGGGACTACATCAGTAAACACAAGTACAGGAATGACAGCCTAATACTTACAAAAGCCAGCATAGTAACAAGTTATTTGCAGATGTGGTAAGATGGAACACGACAGAGATATTCTGTACCATGTTACTGCAAATGAGAAATGATGAGAATATCATTATACAAGGCAGAAATAGCAAATCACCTGCCATGTAGATGGAGTCTTTGTGTAGCAAGCATGGAAAACAGCTATGAAATCAAATGTGAGCCACCAAGACAAACGTAGAAAAGCAACAAGGGAGCCATTTACTTGAGGGCAAGCCTATATAACAAAGGTCTATTCTGTAACATGTTACTATTAATGGCAAGATAGTTATAATAATATTGCTATACTATCAATAGGTACACCGGTTTTATGTGTGTGTGTGTGTGTGTGTGTGTGTGTGTGTGTGTGTGTGTGTGTGTGTGTGTGTGTGTGTGTGTGTGTGTGTGTGTGCGCGCTCATGCATGAGAGTCGGGTATTCTCTAGCTGCGGGTATGTAAAATGTGTTTTTTACTATTTTCATGCAGGTGTTATTTCACTCCTGTTCTTACCCTACCCCCCCCAACTCTTTGCCTCCAAAACTAGTTACTTCTCTTCTTGCTTTAATCTTAGTAATATGATAAAATTTAAGAACTTTAATCTTTCTACACATACCCTAATTCTATCTAATGGATTTGTTTATTTATATTTAGTTTAACTTTTACCTGAATGTTTATAGTCAATATTTTTTAATGCCATTTTACTTTTCTCCTTTTACCAATGTTACCATAGTACTGTTACCTTATATGACTTTATTATACTTGTTTCCTTTTTTTTACATTGTTATTGTTTATGCTTGGAGCTTTTCTCCCCGGGCCTCTACTGAAAATGGACATGTATCCAGTTAGACTAGCCCGGTCAACAAATGTAAAATAAAGTAAATAAAATAAAGTGTGCCCAGGGTGCAGGGCTGAACAGATGCCCTAGGCAAAAGAGCTCCACAGCACACACACACACACACACACACACACACACACACACACACACACACACACACACACACACACGCACACACACGCACACACACACACGCACCACCCAGTTTCCCCATTCTGATCTACCTACACCATGCAGATTACTTTTTCTTTCTCACAGTTTGGCTTGCTCTTCACTGTTTCCTGTTTTCATTCAACACATTTTAAAGAAATCAATTCTTTACTGCAAAACAAATAAATAAAAAAATAAACAAATAAATACTGGAAAATTACCCCTGTTAGAGCAGTGCCCTAGGGCCTCCTAGTCCTAGCCTCCTAGTTGGCTTATGTCTGAGGTTGGCTATGCCAGGGTGGGATATACAATATCCCTATATTTGCTCATGTCAGTGTATTGAAAGTCCTCTAATTAGTAGTAGCAAAACCTGTTGTCATGTTTTGCTTGCTGTGCCTTGCCTGTTGTCAATGTTTATGATGGGTTATGTGTTGAAAAAGTTTTGCCCTGATGGAGATGGAGTACCCATTTTGAACCTTTGTCAGATGTTAATGTGGTGCGTCTTTTTAACTGTGGGTCTCTGCAGTGTCCTAATCAGGGCGTTTGTTGAAAATATGGGTACTATACTGCAATACCTTATTCCTAGAGGTTTAATGGTTTGGTCATCTTTATTCTGAGTTTATAGTATTTTTGTTTAATAGAATATAGTATGCATAATGGCCATATGATGACACACTATAAAACATGCTCACATAGGCAGTGTAGCATGTAATACACGTTGGAGCATCCTAGGATTCGATGATGGGTATTATTAGATATCTGAATAGTAGCATTTCTAGAAGCCTGTTTTATGTCTCTACAGCTTAATATGCAGTTATCCCATCATTCAGCCCCACTGCTGTGTCAGGGCATGGCCCTGGTTCCACTACTCAGTATATGTAGTTATCCCACTACTGTGTCAGGAGATGACAATGTAAATCTGTTTGCCATTAATGCTAATAAAACAAGGGATAAAGGAGATGGCAGTTAGCCATCCTGTAGCATGCAGATGAAGTGGAGTGGCCCTCAAATGTGACATCAGCCAAGGCAGGTCTCTAGTGGCACCAATTAGATCATGCAGACTCTACAGGCTCTACAGGAGTTTGGCTCTCTCTTTAACAACTGAACTGGGAGGAGGCAACAACATTTACAACCCTAAACCATGTTTTATGGATGATACAACACATAGATGAGGAATTGTCTGGTTTGTGTAAATGTGCACAAATCAAGATAAAATAACCATCTGCATTGTCCCATCTACTAAATTAATTGGTTGGATGAGTAACAAATTGTGGGAAGAGTCACGGGGTTAGCACAACTACTTCCCATAGAGGATGGGTCGCCATGTGTAGGATCTTTCATCATCTCCAATTTCTTCAAAACCATTAGAGTGATCAAACCCACCAGTGACTGCTCTTCCATGATCATGCTTCTGTTCTGTTGCACAGACATTTCTGACATACCGAAAATAATTACATCTCTACATGTTTGCTGATCATAATACATTCAGTGTACATATCCTGTTCAGATTTTGTGGATATTGTATTGTCATGTTTCTTGCCATAAGCTGATTTGTGTTGTACTTATATCACCAGCATTGTGGCCTATCCTGTGATTGCATCTCTGTATCTTGTATGCACACATTTAGAAATCTGGCAGTTAGTGGAGCAGATTATGGAAAAGACCTGCTGATAGTGGTACATGGATTGATTCCTTCAGCTTCCATTTGCCTGCTGTATCACTTACCCAAGCAGTGATTTGAGGCATCTGGCAAAAATTGGGATATGTTCTTTGTGATGAAATTAGACACTGTCATCTGTGTTAGCATGTCTGGCTGAAGTTTTGTACATAATTTCAGATTAATTTGTGTATTATATGCCAACATGACTAGTTATGAGTAAATAAGTTCCTGTATATTGATTAATACTCTGTTTGCACAGGATGTTTTTAAAACTTAAACAGTTTTCTGTTACATGTCTAACTATGCATATTTGTGAAGGTGATTCTACATGCAGACTCAGTGTCAGCTGATCTGCAGATGATGTAATTGGAATGTTTCCAGTTGCTCTGTGTTTACTTTCAGAGTCTGAAAGACAGGAAGGAACTTTAATAAACATCTGTCTGTTGACTTCAAATGGGGAAATGAAAATAAGAACTGGAACAGTTAAGACAGTTAACTCAGTCCATAAAAGAGCCTGCTGAAGACAGTTGAAGTCAATTACAGTACATGTTCAGTATACAGTTGTACTGAGCAGTGGATAACCAAAGGATTCACCATGAACTGTAAGCCTGGCTTTGCTCTGTTGTGATATTTAGTTTAGATCAAGGACAGTGTTCTTCAGTTAGATAGGAAATCATAGCTAGATTAGTCAGAGTTTTTCTAAATGTTGGATTTCTATCCTTCAGCATTAATTTCATTTTCCTGGTGACTGAATTCTGTTTATTGAAATTATTGTTTTATATTTTTAATCATTTTGCTCATTATTAAATATTTGTATTATCTTACATTGTGGCTGATCAAGAAGTGTATTCTTTGGGGATTTGAGAGTGCTTATACACACTTTGATAATTCCTGGGTCACTCCAAAAGCCTGACTGCTTTAGGCCATTTGCTACCATTTGTTTTAATACCTAATTTTAATAATTGGACACCCCTTTAAAAGAGCATATAGACCATCTGGTTGCTGGCTGGGTTTTACATATTATTTGGGTAAAGGGAGACAGCTGGGAATCTGTTTCAGGCTTTCACAGAAGTGTCTGGATGTGTCAGAATCAATTTATTTAAGTGTGAGTGTGTCAGAGGTCTTAAACTGGAACACATTGCTCTGAAGTATGTAATAAGGAGTTACAGTAGGGGTGGGTAGAAGTATACAGCCCAGTCCCAGGTTATAAAGTGTAGTCCTGTAGTACTCTTAGGGGAAGTTGTGAAATATTACTCCTGTTAAAGTGACAGTCTCACACTAGAGTCAGTAGTGAGTACTGAAGTTCCTTAGTTACTGACCCAGGATAGTAGGGGATGTCACACTCCTTAGCAGTCTTCATGATGGCATGTCTAATGAACTGTGCAGATTTCTGACATAGCAGAAGGGTCATATTATGCCATTTACCATCTTTATGGGCCATGACTCATACAGTTAATTAAAAACTAGCCATGTGAATCCTGTTTAGCAATAATTTAACATGAAAGCTTTGAGCCTGCTGAAGATACTGCATCACTTTTCTTGAGCTACACTAATATTGGAGTTCAGTTAAGGTGGGATACAGGAGTATCTTCCTCTGAATAAGGTGTAGGGAGATGACATTTCTTGTTGAGAAACAAAAATTTCTTTTTTCCTTTGCAGGATCATAGAAATATCTTTTTTAGTCTTCTGCCTCACAATTTTGTTGTTCAAGAGGATACTATTTGAAAGGCATGTCTATAGCTTTAGGAAACTCACACTCATTCATTAATAGGTAAACAGTGGTACATATGTACATGTGCTCTCATTCAAAAGAAAACACAAAGGCTAAAATATAAATAAAAGAGAGTTATTATGCAAAAAGAGACTGCGCACTTAGTAATTAAGTCATTTTGATTAACATGACTTAACAGACACATTTATTAGCAGTCAAAGAATATATGACTAATAGAGTTTATTTGTCACTTACTAAAAAGACAAAATAACTGTTTTTCCATATCATGGAAGAACAGTCCCTGGCATCAAGACTTACACACAGATGAGTACATATGCATGCATGCAACAAAATGAAAGTATTCAAATATTAATCATTTAACAAAAAAAAGCAGAAGCTGCAAAAAGGCAGGCAATGACCAAGTCATCTGTTTTTAGATGTAAGCATATAGATAGATTTCATAGTAGCATATGTAGAAAAAGATAACATAATTGAATAACGGGGTTTGTATTCACAATTGTAAAGAAATGAGCAGCATTGTGTCTGCTCACCAAAAGGTAAACAACAAGGCTGAATTTCTTAGAAATTCTAAAATATCTTAATGAAGTAACATTCATTTTGTGTAATTATCTGTTGTCAGAAAAATGTTTGGTCAAGATAATAGCTCATTGTTACAGAGTATATAAATGGACGTCTTGTAAACCAGGTGCCAGTCTGTGGGCTGCAGGCTGTGTGAGGAGTGTAATGAGAAAAAATGCTGTGTTTTGCACATTCAGCAATGTTTACACAACAGTCCCTATGTAGTTCACCTATGAGTCATCAACAATCTATTGTTTACCTTCACCATTTATCTAAACTTAATTTTGAAATCAGTGAACCAAAAAAATATAAAAATAGAAAAAAAAATTTTTTTGCAGTAGGCAAGCCTGCTGCACCTCTGTTGCCCTGACCCCCTCAAAATTGTATATACCAATTCCATGATTGTACCACAATATAAAACAATGAGTGAGAAGGTCACACAGAAAAAACAATCAGTAAAAACTAAATGAAAACACCAGCCAAGCTGGAACATCCAATGAGTGACCTCTCAAACCTCTTGAATCAGAGGCACATGAGATATTTGCAAATGACCCTTATGAACACCATGTGTTTGAGCTAATTGGTGATTCTGAATGCCCATGACTTGTTTCGTTGTTTTAATGGACAGTTTCAGGCCAATAAAGCCAAACCCTACTAGATGTGGATATGCATATTTCGGCCTTGTTATGACCTCATCAGCACAGCACAAGCAGAGTGTTTGACTAAGCATAAGAAACACAGGGCTGTTATACTCAACTGGTGTCCATTATCATTAGGGTGACTGCAAAATATCCCAAATAACAAACTAAAACAATGAGTGAGAAGGTCACACAGAAAAAACAATCAGTAAAAACTAAATGAAAACTCCAGTCAAGCTGGAACTTCCAATGAGTGAGCTCTCAAACCTCTTGAATCAGAGGCACATGAGATATTTGCAAATGACCCTTATGAACACCAGGTGTTTCAGCTAATTGGTGATTCTGAATGCCCAGGACTTGTTTCGTTGTTTTAATGGACAATTTCAGGCCAATAAAGCCAAACCCCACTAGCTGTGGATATCCATATTTCGGCCTTGTATGACCTCATCAGCACAGCACAAGCAGAGTGTTTGACTAAGCATAAGAAACATAGGGCTGTTATACCCAGCTGGTGTCCTTTATCATTAGGGTGACTGCAAAATATCCCAAATAACAAACTAAAACAATGAGTGAGAAGGTCACACAGAAAAAACAACCAGTAAAAACTAAATGAAAACTCCAGCCAAGCTGGAACTTCCAATGAGTGACCTCTCAAACCTCATTTGCAAATATCTCATGTGCCTCTGATTCAAGAGGGTTGAGAGGTCACTCATTGGAAGTTCCAGCTTGGCTGGAGTTTTCATTTAGTTTTTAATGATTGCACCACAATGGAGAAAATGGAAAATATACACACTGTCGGTTTCCTTAGCATTATACACTGCAGTGAAACTCATCACAATATAAAATCTTTGAAATAAAGACACCCAACCAAATTTTCAGAGATTTAGGATACTCCCCATATGCACTTGAATTAATTCATGCTACATGTTGCTTTGCAATTAGTGTTTGCATTAAAAATGGAGGTGTGCATTTCTATGAGTAAGAAACAGTGCGAACTTACAAACATTAGGCAAATGACTGATAAAAAGGGCCTCTGAATTTAAGCTGGAAACCAAAACTTTCAGTAGTTATACTGACTTTTATAGATGTGTTTGTAAAAGTAGTAAGAAAACTTGGGTCAGGTTTATTCTATGGCCTAATTAGCAATATGTTTCAGAACGTACAAACAGCATTAATGCCAGAGGAGGACTGAGATTCCCAGATAGCTCAGCACATTCCCGATTACCTTTTGCTTGATACTATTGCCTAAGGCTGAAGAATACAGAAAATATAGCAAACTGTCAGAATGGATAACCTTCGCATCAGAAGGGCTTCATTTCATAGCTTCATGCATTATTTGCTGAATTACCTGTGGCAGTCTATCTTGGCATAAGCCAGCAGGAAAACCCTAGGAGAACCCTGCCAGCTTGCTTAGATTTTGTATGTTAATTACAAGTTACTTTTTCTTCTTTTTTTTTGCTAAATTTCTCAGTATAGCCTTTTGCATGACAAGTTACAAGCCCTTATACTACATATAAAGATATCTGAAAGAAAATATTGCCAGTCTAAGAACCCTGATATTATGACTGAGGAGTAATTTCTCATTACCTGCCTGCATCTAGTACTTAAAGTGTTTTTATGCAATGGCACTCCTTGGTTTGAGAGAGCTCTCTTTGCCAGCTGGTCAAGGTGAAATCACTTGAGGGCCAGTAGCATGAAGAAAAAATATGGAAGCCAGAATGCTGAATGCTATTTTCCATAAGAAATCTTTGTTGGAATGGTTTCTAAAAGTGCACTGATAATGAGTCACTTGTTTCAGGACAGTTCTCCCTTCTTCAAGCTGTTGTGACCATGGAATTGGTATGTATATATAGATAGCTAGATAGATATAAGTTCAGCGGCATATGGGGCTTGTAACCCCACATCAGTGGATTCAAGTTGGTGTTTTAGGCATTTTTTGTATGTGTTGTTTTTTCAGCTCATCAACTTTCAGGAAGTTATCATTTCAGAGTAGAACCATTAGAGAGATATGCCTATTACCTACCTTAAAATGCAACTGCCCTACTTATTTCTTCAACTGTAGATGTTCCTCAGATGCTAATTACAAAAAAAGGTGTTCTCCTGCATGGCTGCAATAAATTATACAATAATATGCTATTTTGGGGCTTCTGGTTAGGCTTTAGTTGCATTTCTCAACTATATCATACACCTGATTTTATAACTCTTCTGACTGACATATCATGACTTTTGTAAATAACTGATTTCATGAAAGAATGCTTTTTTTATGCCCCTTGTAAATTATAATGCCTAAGTACAAATCAGATGGTTGCCTTTTGTAAATTTCATGGTGTAAGAATATAGTGCTTCTTCAGCTAGAGAGTTGGTAATAATTATTTTATCTGTTTATTAGTGAAATGTTGTCCATTGATTTAGTTTTACTGGGACTGTCTATTTAAATGGAGACCTGGGGAGAAAATCTCCTCAAAAAAAAAAAAAAAAACAAAAAACAAGAAACAACACCACCACCAAAATTGCATACCAGAAAATAAAACATTACAAATATAATACATAAACAAAATGTTACAAATTATGAGTTGGTTAAACTATCTGAATTAATTCTGAAATATAAAGTGACTTGAAGAGAGTTAGCTATTAAACACCTAGAGTAAAATAATTGATTACAAAAGACCTTCATAGTCGTACACACATAAAGCTGCCAATCAACAACAAAATATGGAAGGAAAATATACAACGGCTGCCAGTACAGAAAAATAAACTTTTATTTCATATTTTCCAGGCAGAAATACAGAAATATCATCTCTGTTGCCTCTGCTAATGCCTTCTTGTAGAGTTACAAATGATAAAGAGATGCCGTTTAAATAGATACAAAAGTATCAGATTCATAAAACTATTAAAATCTAGGTAATAAAAAACAGCCATCAATAAAATAATTAATGTACAAAACTCTCTACCAGGAAAACTCACTATTCAAACTCTTACATTTTTGAACTGATAAATTTCAGAATGAAGAATTACATTTTTTTGTAAATAATCTTTCATTTCTTACTGTGGCTACTCTAATATAAAAATATGCTCCATAGTGATGGACTTTAGGGAGATGGAATTGGATTTTGGAATTGGATTTAAGGTTTAGGTAACAATCAGCAGTAAAGGTTTAGGAAGGGGAAGGGAATTTTAGGTTTAGGGTGTAACTGGGACTTTAGGTATAGGAAGATGATTTTCGGTTTAGGGCATGATCAATATTTTAGATTTCAGAGAGTGATCAGGTATTTTAGGGTTAGGGACTGGGTGGAAGGTTTTAGGGTTAAGGTCAGGTTCTGATAGGGCAAAATAATTAAGGGAGATCAAGCACTTGCCAAAATGAGTGATTGGCAGTAAGAAAGTATGTCACAAGTAAATAGCATACAAGCACTTCTAGCAGACCTGGCTACAGGGGCATAAAGGGCATAAATAACGCTTTCTGTAGCAGTAGAATTCCTTTCCCTAACTTGTATTGTTTTATTCTTGACCATTTCAAGTACTCTGCCAATGTTAAAACAACTGCATCATGAAGTACTGGAAGGGTGTAAAGTTACAGGTGCAGTAACATTACAGGTAGGTGTTTTGCAATGTGTGTGTGTGTGTGTGTGTGTGTGTGTGTGTGTGTGTGTATGTGTGTGTGTGTGTGTGTGTGTGTGTTATGATAACTTACAAATTACTAACCTTTTCCAAGATATGCCAACAATTAGGGGCAATACGAGGCAAGATTAATATCATTACATAACAGCTTCTAGGCAGTCTTTATAATAGTGTTTGTTCAGACAAGCTGCTGTACTGCACACTTATGGGTGTTGATAGGCAATCAAGTGGGAAAGACAGTGAAAAAAAAAACATTTGAGAAGATTTATGATAAGAACAGATAACAGATAGTACAAGTGTTACAAATGTGGATTATGTTGCAATCTAAATATGTGGAAGAGGATTTTTGTCTAACACCAGATACTTGTTTGCTGAAAAAGGTAAAGCAAGTGTATAGAGACATGTATGGGGAGGAGAGTGACATAGTGACATGAGAAAGGTTAACAGCAACAAAAGAGAAAGGGAATCTGTGAAGTCTGGATTTAAAAAAAGTACTTTACAAATGACCTTGACAAGAACTAGTTGAAGGCTGGTAGATGTAGACTGGAAGACAATGATATGGGAAAGAGGGAAAGAATGGACAAGAGAAGCAGATATAAGTATTTCATTACTGGAATACCCCAGCAAGGATTTAGGTTTATAGGTAAGTACTAGGCTAGCTGCCCTTGCAAGCCATTTTAAGTCATTTTAATTTTCCTTTTTGTGCTTGAAATAAGTTATCCCATTTGGTTAAAGATTTACATATCACATGGATGATAATTATATATTACCCCTAATAAGAAAAACTGGGATCATACCCTAATAATTTGAGGGGACCCATGCATGGAATAAAACATGTAGGAGCTTCCTCTGTCCATTAGTAGTACAGAGGGAAGTCCCGAGTAAATTTTCTGTTACCCATCCATAGATCCAAGTTGTACTTGAAAATAGAAAGAGATTAACTTTGTTTTATGTGGATTGGGAGTCTGTTCCACAGCAAAGGTATCTTCTGCAAAATATATCTGCCCATCCAAACCATTCTGTTAATGTTATAGAAGATGGTTAGATCCCTAGGCAGAGTATTCCTGATGACATTTGACTTGCTGATGTGCAGTAAATCCATTAGCTATGGGTTGGCGGATGCTTTGTATGCCAGACACAGATCACCTCTTAGCAGTCTGTAGAAAGCTGAATATAGTAACAGGGCTTTGAGTCAGTCCGTGTAGGATATGTTGTTTAGGCCTTGCATCATTTTTGTAAGATATCTTTGTGGTTTTTCCAGTTGTTGCATGTGTCTGGACAGATGCATGCTGAAGAGGGCATTCTATTCACTGACTTGCCTAATGAGGGCTAAGTAAAGGGGGGGGGGCAGTGCCATCTATAGATCTAGATACAATCCCTTTGTTTATAAGTTGTGCAATACAGGAAGACATTCTTACAATAATAGACACATGTTGATCAAAAGTTAGGTGACTGTCAATGTAAGTTCTCAAATCCCAAACAACTGGGTCAACTCTTAGTGGAGTATTGTCAATGTGGTAGTTCCCCTGGGGTAGATGACTTCCGAAAGCATGCAGTAATGCATTTTTGGCATTTAGTTTTAAACCATGAGTATGACACTAGTTATTTATTTGATACAAACCTTCCTACAGAATGGCTAAGCCATTATGAGGTTCAATGACTACTCCTTGCTAACAGATCTGCAAACTTATTTAGCAAGAACCCTTTGGTAATGGCTTTTGCTTCAGAAAAGTAAATGCCAAACAAGAGAGGTCTCAGCACAGAACCTTTAGAGTTAGAATGGACAAAGGAGGTGAAAATGGTCTTTAAGTACAGAAGAAAGGGAGATGATATGGAACAATAAAAGAAGAGAATAATAATGATGGGGGGATCAAAGAAAGACGAAAGTGATAGGAATAGACTTTGGAGATGGAAAATAAGTGAGGTGTGATACAGCAGATGATCAAAACCTGGGAGGAGAGTTTGGAGAGAATATCAGCTTCAAGAAACACTGGAATAATAATATCAAGCAGTTAAAAATAGAGGGAGTAAAATGAAGAAAGAAGTTAGGGAATGTGTGGAAATCCTGAGAATCATTCAGGAAATAGAAATGAGAAAGGAGGAAGGGAAAGAACCAAGAGCACGTTGAAGATAGGTAGTGTTTGGATTGGGGCAGAGATAGGAGAGAGAGTATGAAACAGGGAATTCAGTGGGAAAGGACATTAGACATTAAAGGTAGATCTAAATGCTTGTTTTGTTCTTAAATCTTCTGTACATTGTAAAAGAAATCATAAATGGGGGAGGGTGGCAACTAGAGATGAGTAGGGGTAGATCACACTGAAATCAGTTTCCTATATAATTTTGCAGTGATAGGCAAATCATTAGCCCCTACCAGAGAATGGTAAAAAAAACTAAATTTTTCAACAATGCAGCGATGTCACTTATAAGTAAGGGGAAGGCCAAATCTGTTGATGTTATGAGGTTGATCGATAAACAAAACACCAATATGGTATTCCCCTTTGCAGAAAAATAATAAATAATTAAAATATGGATAATACATGAATTAATTCGTACAAAACATGATGAGTATACTTCCTGTCAAATAATCCCATAAAAGGCTTAGCCCATATACGTGTAAAGGGGACTCCCATTACAGTACTATAAATTTGTTGAAAAATGTTTTCCTTAAACATAATTCTATTAGTTTCATAACAGAGATGGACTTTCCACTGCTGTCTTGAAGATGATGCAAAACTTCATTGACCAGTTCATGCTTTATATTAGTGATAGACTATTCTAATTCAAAGATACCCAGTGTAAGTCATTATTCAGTTTCAAATCTTGAATTTTACTTAACAGATCACCAATATCAAAAACATAGGAATTCAATGTAAACACATGGCCTTTTTCAATGCAATGTGCAAGCCTACCGAAGTATCATGTGAGTTTTTGCACTTTAACATTGCATTAAGATAAAGGTAATCTAATTTTTTGGGAGGTCACATAGCTTATCTATAGAATCATGTTGCAGAAAATCCAATCCATTTCTTCAATAAGCTTTGAAGCTCACTTTTGGTAGCTCATATGCATTTTTTCCAAAACTGTATGCATATTTCTGTCTTTTAAATTCTCATAGCACATTTGTTCATTGGAAGTAAAATCCAAGACCACTCCTTCTTACTTATCTGCTTGACTAACTATCAAATGAGGGTAATGTTATAAACCTTTCAAATTACTCTGTTCTTCTTTACATAAACTATAAGTCACTGTATCTTTACTTAAAAAATAATTTAACAATTCACTAATCTGAAGATTAATCGGTTCATGAAATACATTAATATACATTTGCATAAAAGGATGACTAAAGTTACTCTTATGACTCTCAACAAAGTTAGGCATAACAATACAATCCTTTACGACAGGCTATTAATAAAAGTAGTAAACCTTTGGGTCTGTGGTATAGGGGACAGATTCCCAACGGTGACCCAGATGACTGGGTTTTAAGGGGGTGCCCCAGCACTGGTGAAGCCAGTCAAGTAGGCAGAGGAGTGAATGAGTTTAGTACTTGCCTGTCCACAGGGGAGGGAGTTGGGAGTTTTACTCACTTGAGGACATACTGGGGAGTGGTAACTACCTTGTGGACAGTAAGGAGCTCACTGTTAATTTCACAGGGCATGGGCGCTGCCTCATGGTAGAAAAAACCCTTGAGAAAGTAAGAGGATGTCCTCCTCTGTCAGTCCATTGTATGCCCCCCATACACCTTGTCAGATGTATGCCAGTACAGATGGTAGAAATAAGGGAAAAACATCATTGAACCACCCTTAAATGTTATCTGAATGATGACCCCTGTTGGTTGAGGCTTGACCTAGTGATGGAGAACAAATCTTCAGATTGGATGAGGTGGGTTAATTATCAACTGACAGTAGGGACAAGGGCATTTTTTTTCTTTATCATAGTCATCATTATTCAAGTAGATTAATTTATTTTATTTTTTTAATTTATTTATGAATTTATGAATTTGTCAACTGGGTAGAAAGATGATCCAAACACACCATTTTCAGCCTCAGCTCAGGTAGACACATTTTTACATTTATATTCTGCAGTGGACTTACTGCAGGCTACCCATACTCAGAACTTATTAAGAAGTAATTTCTATCAACCATACCCAAATTGAGAAAACTCCATGGCACAAGAAACTATTAGTAACAGAAAATAAGTCCAAGCAACTGTAGAGTCAACAGTCTAATTTAATTTGATAAAAACTTGAAGAGCTTTTCGTTTGCATTCATGCAAACTTCATCAGAAGTGAAAATACATAAAATTACATCATCCTTTAAAAACACTTGATCCAAAAAACGCAGGACAATAAACTAATAATTGCTACTTAACTGACAATTACTAAAATTACATAATACTTGTATCAAGTGGAACTTCAAAACTTCCTGTTATACAATATATATGTTATACAACTTCATATCCACACATACTAAACCATAAGTGAAAATAAAACACTAAATTATATGATAAAAAATATTATTAAATAAGAAATACATTGTTACCCTAAAGAACTTCATGTACATTACTAATAACCAATGTCAAATGCAAATTAATCTAGTCACTGTACTAATAAACTAGTGCAATAATATCAAACTATTACACTTTAATATTGTCATCTTTGCAAACTCCTCAGTTTAAGAATACTACTGATGGAGCAGGATTCATTTAAACCTGGAACATTGTATGCACTGAGTTTGTTCTGCCACATTAACTCCAATTCTTCAAGTTTAAGAGGGAAAGGTCCACCTCTAATGTCCTGTAATACATTATCAATTGCAACGAATTTAAACTGATGGTCCACATTAAGATTAATGTGTTTTGCCAATGCATTATCAGTCTTATTATGGCTAATTGCATACAAATGTTCGTGTATTCTGTCTCGGAGTCTACGCTCAGTCTTACCTAGATAAAAGGCTGGACAGCGTGTACATCTAGCCAGGTAAACTGTAAACCTGGAATTACAATTAAACCTAGATTTTAATTTAAATTGTCATCCATTTACCACAAAGAAATTAGCTACCTCCACATTTTTACAGTAATTGCAGTTCTCACATTTGTTCATCCCAACTATTCTGGGAACCTTAATGTGCTGTTTTTCCAATAAGTTCTTGAGATTTCTTCCACGGTTAAAAATAAAATTTGGTGTACTACTAAATTTATTAAATAATGTTTGATTAGATCTAAACAATTCCCAGTGTTTCCCCATAATTTTAGTGCAAAGGTTACTTTGTGCATTAAATGTAGTTATAAAACTACAGTATGATGTTTGGATGTTGCGGGAAATGGACTCACAAAAAACTCTGTGCACTGACATATCTGAATCTATTAAGTCATTATGCACAGATGGTTTAATAGCCAAAATGGGTTTGTAAACTTGATTTGCCCTCTTAAAGTTGACTTCCTCAATCAAAGAATCCAACAAAGATTCCGGGTAATCATGATGTAAAAAAAGGTTCTTTAAGAATGTGCATTCTTGTACAAAATCTTTCTCCTGGCTAATAATACGAGAAGCCCTAACTAGCTGACCCTTGATGACAGACCTTTTCTGATGAAATGGATGGCAGCTAGAAAAATGGAGGAAAGAATTAGAATATGTATTTTTCCTAAAGAGTTTGGCCGTGTAACAACCCAATGTTCTGTTTCTACTTAACCAGATGTCTAAATATGCTATGGCCTCAGTGTTGAAAGTGGAAGTAAAATATAAGAATTCAGTTGATTGACTGAACATTTCCAACATCCCTCGGCCTGTCTCCTGATCTCCTTTCAACAAAATAAATATGTCGTCCAGGTATCTGGTGTAATATATGAGGTCTTTTTGTACATTCATGTTGTTCAGTACAAATTTCGATTCCCAGTGTGCCATGACCAGATTGGCTACACTGGCTCTGCATGGGGAACCCATTGCTATCCCCACTTTTTGCAAATAAAATTGGTTGTTGACTGTACCGAATGGGTAGCTCTATTGATGAAGAAACATGTAGCTCCCAGTTCGGAGATTTCTTTAGTGATGGAATTACTTGACTTAGTATTAACAAATAATTTTCTTATGTTCAACAACAAATTTTATTTGCAGAAAGTGGGGATAGCAATGGGTACCCCGTGTGGAGCCAGTGTAGCCAATCTGGTCATGGCTCATACATTTAATGCACAAAGTAACCTTTGCACTAAAATTATGTGGAAAAACTGGGAACTGTTTAGATCTAATCAAACATCATTTAATAAATTTGGTAGTGCACCAAATTTTATTTTTAAATGTGGAAGAAATCTCAAAAACTTATTGGAAAAACAGCACATTAAGGTTCCCAGAATAGCTGGGATGAACAAATGTGAGAACTGCAATTACTGTAAAAATGTGGAGGTAGCTAATTTCTTTGTGGTAAATGGATGACAATTTAAATTAAAATCTAGGTTTAATTGTAATTCCAGGTTTATAGTTTACCTGGCTAGATGTACACGCTGTCCAGCCTTTTATATAGGTAAGACGGAGCATAGACTCCGAGACAGAATGCATGAACATTTGTATGCAATTAGCCATAATAAGACCGATAATGCATTGGCAAAACACATTCATCTTAATGTGGACCATCAGTTTAAATTCATGGCAATTGATAATGTATTACAGGACATTAGAGGTGGACCTTTCCCTCTTAAACTTGAAGAATTGGAGTTAATGTGGCAGATCAAACTCAATGCATACAATGTTCCAGGTTTAAATGAATCCTGCTCCATCAGTAGTATTCTTAAACTGAGGAGTTTGCAAAGATGATATTATTAAAGTGTAATAGTTTGATATTATTGCACTAGTTTATTAGTACAGTGACTAGATTAATTCGCATTTGACATTGGTTATTAGTAATGTACATGAGGTTCTTTAGGGTAACAATGTATTTCTTATTTAATAATATTTTTTATCATATAATTTAGTGTTTTATTTTCACTTATGGTTTAGTATGTGTGGATATGAAGTAGTATAACATATAGATTGTACAATAGGAAGTTTTGAAGTTCCACTTGATACAGGTATTATGTAATTTTAGTAATTGTCAGTTAAGTAGCAATTATTAGTTTATTGTCCCGCGTTTTTTTGGATCAAGTGTTTTTAAAGGATGACATAATTTTATGTATTTTCACTTCTGATAAAGTTTGCATGAATGCAAACAAAAAGCGCTTCAAGTTTTTATCAAATTAAATTAGAGTGTTGACTCTACAGTTGCTTGGACTTGTTTTCTGTTACTAACCATACCCAAATGACTAAAAGTTTCCTTTCTTGTAAGTGTCATTTCCAGGCTGAGCCTAAAATGGTCCATTAGCATCAGTGCTCTGCCTTGGTTAACAATGAATATAAGTAAATAAATAAATAAGCATGACAAATAACAGGCTGCTAATGTTAAAAGGTTTAGGAAGGCAGGCACAGTCCTCATTTTTCTGCTGTCTAGTTCTGTCATATTGTTGTGTTTCTGACTGACCTACACTTTTGTCAGTATAACCAAGATGACACATATCTATGAAACATTGGCCATTGTTGTCTTTCTTGTAATAGCTGAAGCTCACAGGAATAATATGGGGCAATGAATATAATATAAATAAATGAAAGCAAATGTCCAGTGGCACTGCAACTGAGACTGTTTTGCAGCAGCATTTGTGAAACTCTTCATGCTAGGGTACCCTGCTAAATATTCCAAGGTGAACCTACTAACAAGTTTTAATGAGTCCGCTCTGTTTTTACTGTCAGCAGGAAATCTGAAAATTAGGCAATGTCACATAACACCTTTCCACATTAATTGCTGTGTGGGTAGAGACTGCTAGCTAGTAAATAAAATCAACTCCTGTGCTATAAGATGAAAGCACACCATTGTCTGTCTGCTGTATATATTTTGTCTCACAAAAATCCAGTCTTACCCAATATTACCTTAAGTTAAACTGCAGTCTTTGTGAAGTAACTAGTTAGAATTGGTACACTGAACTTATTATGCATTGCTACACTGGTATTTCTTCATACTAATTTCTATAGCAATGTTTACAAAATATCATAGATAGATTTTCCACCTTTTATTAACTTAATCTTTGCCTTGACATAGTTTGAGGTTATCCCCTAATTTTTAAAAAAGGCAGAGTGAATGCTTGATTCTTTGCAGACGAGGTTGTTTTTTTTTTCAGAGAATAATTATTCAAGAACAAGAATGTTGCTAAAACAAAAAGGCCATATATTTTGCCAAGTAACCCATAATGATGTAAGATTATTATATGCCAGCATTTTAGGATTTGTTGTGTGGGGCAATCCCCCATGACATCATTTACTGATTGCTTTTTTTAACCACCTATATTTGCTGGCCAGTATAATGGCTGTTGTTGGTCACAATGAAAGGGAGCACAGTGGATTGTATAAAGTAACCATATGAAATGTCTGGACCCACTATAGCAAGTCCTGAAATGCTGAGACTGAATGGTCAAAAAAATATATATCTATATCTATATATCTATATCTATATATTTATATCTATATATATCAATGGATTCCTATTACAAGAATGAAAGTTCACGACTTCGAACTTGTAATAGGAAGCCTCACTTACGTGAAAGTTCACTTTAATGAAAGTGAACTTCCACGAAAGTGCACTTCACTGAAAGTACCGCAGCACAGTGGAGGACATCAAAAAATAAGCTATGTCCTCCACTATGGTGCAATACTCACGGACCTTAGGGTTAGGGCATGGGTTAGGGTAAGGGGATAGTTAATAAAGCTATACCCTTACTCTAACCCAAGCCCTAACCCTAAAGTTCGTGACTATCGCACCATAGTGGAGGACATTACTATGTCCATCACTGCGCTGCAGTCGTCATGGACCTTAGGGTTAGGGCACGGGTCATGGTAAGGGGATAGCCCTACGAGCTCTAAGGTCCATGAGTACTGCACGAAGTTCAGTACAACGCCGATTCATTGTACTGAACTTCACGTACGTGCACTTGCGATTAAGTGCACTTTCGCTGCAGTGTGCATTTCATACACTATTTCGAAGTAGTGAACCTTCGATCTAGTGTATGGAATCCATATCTATATATCTATGTATACATATATATATATATATATATATATATATATACATATATATACATACATATATATATATATATATATATATATATATATATATATATATGTGTATATATATGAATCTTGGGACTGGTGCTAATCCTTTGACTCTGGTGAGACAAGAAGTAAAGGAGCATTGTATCCCAGCAGAGTGCAGCTGTGGTGGGACCAGCAGTAATAGTAGCCAAGTAGTAGACATTCATGTGACTCTGCCGTTTTCATCAATGTTGACAAGCTAATTATTTGTCTTCAGTAAGTACTGCTTGATTTGTTTCTAACTTCAGAATATATGTCTAAACACTTCATCCTTAAATTTTTAGGGTCTGCTTATTAGTTTCCCCTCAAGTGATTGGCAGTGCCCTGTATAGACACAGACACCTTGAGTGACATTTTTCCTGTAAAAGCACAATTGAAATTTCACCAATACCTTGTTGTACACAGGACAACTAGTTTGCAGTGGCAAGCACTGTCCCCAGAGTTGCAAAGTGGATACTACTGTCGTCGCCTTATATTCTCACTTTAACTGTCTAATCAATAAAATGGGTCTGTCACCATGGATATGAACTTTCCCACTATCTCCATTACCAACTTGATGGATTTGGGCATCCTGAGGCATTGTAGAAATTGCCTCACATTTACTGACAACCAGTTAATTCTCAAACAAACTGATACAGTATGTGAGAGATTTATTTCCACAATTTCACTGGAAGCAAAAAAGTATTCCTACTGTCAATAAGGTTGCCAGTAGTACACATGCTGCACCCATCACACGCAGTTCAAAGCAGACATATAGACCCACATATGTTGAGGCACTTAAATGTAACCTTGCTAAACACCAAAAGACCTCCTCGACAAAGTACAGATAGCAAATACCCTCAGCAGCCTCGAATGCACACTTTCAAAGCAACGCCTACATAAGCACATACAGTCACATCTCATGGAGCCTCTACTTCTAAGTTCACAAAACAAGCCACCACACAATCCAGCATTCTGGTTATTGGAGAACTCCATATTGAGATACACTGATGTCCCTCTCACCAGACTGAGTAAGGAGAAAATCACAGTCAGTTGCTTATCAGAGGGCAGGATGTGCAACATTACGCATGCACTCAGGTCATTGGACAACAAGTAGCAGTATGACTCAGTCATAGCCCATGTCGGTGTAAATTACCTGAGACATACCTGCTTAGATTATATGAAGAAAGAAATTATAGAGCTCTCAGAATATGTATCCTAGGCTGGTATGACCCTAGCTTCGAGCAGCATTTTACCTTCTCCAAGGATGATGCCACAGTATGAACCAAAGATGAATAACTAATAATTGGCTGAGCTTCTGGTATTATTCTAAGGGGGTGCAATATCTGTCAGCATGGAAGGACATGGTCAACAGGCCACACTGTTTTGCCAGGGGTGGTCTGCACCTCTCCCCTCTAGGCTTTTGAATATTAGATAAAAACATCATCTTCCCCCATAGTGCCTTTTTTAGGCAATGCCAAAATAAAAGTACTTTTGACATAGCAAATCAAAATCAAAAACTCGAAAGGTGTTACTGCTCAATGCTAAGTCTAAACAAAAAATTCCACTCCCTAGAAGTTCTCTGCACCATAGAGAATGCTGACATCTGTCCAAACACTAAGACATGGTTTTAAGCCACAGAGAGCACACTGACAGTACAAGGTTATAATGCGTTCCACACATTTAGACCAGCTACTACACAGACAGGGCCTAAATGTGGAGGTGTTTCGATTTACATCAAAAATAAATATATCTCAAGGTTGGCCAAACAGGACAATGCACTTGTGCTACTCCATGTTCAAATTACCATAGGCAAAATCCAATACCACTTCCTTGCAAGTTATAGGTGACCCAGGAAACCCTTACTGTGTATTTAAACTTATTGGAAACACTCTCCATCCAACCCAATACCATATTCATGGGTGACATTAATTTCCCCACTTTTAACTCAGAATCCTATACAACACCAAATGTACAGGCACAGAGATTCCTAGATTTTGTAAACACAAACTCCCTGGACCAGACTGTCAATAACCAACCAGGGGTGCAACCATACTGGATCTGGTCCTCAATAATATGGGAGAGTGCTGCACACACTCTAATGTAATGTATTCTCTGGTAAGGTCAGACCACAAAATAGTCTCCTTTGAAGTAAAAATAAAATCTGGACCCCAAGCTAATCTTGAAATAGTCAGAAACTATTCTAAGGCTAACTTCCTGCTATTAAGTAATGGCAAAATTTGAAGCCCCATATATTGTGAGAACACTGCTGGCTATGCAGAACTGTTCACACAAACCCTATACAAGCATTTTAATAGCTGCATAGAGACAGCTGTACCCACCAAGAAGAAGTACAGAACTAACTCAAAAACAAGCCACCCTGGTAGAATCACAAATTCAATAGCCTATATAACGGAAGGAAGAAAATCATGGCAAAAATTAGGAGGTGCAGCACCCAGCAGGATAAAAGCACTCTCATCAAACTAACCAAACAAACTCAGAGGAAAATAAAGTCTACAAAAGCCAAATTTGAAGTAATTTGGCCTCCCAGGCCAAGAACACCCACAAAGCATTCTTTATCTGTATCTGCAATACAATTGTGTGCAAAGCTCATTGTAAATGAAGCCACCTATCTAACCAGAAGATATAGCAAACCTACTGGCTGAAAATACAGCTCTAACTTTACTCCTCTCTCCCCCTCAACCTTCCCTCCAGAAAATATACCTCCTTCTGCTATCACTAGGGAACAGGTTCTTAATGCTTTCACTAAGGCCAACAACACTGCATCAATAGGCCCAGACAATATCCCAGGATGCCTTCTAAGTAGCATGAAGCATGACCTATCAGGCCTCCAAATAGGCCTTTGTGCCTCATGAATGGATCCCACTGCACAAAGGTGGGTCATCTACATACTCTGGAAACTACAGACCCATAAGTCTCACTAGTCTTATATGCACAGCCATGGAAAGAATTATTATGGAAATGATCAATAATGATATACTAAACCTCGAGACACTTGAACAAATCAGGATGGGTTTCATCAAGGGCAGGTCACACTTACTCAAACTGGTGGACTTCTTTGAGAAGGTTACCAAAGCAATGGATGAGGGCAAAATGGTTCACACTACCAACCTTAAAATGGCCAATGCAGTTGACACAATACCCCACTCGGGCATTGTTGACAAACTCAAGAGGTTAGGTACAAACCTGTATGTCACCCATTCAATGGCTACTGGCTCACAGAGAGACCCAGGAAGATGAAATTGGGGTCTCCACCTCTACAAAGAAGCCAGTCACAAGTGGAGTCCCTCAGGTATCAGTCCTTGGACCACTCTTTTTTGGCATTTATTTCTCTGAAGTCAAGGCCAATGTCAGCGGTCTCTGGCTGACTAAATTTGCAGATGATTTCAAATTAGGAAATGTCATTGAATCTCACACCAATGCAAATGTTCTCCTGGAAAGGCTTACACAGACAAACAACAGGTGTCAGAGCTATGGACTAAAACTAAATGCCAAGAAATGCATAATAGTAACCTTCTGGAAGTCATCCACCCTCGGTAACTATCATATTAAGAACACATCACATATAGTTCACCCAGTAGTCAGGAACTTGGGGAAACTCACAGACGGTAATCTAGCCTTTAATCTTAACATGACTACAGTAGTGAGGAAATCATTCTATGTTGTGCAACTTATAAACAATGGTATGGCATCTAGGTCCAAGGAAGTCATTCATCCATTATATTCAGCATTCATCAGACCTATCATTGAGCACAATGCCCTCTTAGCTATGTACCTAACCAGGCATATCTAAGAATGGGCTGTCCACAGAGGTTCCTCACTAAAAGAATACAGTGCGCAAGTAAAATGTCCTATGCAGACCCCCTCAAGGCCCTGTCTTGTATTCTGTCTCTTACAGGTTGTTGAGGGGAGATCTATGCCTGGCATATAGGGTATTGTCAGACCCCACTGTGATCAGCAAAACAATCAGCACCAGAATTACACATTTTAAAGACTTAAACCTTGCCTCTGATGTAAATAGGTCCTGCTGGAGAGACAGGTATGTATCCCAGGGACTACCCCATCTCTAGAACAGACTTCCCATCCATGTAATGCCGAGTTCCTCCATAATCCAATTCAAGTGTAACTTGGAAAATTGGATGGGAAACAGGAAATTCATTCCTGGTTTGACACGTATGTCTCTAATGGGCACAGGCAACCTGTAAATGGTTCATCTCCCAGGCCCCTGCTTGTAAATGTTTCATCTGCCAATCCCCAGCTTATACTTATCAAGGGTACCAGAACTCATCAGAGACTTAGGATGTATAGCTAGTTAGGGTAGTAAACACATATGAGCCTATATATATATATATATATATATAAATAATATATATATATATATATATATATATATATATATATATATATATATATATATATATATGTATATATACATATATATATTCTATGTCCAGAATGGTCATTTCTCCGAATATCCCCTTTACTCAGAGTGGGCTGCCCCTGTGCAAAACAGAAGTTTAAAGGAGAAGAGCCATGTTTAAGATACACTCTTCTCCTGCATTGCTGTTTTATTTTTCGGCCTGTTGGTACTCGGCAGTTCAAGTGCTGACATTTCAATAGGGAGCCATTGTTTACAGCAGACACATAGGTTCATAGGTTCATAGGTTCAAACTAGGCTATCTGCCCTAGGGCATTTATAAGCCTAGCCAGAGTGGGTTTCGCCACCCATTTTAAATTAATTTTGCTATGCCCTTTTTCGAGGTTAGTATACTGTGCCTCTGTCTAACAGTGACACAGAAGTGATGCCCGGGGTAAACCTACGATCTCCCATCCACTCATCAAGATTCCTCTTGAAGAGAGTCAATGAGGGACTCTGCCTAACCTGGACTGGGATTTTATTCCAGAGTGAAGGGAGCCTCTGGGTTATGAATCTGTCCCTCCAGCATGTCCTATTTATTTCAGTGCTGAGGTTCAAGTCTCTCGAGCCAGAGCTCGATGGGATTTGGATTTTCTGAGGTGCAGCATGTCCATTAATTCGGGTTGACATGGCTTTATACGCCAGGCACAGATCGCCTCTGAGCAGGCGGTATGCCACTGAGTAGAGCTGGAGTTTCTTTAACCGGGCAGCATATGGCATCTGTTTGAGCCCTTTGATCCTCTTGGTGAGGTACTTTTGGGGTCTTTCCAGTTGCTGCAGGTGTCTGGTAAGGTACATCCCAAAAGGGGCATTGTACTCAATTATGGGCCTGATGAGGGATGAGTAAAGAGGCACGATGACCTCCCCTGATCTAGATGCGAATCCCTTCATGATTAGGTGGGCTATATAAAATGTTCTTCTAACCACTTTGGCCACGTGGTTGTCAAATGAAAGATTGCTATCAACTTGGGTCCCCAGATCCCTAATTCTTCTGTACTCAATGGATTACCACCTATGTGGTAATTTGTGGCCACTTTGTTTTTGCCAAAGGGGATGACTATACACTTTTTGGAGTTTAGCTTGAGGCCATGGCTCTGGCACCAGTTGTCTGTTTCTATGAGGCCCTTTTGGAGGATGCTTGTGTCGGCTGGAGAGTCGATTATGGTGCCCACTTTGCAGCCATCTGCGAACTTGGTCAGCCACAGTCCTTCCATGTTGGCCTGTACCTCCGAGAAATATATACCGAACAAGAGAGGTCCCAGGACTGAGCCTTGTGGGACACCACTTGTAACTGGTTTGGAGTCTGACATGGCTCCAGCAATTCTAACCATGTGGGTTCTGTCCTTGAGCCAGTTTGCAACCCATCTAGTGACATAAAGGTTTATATTTAAGCTGGTGAGCTTATCTATAATGCCCGAGTGGGGTATTGTATCGAAGGCTGTTTAGAGGTCCAGGTAGGCTGTGTGGACCACCTTCCCCTCGTCAATGGCCTTGGTGACTGTTTCAAAGAAACTGACCAGGTTTAAGAGGCAGGATCTGCCCTTAATAAAGCCGAACTGGGTAGGATCCAGTATCTGTAGGTCCCCAATATCTTTATTTATGAAGTCCATGATGATCCTTTCCATAGCTTTGCAGACCAAGCTAGTCAGGCTTATGGGGCGATAGTTTCCAGGATCCGTTGAGGCACCACCTTTGTGGAGAGGGACCACTGTTACTGTATGCCACTCTTTGGGTACATATCCTGTAGTAAGGCTGAGATTGAACAGTAGTTTTATGTTTGGGTTTAGCTCTTCTTGGAGTTCATGTAGGATGCAGCCAGGGACACCATCTGGTCCCATTGATGCTGTGTTTTTTGCTTTGGAGAGGATGGCTCTTACCTGAGCATCTTAGATGTCAGGGGGGCAGCACTCTGCTGGGATAGATATTTGCCCTTTTGGTGGGGAGGGGGTGGAGAAGTTTGCGCTGAACCTGTCAGCTAGGATGTTGGCAATGCCTGTGGGTTTGGTGTATTTTTTGTCATTTTGGACTAATTCTGAACATATCTGGGAATTCCCACGCAGGTTCCTAACATAACTAAAGAAAGCCTTGTGATTATCCTTAGTGTCCTGTGCAATTTTTCTCTCGAAGCTGGCCTTAGATGATTTTATGAGTGCCCGTAGTTTTTTGCTAATAATGATCAGAGATGCCTTCCCTTTTTGGGATTTTGCTCTATCATGTAGTAGCTTCCTCCTTCTATTGTATAGTTTGTTTATGGCTGGGGTCCACCAGACAGGACGTCTGCCTTTGGAGGATTGGGTCTTGGTTTTATTTGGGATTGCACGATCCATGCATTCCTGAAGGTGTTCATAGAATGCGTTTATAAAGGATTCTGCAGTCTGGGCCGTATTTTCCACAGGCCCTGGGGCTTTCATGGATTCCACCTCAGTTTTGAGGAGTGTGAAATTTGCTTTAGAGAAGTTTTTCACTGTGGTTTTCTGGGCAGGGGGTGGGGTCGGGATGTGAATATCCAGTGAGATTAGTTTATGGTCTGATCTTACCAGTGAGGGATACACTTCTGGTCTGGAGCATAGAGTCCCCATGTTGGTGATGATCAGGTCCAGTATGTTTTCCCCTCTTGTGGGAGTGGTAACAAGTTGTTCCATAGCATTTGAGTTTATAAATTCTAGGAACCTTTGGGCTAGGGTGTTGGAGCTAGAGTAATGCTCCCAGTCTATGTTTGGGTAGTTGAAGTCGCCCAATATAATGGTGTTTGGAGAGACCTTCATATTTTCCAGTGTTCTCAGGAAGGCCGAGTGGGGTTCCTGGGTTTGGGAGGGTGATCTGTAGCAGGCTATAAACTGGAAGGGAGTTTTACCCACTGTTAGTTGCACATGGATAGTCTTTGATGCTTTGTGCTGTGCCACCTACCTGGAGGTGTGGGTATCTTTGACGAATATTGATACTCCCCCTCCTTTTGTGGTTCGGTCCAAGTTTGGGCCAAAAAACATGGTATGCGGTATAACCTGGTAGTGCTGGGGTGCTCTCGGGAGCCTTGAACCAGGTTTCTGTTACTGCACAGATATCAATGTTCTCCATGCTAATGAGAGTTTCGAGTGCGTGCATCTTGAGGTTTAGACTTCTGGCGTTGAGTAGCATTACTCTTAGTTTCTTTTCCCTTGTGATACCTATGGAGGTGGGTTTGTCTTTTGAGTCTTGCCTAAAAAAGCACTATGGGGGTAGCAAGAGCCTTTGCCAATATCCGAAAGCCCAAGGGTGACAGGTGCAAGCCGTCCCTAGTGAAGCATTGTGGCTTATCGAGCATGTCATCCCAGGCAGACAGGCATTGGATCCCCTTTGAATGACACCATATATAGGATGCAATGGTGGCAGTTTAGGACTGCAAGGAGAACAAATCTAAGTATTTTATTATCAGCAAGTTTTTTTTTTTTTGTTTTTTTTCTATTATGTATACGTCTCAAATTGAAGACATTGGCAAACGGAACAAAAAGCCCTTGAAAAGTAGGGACATCCTGTCAAAAATCTGGACATCTAATTAGCATAACATTTGAATACCAACTAACACATAATTCTTCCAACTTCTAGTATGAATGCGGGATACTACTCAGAAAATCTGAAAAACAAAGTGCCAAAAATAATGAAAAATATAATCTCCTTTTCAAAGAGAAAGTTTAAAATCTATAGAATTTAATGAATTGTATTGTAAAATTCTGCCATATAAAGTTATTTATTTTTGCTTCTGAAAATGTGAGATGTAAGATGTGTGTTCTGTTTCTTTGCATTATTGATGTCATAAGTATGCTGGTCATGTAGTTGGGTTTTATGGGTACTAGACAGCTTCAAAAATCATGTATGATGAGGGAGGATTCAGAAAACTGTGTGAAGTGGTAAGTCAAGTCTGTAAAAAGGGATATACCTCACATGCAGGGGTAAATCAGGTCTGTAAATAGGAATGGTCCTCCAAATTAGGGACATTTGAGATGTGTGGTATATGCTGAGTAAATAACAAATGTGGGTAGGGCATATTCTATCTTGGGTTAAAGGACATTTTTGGCTAAGGCCATGTGAGCTGCAGGGGGGAGAGAGTATGTAATAGCTGCTAACATAATTTTAGTCATTTTCAAACTTTAGCTGTAATATTGTTTGGATGAATATTGAAGTTTAATGTGTGATCATGTGTTCTAATTTTGGAATGTCAAACCCACTTTGATGCTGTTTTTTAGTATTTTTGGGGATTAAGATTTTGCCCCTTCCCCGATGTAATGCAACTTCAGAGTTGCTATGTATAATTAGCAGACAGTGCAGAGGTGCAGGTGGCTTGCCCCCTGCATAAAACATGGTTACATTTTTTTCTAGTGACTTAATTTTTTTTTGTATTTTGATCTTTTAGAATAAATGTTTTATGGTTCAATCATTTGTTCACTCAGTCTTATGATAACAATTGATATAGGTGTGCATATACATATGTGTATATATATATATATATATATATATATATATATATATATATATATATATATATATATATATATATATATCTGCATGGGTCTACTTTGAAACGTCTAAAACTCATAGCATCTAATTTCATAACATTGAGACCAGAATATCTAAAACCCACAACATCTAAAACCCATAACATCGAATTTCATAACATCTAACACTACAAATCACAAGAAAATAATATCTCCTCCACATAGAACGACACCAAACTACCAAACACATGTTTTACTACGTTTCTGCAGGGGGGGCAAGCCCCCCGCACACCCCCCATAAATTAAATGTACCAACTACAAGATTGCACTATAGTGGAAAAAAGTTAATTTCTTAACCCCACTGTATCAAGCCCCCTGCAGAATCATAGTAAAAAGTGTGCTTGGTAGTTTGGTGTCATTATATGTAGAGGGGATGCTATTTTCATGTGATTTGTACTGATAGATGTTATGAAATTCAATTTTATGGGTGTTAGATGTTTTGGATCTTAGATGTTTTGGTCTCGGTGTTATGAAATTAGATGTTATGGGTGTTAGTATATATATGGGTCTATATTATAAGCACAAACGTTTACTTACCCGAATACCTAAATGCCAACACATATTCTGTGAAATGCAAATACACCGAATGCCCTAAACCGTGAAATTCAGAAAGTCGAACCGTCATAGTTGGCCCACCCCACCGCCCGCTACATACTACCTACAAAAACAAACTAAATAAACCACATACATACACTAACCAAAACCCTACTTCTAACCTTAAACTAAACCCTACTTCTAACCCAACCCTACACTAAATCTTGCATATACCACCATGTATGCACTTAACTTAACCTGCACCCCAACCCTAAGGTCCATAACTATCGCACACTTACCTTAAAAAGCTATACCCAAACAAACTAAATAATCCACACACATACACTTAACAAAACCCTACTTCTAACCCTACACTACATCTAACATAAATTAACATCTATGCACTTACCTTAACCCGCACCCTAACCCTAAGGTCCGTAACTATCGCACACTTACCTTACAGAGCTATAAAGCAGAAGGGCCAACCATGACAATTCGACATTTCTGTTTTCGCGCTTCTGGACAATCGATGTTTTCGCAGTTCGATGAAGATGTGTTGGCGTTTAGGTATTCGAGTAAGTAAACGTTCGTTCTTTTAATGTGTATATATATATATATATATATATATATATATATATATATATATATATATATGGTTTACTATCACAATGCCGACGTGCACTTGCACGGCTATGAAGTATTCGAATAACAGATGTTCGAATACTTCATATTTCGGCAGGTGATATGAGCGAACATCAGTCCATTCACGATTCGCAATTCTAACGTTCGCTCATGTGAGGGGATCGCGGTACAGTACGGTTAGGGAAATACATCAATTTCCACACTGTAGTGCGATCTCGGAGTTGGAATATTAAGTTGGGGGGCACAGCCCCACAGGTGCAGGCACAGCCCCTGCATAACTGTGTGTTTAGGCTAGTTAGGTAGGTAGTTACGGGACGGGTGGGAGTGCTGTGTATTGCCGAAAATGTCACGAGTGACATTTTCGACAATACACAGCTGTTTTCGACATTAGGACAAATTGGAAATGTTCATTTCCAATGTATAAATTCGAAAATGCAGACACGTTTTGTTCTGATTTTCGAATTTATGATAGTAAACCTATATATATATATATATATATATATATATATATATATATATATATATATATCTATAAATAAATGTGGCTTTTGGCTTTTCCCGGTTAGGGGTCACCACAGCGAAACTCCAGTCCGCTAATGATTGGCAGTAGAGTTTTATGTGCTGGCTTGCCAGGCCTAACGCACAAGGAATGCCCATTCACGCATGTCGCCCCACAGAAGACGCTCTAACTGAGAATCGAACGGGCAACGTCTAACTGTGAGGCAACAACGCTACTGCAGCACCACCACCGAAGTACTCTCATATATATATATATATATATATCTATATATATCTATAAAAACATGTATATAATATGTCTATATGTATACATGTATATGTATAGCTAGATACATACAGATAGATATCCATCTAGACAGATAAATAAATAGACAGATAGATTTGAATATATCTAAATCTAGCTATTTGTGCACCATATATGCAACAGATATATTATATATATATATATATATATATATATATATATATATATATATATTTATATAATTATATAATTCTCATCCCCACTCATTCTCCCCTTATTTCTTATTTTTGAATGTCTTTTTTCATTTTTTGGTTGGCTACATGGTCATATCCGTTGTAGTAACTAATGTCCCTATTATGCTTTGAGCAACGCCAATACTGTACTGAGCAAAGATTATTGCTGTTGTTCGCCATCATGTTTTACAGTCAGTATTCTTGTCCTTATTTTAAACTAATGTGTCCTGACAACTGGTCTTCATTTACATGTACACAGACAACCCTCTCCTGCTCCCAACAAATTCTAACACATATGAGAGATGCAACCATATAGCCAAACTAGAGGCTAAGCTCTCTCAGCTCAGTACTGGCGTAACCAGTCAGGAGGAGAAGGAAACCACATTCACTACAATTCCAGTCTCACATAGACCTACCACGACAGCAAACCAAACACATAAACACACGAAAACATACTCGGAGGCTCTAAATAAAAATCTGCCTAAGCAGCAGAGACCTCCAAAGCAGACACCCAAGCAACCGCTACCTCAAAACAAAACATGTGCAACACATAGCTCACAAAGCCAGTGTGCCAAACAGTCACAGCCCTTAAGGATAAACAACACACCTGATACACTTGTAATAGGTGACTCTATCGTCAGGCACACTGACGTCCTGCTCACCAGGCTGAACAAGGAAAAGGTGAGCTGCCTGTCAGGTGCTAGGATCCGCCACATAACACAAGCACTCAGGTTACTCCAAGGCAAGTACAAATATGACTCAGTCATTGCCCATGCTGGTGTGAATGACCTGAGACATACCTCCCTGGACTACATGAAAAGAGACATAGAGGAGCTCTCTGAGCATGTAGCCCAGGCCGGTATGACCCTGACCTTGAGCAGCATCTTACCCTCACCTAGAATGATGCCACAATATGAAGACAAGAATAGCAATTTCAACAATTGGCTTAAGTATTGGTGTCATTCAAAGGGGATCCAATGCCTGTCTGCCTGGGATGACATGCTCGACAAGCCACGATGCTTCGCTAGGGACGGCTTGCACCTGTCACCCCTGAGCTTTCGGATATTAGCAAAGGCTCTTGCCACCCCCATAGTGCCTTTTTTATGCAAGGCTCAAAAGACAAACCCACCTCAATAGGTATCACAAGGGATAAGACACTAAGAGTAATGCTACTCAATGCCAGAAGTCTAAACCTCCAGGTTGGTGGCACAGCACAAAGCATCAGAGACTATCCATGTGCAACTAACAGTGGGTAAAACTGCCTTCCAGTTTACAGCCTGCTACAGACCACCCTCCCAAACCCAGGAACCCCACTTGGCCTTCCTGAGAACACTGGAAAATATGAAGGTCTCTCCAAACACCATTATATTGGGCAACTTCAACTACCCTAACATAGAATGGGAGCATTATTCTAGCTCCAACACCCTAGCCCAAAGGTTCCTAGAATTTATAAACTCAAATGCTATGGAAAAACTTGTTGCCACTCCCACAAGAGGGGAAAACATACTGTACCTGATCATCACCAACATGGGGACTCTATGCTCCAGACCAGAAGTGTATCCCTCACTGGTAAGATCAGACCATAAACTAATCTCACTAGATATTCACATCCCGACCCCAGCCCCTGCCCAGAACACCACAGTGAAAGACTTCTCTAAAGCAAATTTCACACTCCTCAAAACTGAGGTGGAATCCTTCAAAGCCCCCGGGCCTGTGGAAAATACGGCCCAGACCACAGAATCCTTTATAAATGCATTCTATGAACACCTTCAGGAATGCATGGATCATGCAATCCCAAATAAAACCAAGACCCAATCCTCCAAAGTTAGGCGTCCTGTCTGGTGGACTCCAGCCATAAACAAACTATACAATAGAAGGAGGAAGCTACTACATGATAGAGCAAAATCCCAAAAAGGGAAGGCATCTCTGATCAGTATTAGCAAAAAACTACGGGCACTCATAAAATCGTCTAAGGCCAGCTTCGAGAGAAAAATTTCACAGGACACTTAGGATAATCACAAGGCTTTCTTTAGTTATGTTAGGAACCTGGGTGGGAATTCCCAGATATGCTCAGAATTAGTCCAAAATGACAAAAAATACACTGAACCCACAGACATTGCCAACATCCTAGCTGACAGGTTCAGCGCAAACTTCTCCCCCCCTTCCCCACCAAAAGGGCAAATATCTATCCCAGCAGAATGTTGCCCCCCTGACATCTCAGATGCTCAGGTAAGAGCCGCCCTCTCCAAAGCAAAAAACACAGCATCAATGGGACCAGACGGTGTCCCGGGCTGCGTCCTACATGAACTCCAAGAAGAACTAAACCCAAACATAAAACTACTGTTCAATCTCAGCCTTACTACAGGATATGTACCCAAAGAGTGGCGTACAACAACAGTGGTCCCTCTCCACAAAGGTGGTGCCTCAACGGATCCTGGAAACTATCGCCCCATAAGCGTGACTAGCTTGGTCTGCAAAGCTATGGAAAGGATCATCATGGACCTCATAAATAAAGATATTGGGGACCTAAAGACACTGGATCCTACCCAGTTCAGCTTTGTTAAGGGCAGATCCTGCCTCTTAAACCTGGTCGATTTATTTGAAACAGTCACCAAGGCCATTGAGGAGGGGAAGGTGGTCCACACAGCCTACCTGGACCTTGCAAAAGCGTTCGATACAATACCCCACTCGGGCATTATAGATAAGCTCACCAGTTTAAATATAAACCCCTATGTCACTAGATGGGTTGCAAACTGGCTCAAGGACAGAACCCACATGGTTAGAATTGCTGGAGCCATGTCAGACTCCAAACCAGTTACAAGTGGCGTCCCACAAGGCTCAGTCCTGGGACCTCTCTTTTTCAGTATATATTTCTCGGAGGTACAGGCTAACATGGAAGGACTGTGGCTGACCAAGTTCGCAGATGACTGCAAACTGGGCGCCATAATAGACCTTCCAGCCGACACAAGCATCCTACAAAAGGGCCTCATAGAAACAGACAACTGGTGCCAGAGCCATGGCCTCAAGCTAAATGCCAAAAAGTGTATAGTCATCCCCTTTGGCAAAAACAAAGTGCCCACAAATTACCACATAGGTGGTAATCCATTAAGTATGGAAGAAGTAATTAGGGACCTGGGGACCCAAGTTGATAGCAATCTCTCATTTGACAACCACGTGGCCAAAGTGGTTAGAAAAACATTTTATATAGCCCACCTAATCATGAAGGGATTCACATCTAGAGCAGGGGAGGTCATCGTGCCTCTTTACTCATCCCTCATCAGGCCCATAATTGAGTACAATGCCCCTTTTGGGGTGTACCTTACCAGACACCTGCAGCAACTGAAAAGACCCCAAAAGTACCTCACCAAGAGGATCAAAGGGCTGAAGCGGATGCCATATGCTGCCCGGTTAAAGAAACTCCAGCTCTACTCAGTGGCATACCGCCTGCTCAGAGGCGATCTGTGCCTGACGTATAAAGCCATGTCCAACCCGGAATTAATGGACATGCTGCACCTCAGAAAATCCAAATCCCATCTAGCTATGCGCTCGAGAGACTTGAACCTCAGCACTGAAATAAATAGGACATGCTGGAGGGACAGATTCATAACCCAGAGGCTCCCTTCACTCTGGAATAAAATCCCAGTCCAGGTTAGGCAGAGTCCCTCATTGACTCTCTTCAAGAGGAATCTTGATGAGTGGATGGGAGATAGTAGGTTTACCCGGGTATTACTTCTGTGTCACTGTTAGACAGAGGCACAGTATACTAACCTCAAAAAAGGGCATAGCAAAATTCATTTAAAATGGGTGGCGAAAGCCAAACACACTCTGGCTAGGCTTATAAATGCCCTAGGGCAGCTTGCCTAGTATGAACCTATGAACCTATAATCTGAGATTTCTTGCAGCTTTTTTATGTGCCAAAATACTAGTACAGAAAAAGGAAGTTCAGCACTGGCTTTCTTCAGTCACCCAAAGTACTTTTTTATTTCTTTTTCAGAAAGCCTGTGCATTAATTAGCTTGTTACAGTAAAACAAAGTTTTTTGTTTTTTGACTCTTCACTCAAAGTGCTGAGGGGATTTGTCTGACTTGGAAAGCTGATTTCTGCAGTAAGACAAATCTTTTTTTTTTGCCCATCACCTGAAAAGTTGAGGGGTTGGAATGTAATTCATAACTTATATACTGGTACAATTCATTCTCTTTAGCATTTATCCGACACATTCTTATATAAATATTATGCTATGTTACAGTTTGCTGTACTATAAACTTTATACTATGTTACAACTGGATGTACTTACTCAATGTTACCAGTATTACAAAGTACAAATTTAATGTACTGTGCATGCATTCTACTCACTTTCCACCGACTAACAACTATTTGTGTCTTCTGGCTTTTCCCGGTTAGGGGTCACCACAGCGGAACTCCGGTCTGCTAATGATTGGCAGTAGATTTTTACGTGCTGGCTTGCCGGGCCTAATGCAGAACCTTCAATGGAGGAACGCCCATTCACGCATGTCGCCACACAGAAGAAGCTCTAACTGAGAATCAAACGGGCAACGTCTAACTGTGAGGCGACAATGCTACCGCAGCACCACCACCGCAGTACCAACTAACAACTATACCTGTATTAATTCATTATTAATGTACTATTGTACCCAGGTCATGGCTCGAAAGGGTTAGTAAACCTGTGACTTACCAATTATCAAACTGAAAAATAAATTGCATGGTGATTCATCAAGCTGGGCTACATTAAGCAAGTTATTTGTTGTTCCAGACATTTCAACTGCCAACCTGTTGAAACCCCTGGATGAACTTTCTTTTAACATGAGTTCCTTGGGAATAGTCCTTTTCTTCCCTACTGCAGCTTCTTTGTTTCATAGTTTGGTACTAGGCTATCTGCCCTGGGGCATTTATAAGCCTAGCCATAGTGATGTGGCTTTCGCCACCCCATGTAATGGTACAAAATTGTAGAGAATACTGTACCTCTGTCTAGAAGTGACACAGTGAAGACCCCCTTACATAATAGAATTAGTTTACTGTGCCACTGTCTAGTAGTGACACAGAGATAACCCCTGGGGTAAACCTACGATCTCCCATCCACTCGTCAAGATTTCTCTTGAAGAGAGTCAGTGAGGGGCTCTGCCTAACATAAACTGGGATTCTGTTCCAGAGTATGGGAAGCCTCTGAGTTATGAATCTGTCCCTCCAGCATGTCCTATTCATATTTGTGCTGAGGTTCAAATCTTTGGCTTTCATGGTTCTGATGGATTTGGATTTTTTGAGGTGGAGCATGTCCATCAATTCCTGATTGGACATGGCCTTGTACGTCAGGCACAGATCACCTCTGAGTAGGCGGTATGCTACTGAATAGAGTTGGAGTTTCTTTAGTCTGGCAGCATATGACATATGTTGGAGACCCTTGATCCTTTTGGTGAGGTACTTTTGGGGTCTCTAGCTGTTGCAAGTGCCGGGTGAGGTACATACCAAATGGGGCATTGTACTCAATCATGGGCCTGATAAGGGAGGAGTACAGGGGCACAATGACCTCCTTTGATCTGGATGTGAATCCTTTCATGATAAGGTGGGCAAGGTAGAAAGTCTTTCTAACCACTTTGGCAATGTGGGTGTCAAATGAGAGGTCACTATCGACTTGGGTCCCCAGGTCTCTGATTACTTTTTCTGTACTCAGTGGGTTACCGCCTATGTGATAATTTGTGGGCACTTTGTTTTTCCAAAAGGGGATGACTATACATTTTTTGGCATTTAGTTTAAGGCCATGACTCCGGCACCAGTTGTCCATTTCAGTGAGGCCTTTCTGTAGGATGTATGTGTCAGCTGGTGTATCGACTATAGCACCTAGTTTGCAGTCATCTGTGAACTTTGTCAGCCACAACCCACCCATGTTTGCTTTCACATCTGAGAAATAATTGCCGAACAAGAGGGGTCCCAGGACAGAGCCCTGTGGGACACCACTTGTCACTGGCTTTGAGTCTGACATGGCTCCAGCAATTTTGACTTTATGGGTTCTATCCTTTAGCCAGTTTGCCACCCATCTTGTGACATATGGATTTACATTTAAGCTGTTGCACTTGTCTATGATGCCAGAGTGGGGTATTGTGTCGAAAGCTTTAGCCAAGTCCAGGTAGGCTGTATGGACTGCTTTGCCCTCATCAATGGCTCTAGTGACTGTTTTGACAAAGTCAACCAGGTTTAAAAGGCAGGATCTGCTTTTTACAAAGCCGAACTGGGTGGGATCAAGTGTTTGTAAGTCCCCAATGTCTCTGTTTATTAGCTCCATAATGATTCTTTCCATAGCTTTGCAGACCAGGCTGGTTAAGCTTAAGGGGCGGTAGTTACCAGGGTCAGTCGAGGTGCCTCCTTTGTGGAGTGGGACTACTGTTGCTGTACGCCAGTTTTCAGGTACATATCCTGTAGTAAGGCTAAGGTTAAATAGCATTTTTATGTGCGGGTTTAGCTCCTCTTGGAGTTCACGTAGCACGCAACCTGGGATACCGTTGGGTCCCATTGATGCTGTGTTTTTAGCTTTGCTGAGGGCAGTTCTCACCTGGACATCTGAGATGACAGGGCGGTTACAGTCAGCTGGGATGAGTATTTCTTCTTTTGGGGGTGAGGGAGGGGAGAAATTTGCACTGAACCTGTCTGCCAGAATGTTGGCAATATCTGTGGGTTCTGTGTATTTTTTGTCATTATGAACTAACTCTGAACATATCTGAGGGTTTCCGCCCAGGTTTCTAACATAGCTGAAGAAGGCCTTGTGGTTATCTTTAGTGTCCATAGTGATTTTTCTCTCAAAGTTGGCCTTGGATGTTTTTATGAGAGAACGTAGCTTTCTACTAGTGCTGATCAGAGATGCCTTCTCTTTATGGGATTTTGCTCTGTCATGCAGTAGCTTCCTTCTTTTGTTATACAATTTGTTTATGGCTGGGGTCCACCAAACAGGACGGCTGCCCTTGGTGGAGACGGTTTTGCTTTTATTTGGGATTGCATGATCCATGCATTCTTGGAGATGTCCGTAGAAAGCATTTGTGAAGGATTCTGCATTGTGGGGTGTGGTTTCCACTGTCCCAGTGGGCTTAAAGGATACCATCTCAGTTTTAAAAAGTGTAAAGTCGGCTTTTGAGAAGTTTTTCACTGTAGTCTTTTGTGTTGGGTGTGGAGGTGGGATATATATATCCAGGGTGATTAGTTTGTGGTCAGACCTCACTAGTGAAGGGTATACTTTTGTGAGCCCAGATTCAAAACAAACTGCATACAATAAAACATACCTTGATCAAACCTGCTTCAACAGTACACACACACACACACACACACACACACACACACACACACACACACACACACACACACACACACACACACACACACACACATACAAACACACACACACACACACACACACACACACACACACACACACACACACACACACACACACACACACACACACATATAGATATGCAGACACAATCCTTAATTGTTCCATTAGTAGCTTTTGCTTAAGCTTGGCACATAGTTCTAAATATATACATTTGGGAATATCAAAAATTAAACTCAATTGACACTGTTAAACATTGTGTGCAATTACAGTAACAGTGCAGGGTGATCTCAACATAGACTGGAGGGCATGTGAAGAAATGGCAGACAGATACCTTGTCATTGCCAAAGCTAGGATGAAGGTTATGGATGGCTTGCATACCTTTTGGAGTTGAGATGTCTGAAGGGTGAAGACACTGACATAGAAAGATAGAGACTGATCAGTAGTCATTTCAAGATATTTGAAGGTAATTACAATACATACAGAATATTGGCTCTCATTGGATTTAAGAAGCAATGGAAATCTTTCCAGAGGGATAGAAACTCTGGGTGCAAAGAGAAAGACTAAAATAAAAGTAAACTAAGAGAGGAGGACCCCAGCCTGATAGAGGTGAACGGTGGGAAATTCTCCAGAATCCTTTGCTTTCCAGAGAGTTGTGATAGTTAGTGCCAGGTTAACCGAAGACAAGCTAAAACAAAGAATGTCTTGGAAAAGGTCAACACAGAGGAGTTTATCGCTGAAGCTTTACTGATTTAAACTCTGAGTCACATTCTGCAGCAGACATTTCTACAGATGTTTCAATGAATCATTTCTGAAGAAACAGATGCAGAGTGACACCAAAGACAGTTATTTTAGAACTAAACTAAAGAGACACAATATTCCAGGTGGAAAGACTCAACCTTTTGAATACATCACAAGTGAAGAAGGCGACTGCTGAATTCCTCAAGCTGGCCATTAACCTTGTGATAATGAAGCTTTCTTATAGAAGTCGGCATATTTCCTTTGGACTCAGTCGTAGAGCTCCCCAAATGGTAGATTATAAGAACTATAATATCTTTTTGATGATGAACTCCCACTTTTAGATAGGCAGCTCAATCAGCTTATGACATCTATGGAATTTAAATAGGGTGTGTAGATCTGATCCTTCAGAGAGCTGTTATTGCATCTGATAGGATGGTGGAACTATTAAGTAATTAAGAAATATATGTAAAGACCTATCCAAGGCGACAATACATGTACAAACTTCATTCAGTGCACTCTCCTGGACCCATGGGTTTAGCTTAATAAAGGCCTTGTAGAATTCTATTTTGTATTCGGATGTAGCTGGTCAGGGGCATTTGAATGAGCCACATAGTGGTGGCATGATTGATGACTGCTGTAGACTAGCGTTTTCTTCTTTATGTATGGATCATGATATGCTATAAGCTAATAATATGGAATAGTAAGACATTATGGTGCTTAAAAAGTAAAGTTCAGAAATTGGGATGCATTTTTCAAGCTTTATTCTTGAAGGAGGAAAAACTTGAATTATTGATTCATTATAAACCATGCCATTCAGAAATTTCTAGTATGTAGGGAGAGCTCTTCTCTGGGCAGATATCCCAAATAAAAAGAAATAAATAAAGTGATTAAAAAAAAAAAAAAAAAACTAAATTCTTTTATACAAAGAAGCAATTGTGTGTCCTTTCTAAGGAAGAATGAAATTAGATGGTGCTGTAATTGAAATCTGATATGAATGTTTTGGTATTCAATGTCTTTCAACCAAGTTGAGCCTGAAAGTAGTCTGCTGAGAGCAGTGTTCTGCCATGGATAATGAATAAAAATAAAACAAAATAAATAAAATAAAATGTCTATAGATTTTATGTTGGTCATAAAGGTGAAATCTGACTTGAGGCAATTTGTTGCATTTATACCTTGAATTTATGAAGTCATTATTTGGTTGCCTGAAAGTCTAAGGTCTATATTTAGCAATCAAACAGAATGTTCATCATATGTCTGTTCATCAAACATAGACAATCAAAACATCCCTTCAGCAAAAGGCCAAATGATCGTACATAAATTCATTGTCAAATAATAGTTGGCCAACATGAAGAGACCGGAATGTAGTACGTAGTTATTGGTAATGAAGGGATAAGAAAACCTGGCCTTTCCTTACTGTAGTGCAATCATAGAGTTGTTATATATAATTGGGGGTGTGTGGGGGCACAGCCCTCCACAAAAGCAGGATTTGGTGAAGACTGGACCCTCCTTATAGGGGGCTGTGCCCCCCACACCCCCTGCTGATTATATATACCAACTCCAAGATTGCACTACAGTGGGGAAAAGGCAGGTTTCCTTATCCTTTTGTTACCAATAACTACGTACTGCGTTCCGGTCCATTCATGTTGGCCAACTATGATCATACAATAAAATTATTTTCGATCATTTCGCCTTTTGCTTAAGGGATGTGTTGATTGTCTATGTGCAATGAATGGCTGTTCGATGAACGTTCAGTTCAATTGCTAAACACAGACCTGAAAGTCTAATGACACTGAGGTATCAGGCTATATTCTAGGATTTTTCATTACCAATTTAAAGAGGAGGAAAACAGACAGGGATTCTAAAGTATCTCACACCTCCTTTTATTACTGTCCTTTTCTGTCATCTCTGTCAATCATCAGGCCATCTCAGTTAACTGGCCCACTTTGTCCTCATCAGTATGGTAAGGGTTGACAGGGAGTGGCTATGACTTAGACAGGAATCGGGGGTACTTTGAGATTTTTTTCTGCCTTAAGCTATACTGTCCACATGCATCTACTGAAACACCTGGGAAGGGACATGAGATGGGTTGACCATAGAGGCCATTCCCACTCTTCCTACAAGCAGCCTTGCCCTTCCTGAAGCACTTAGCAGTGGTTTCTGCAGTCTCTGCCAGGTAAATCACACAGCCTAGTGTGCATATGGGAGCTTCTCCTCTCCCAAAGGAAAGGTGAGCAGCCTCACCACTTCACTCCTCCCCTTTCCTGCCTGGCTCTTGTGCAGTCATACCTCTCAACCTCTTACTGCCAGAAATCTGGGCAAATGACACAATGGGAAGACAAAGACACAAAGGTAGGGATAGATTTTAAACATACTGCTATTATAAACTTAGAAAGTTGCTTGAATAACAGGATTTGACTTAACATTCATTTTTCTGAAGGATATGAAGTCTGAAACTCAGATGTATGTCATTATTTATTGACTTCAATTCTCAGCTCATCCCAGTGATTTTCCAGAAAACCACAAATTTTATGAGGAAACAGGCAAAACATATGAGGAAAAATTCTGGACAGTTGGGAAGTATGTCTGCAGTCAATAACACCAATCGAAGCCTTATTGCCTGGATCATAGTCAGAGGTTTATCCTTCTGTGCCAAGGAACCAGATTATCCCAAACTATGTTTTTTCCTTGCTTCAGAATGTATAGCCAGATCTATGGCACACAGAGGTGAAGTACAAGCTGCTATGCATTTGGCAGGACTAATCAGTCATCTAGACATTGAACGATATTGTAGGAGAAAAGCGGGAGTGAATGGCCAGTTCTGGCTTGCTCATCCTGGGTGGAAGGAAAGCAGTCAAGTCAGCTGTAGTAATGGGACATGGCTGAGGACAGATTCCATGGCAAGGACAGAGTAAAGATCCTGGATGGATGAACCAATGTATGAATTTGCTGTAGCTGGGATTTATAATACATTGAAGTGAGCATATGATTAGAAGTTAGTACTGTGTGACAGCCAGGCTGCAAAAGGCAACCAAGGAGATACAACATAGAAAAACCCAGAATATGACCCCTCTCAGTGCATGGGAAGACGAAGTTGAGATAATTGACAGGTACTTGCTGATGCTTAATAAGGTGCAAGACGCATGGTTACAATCTTGTCTTTCAGTCCATTGCTCACTTGGTTAGTTTCAGCCAAGTTTCAACAAGGCACACACAGTGAAGATGTCAGTTCTGTTAATATGTAATTATTTTTGTCTGTTGAAAGTAAGAAAAAGACTTACATCATAGTTCTTTTGGATTTTTTTCAGCATGTTTAAAGCCATACATTTGGTAGTATGAACCATGACAAGACACTGCTGAGTTATCAGACAAGCCCGCTCAAGACACAGTTAGGGAACTTTACTCAGATGGTAGGTATTTCCACCTTCAACTACTTTCATTTCACTGCATAATACACAAGTATCACAAATCTTTGACTTTAACAGAATTCATAAATGCATTTAAATCATAGTTAATTAAAGTATACTTGTAACATCCAGATACAACCTTGATAACTCTTTGAACTGCTTTCAGATAAACAATAATTCTCAAACTTAAATGACAGAACTTAATTACCATCAGCAGCACCAGCAGCAGTAGAAATGCCTCTTAATCACTTTTTTATATGGGACTGGGAGTCGCAACAGCTGTTACCACCCCCTTGATTTGTAGCCACCTTCCTACTCTTTAAGGCAGTTGCAGGTCTTTTCTCATGCGATCCATCTGTCTCTTTGCTGATGTCCTCATCTTCCCTTGCCTTCTTCTTGTAGCTATACAATTTGCTTCAGTAAATCACCGTGTGCTTTCCTACACAGGTTACTATACCACTGTCATCTATTCTCCTTGATCTTCTGTGGAATTAGGGATACTTTTGTCTTCTGTGCTGATATCCCCATTTCTTCCTCACTATGTGCATTATACTACTCATCTCAGGCATTTCATTTAAATCAACTCAAGCTACCTCAGCTGCTATGCCTTCACTACCAAAGATTATTTGTTATACCAAAGCAATTAATTTCAGTAGGTTGCTAAAGTTCAACAAATCACAAGTCATGTCAATCTCATTTACACCAAATGTACAGGTTTTCCTTGTCTGTATCTCTAGCCTTTCCTGGGGCTTCCTTCAGTCTGCCTGGCCTCTATGTTCTTGGACAGGTCCTTTACCAGACATCAGAACTCTGACCTATACAGTTTTCTTAGATGGGCTTTTGCTTGGGTTTCATGCTCCCATCTCTATATTTTTTGTAGTAAGACCCCTGCCTGCATCACTCTATAATCACTCAGTGGTAAGAGTGGAGAGCGCAGTGGTGCAGTTGTCACCTCACAGCAAGAGGTTTGCTGATTAAATTCTTGGCTGGGGTGCCTTCTGTGTGGAGTCTGCATGTCCTCCCTGCATTTGTGTGGGTTTCCTCCCATGTTACAAAGACATGTGTCTGGAGCATTTCTCCCTGGGCCTCCGCTGAAAATTGGCTTTGTTCCAAGTTGGACTTTCCTGGTTAACAAATGTAAAATAAAATAAAGAGTCAAGTACCTCTTTAGCTTCCATTCTCTTTTGATAGGAGAAATATTACTTTAATATCACCTAAAATACATCTCATTGCATGACAGATGTTTCCAACTCTCCCTGGTTCTACCTATGGACCATGTTATTTATGACAGGTGTTCCATCTCCATGATATTACATGACACCACCATTTCAAACAAGGTGGGATATGATTTACACCACTGGCCAACCAACTCAGAGCATTGCTGGCCAATGTATTCAGCAGTATAACCAGTCTTGATCAAGTCACTGTCTCCCAGAGGCACCCTGGTTCATTACCATCATAGTGACATGGGTTCTCTTTGCATCTAGCCATAGTCCATTCAATGCTGTCTTGGCATGTGTGTTACTTCCTGGATTTTGGAATGTTATAAAGCCAAATTTCCTGGACTGTAGAGTTTACTTATCTCAGACCACAGTTACTTTTGAAAATTGGCCATAGTTGTAAAGCATCCTCTCCAAAATCAGTTCAATAGTAGTATAGTACAAACTACCAGCAAACACTTCTGTTCTATTATAGTCTTGTCACCTTTGAATTTTTCAGAATGGTATTCTCCAGCCGTTGTTTACTTTGCTTATTTACTTACTGGGGTATTTTCCTTTTTTCAGTGACCAAGGTTGAAGACTTTCATGACAGCCACTAATATTCTTTTGTTTGGTTTCATTATTTACAGTCTCTTTCTCTGCACAGTCCATACCCTTCATGCAATGCATTTACTTTTGTTCTGGACTTATTTTCTACACCATGCATTGCTTTAACATTGCATCATATCACGTGTTCCTCACAAGACCCATCCAAACATGCATTTATTTAACATCATATTGAATCATGTGCTCCCCATGCAAATCATCCACTTCCAACACAGAGTAGTACCTTGTATTTTAGACACAGTACCCACCTCTAAATAAAAAGCCAAAATGTTCTTTGTTACCTGCGGCTTATTTCTCTTTTGAGCCACATCATGGTGGCTGCGGTGGTGCAGCAGTTAGAATTGACACCTCACAGCAAGAGGTTCTCTGGTTTCATTCTTTGCTGGGGTGCCTTCTGTGCGGAGTCTGCATGTCCTCCCTGTGGTTACGTGGATTTCCTCCGGGTGCTCTGGTTTCCTCTCACATCCCAAGGACATGCAGTAGGTGGATTGGACACTCTAAATTGGCCCTAGGTGTGAGTGTGTGCATGTGTGCGTGTGTGCGTGTGTGCGTGTGTGTGTGTGTGTGTGTGTGTGTGTGTGCGTGTGTGCATGTGTGCATGTGTGCGTGTGTGCGTGTGTGCATGTGTGTGTGTGTGCCTTCTGTGGAAGTTTGGTTGCTGGGCTGGCAACTCGACACTGTAAAACTCCACTGCCAATCCTGAGTGGACAGATGATCCGCTGTGGCGACCCCTAACTGGGAAAAGCCAAAAGAAGATATTACAAACTTACAACCTTTTGTGTTTTATCTTCACTTCCTTGCAAGGCATCACTTTGTTTAAGCACATCTTGGCTAAATTAATCACCTTGTATTTGTAAATGGTGCATCAGTTATTAGCATGGATTCTGCCTCCAGGCAACACCTTTATATTATGAGTCAGTATGTTTTCTTCACAATGAAGTTCATTTTGTCAAGGATTCTTTTAACCATTGTTTGTCTGACTCCAGTCCCAAACTTGTTTAGTCATCTTAGACAGTTTTTCATTTAGAGTGTCTAATTGCTTACGCCCACCTATATCACCTTGTCCAAACACTCCTTTGAAAAAGACCTCTAACTCTTTGCCTGTCGTACATACCTGCAGCATAATGTCAGCTATCAAATCTCTTTGACCTTTTTGAAATTCAACGATCATACTTTCTGTGTTTGCCAGTTTTGGTTTTAATTCTACTTTCTTTTTTTATGACCTTCAGAAGCACTATTTTGGTTTAATTTCTCACTTTACTCAGCAACAACACTCCTTGGGGCTTGCTGTGTTAAAAAGATTTCTGTACCTCTTTGCATACATGAGATTAAATCCCTTAAAGAGGTCAAGTCTACTTACCCCATTATCACATATTCAAGCTTCTTTACGAAATTATGAATCAAATCAGAAATGGCTTCAGCACACCTAAATTCTACATTTCCAGCAACATTACCAATAACATCACTTTGCATTTCTATAATGTATCCTTTTAGAGAAACAGTTAATAAGTCAAAATCAGTTTTCAATTTTTCCATATTTTTTTCCATATTTATTATTGCAAGAACTTACCAGCCAAATGGATTTCAGATATACTTTCCATTGATGTCAAAATCACGAAGCATATCATTTTGTTCTATTTTTAGTTACATACAACATTTTTAGTGTATTTTAGTCTTTCAACCATACTAGTTAATGTATTCATTTGTGTTGTTGTCTATCAAGACATTTTTTGGGTTGCTGCACTGAGTTCTATCACATGCTGCTATCGAACCTTAATAATTGTTTCCATCATATACAGTTTATTAAGCACACTACTTACTTTTTCATCATGAAGCCACGGTGGTGCAGCAGTAGCATTGTCACCTCACAGCAAGAGGTTCTCCCGTTCAATTCTCAGCAGGCACGCCTTCTGTGTGGAGTCTGCATGTCCTCCCTGTGGTCAAGTGGCATTCAAAAGAAATGTGTGAATGGGCATGCCTTTGTTGAAGGTTGGGCATCGAGCTGGCACTGTAAAAATCTACTGCCAATCATTAGCGGACCAGAGTTCTGCTGTGGCGACCCCTAACCGGGAAAAGCCGAAAGAAGAACAACAAATTACTTTCTCAGCATCAGTTGGAAATACATTTTGACTTCATTATGAGTACAAAATAAGAAATGTCTGAGAGCTCTTTAATTGACAATGCTATGAAGAAGCACATAAATGCTTTTAGTATAGCATTGCAGGAACCGGGACTGATTTTCAAGCTGTCAATTTTTAAAGTAAGAAGACGTTTTAAGCAGGGGTCAGTGACATAGCTCTAAATGTCTCATCTCAAAGACCAGGAACAAAACCAAAGATTATCAGATACAAACACCCAAATCAGGCACATTTTTTTAAAAAGTAGTATTAATCACTTAGAGAGTTGGTTGAATAATAGAATATATGCTAATACACATTTTCTGAAGAATAAGACCTCACTATCATAATGTCTGACATTAGTCAGCAACTAAAAATCTCACTGCTTTGCCATGAAACCACATTTATGAGGGCTGATGCAATTCTGGAAGCAAAAGAAGGAAAGTGCCTGAAAACCAGGGAAAGCGGAGAGCTACAGTGGATGATAGAAGCCAAGATAATAAGCATAAAGCAGTGATCTGTACTAAGGTAGAACATGTTTAATATTGTTAATGAAGATTACAAATAAAAGAAGTACAAAATGAAGAGCAATAAAAGCAGACCACTGAAAGACCCTAGTATATACTTTAGCCAAGGTATTTTATATATTGCATTTAGCAATGTGACATCTGTCAGGAAGCACTTAATGATTCACTCAAGACATTATAATTATTTTTTAGACACACCATAGGCTCATATGTTCATAGTTAAGTACTAGGCTAGCTGTCTTTGTGAATTAATTTGGGCCTATCCAATTTTTCCTTGCTGAGAATCAAACCCTGCACCTCCACTCCTTGAGGTAAATACTTAACTATTATGCCTCTCCCAACTTCTAATATTCTTTAGGGATATCTAAAGTTCCAGTTCTCCATTGCTAAAGTTAATTATTTTTCATAAAGGAGAACAATAAACATGGGGACAGTATTACCCAGGTAAACATGCATCTCTAACAAAGTTTCCATACCTTCATTAAATTATCCAGAAACCTTGGGTTTTCTTTCATAAAACTTCCCCAAAAATCCCTAGCCCTTGTTACTTTGTCCATTTGTATATCATCAAAAAGTTCCTTTATTAGAAGTATAGAGGAGGTACTTATCTAATTAAGTAACTTCACCGGAATCAAATGATATGCTAATAGAGACAAAGAGACTAAAAACTTGGGTTACAGGATGATGCTAATTAGCAGCTCATTGACTCAACTGGCTAAGTTATACTAAGTCCATTGTGGGTGCATTACAAGGACTACATGGTTAAAGGAAAAAAATACTAGTCCAGAAGAATTAACTCTTCTGCCTCACATCTAGTTAAATTCCTTGGTAACTTATAAAGAAATGTTTCCTTTGTGCTATTTTGGACAGGTTTAAAAAGAAAATTTCCAGTAAAACAGCAAAAACTACTACAGGACTTCCAATGAAACAAATAACTTTAGTACAGACATATTAACATTGTTTAAAAGAATATAGTAAATTCAGTGTGTTCATAATTCATAAGCTTTCATTCACCATCATGTTGTGATATATTATTTGTATATCTTTGTTAAAGCTGTTGATTGTTTTTGAGACAGCCAAATTAGTTGTGTTCCTTCTTTTCAGTTTAAATTCCTCTATTCAATGTATGCTAGATTAAATATGCTTAAATATGTTGTACAACTGAGAATATTTCTAAAACATATAAGAATTTTGTTTCCATTTCTGTGTAGAATGAAGAGTAACTGTTTAAGACTTGTCCTTTGTAATAAACAGCTAAGTACTGATAATAGTAACAAAGCTTGAAAGCTACATAAGCCACGTGACTTGACTTTACTTAAGCTGCCATCGTACTGAAAAGCAGTGAAATGCCTTAACGTGGCATCTGTAGTGCTTGCCATTCAGTCCAAGCATATTTTGCAATAAGACCTAATCGAGAGGGCATGTGATGCTCTATAAATTTTGTACTATTTATTTTAATTTAATTTGTATTTGTTAACTAGGTTAGAACACTGATCTCCATGGAATGTTTTCAGACACACCTTGGGAGCAGTGTCTAGTTACGTGACTTACTCAAAGTCACAAATTTAGGCAATGGAGGTCTGAGCCACTAGACCAATGGAAACAGATATTTCAAAAAATAAATATTAATATTGAATACAATTTAGCTATAATCATTTCTTGGCTGACCCACATACCTTCTTGCTTATATTCTATTCAGATTATATTGGCCTGCATCCTTGTATATCAGATAGAACATCTAACTTGCCTACATTATTTGCTTCAGAATATAGAAGGCTATGATTGTGTCCCTAGTCATAACCAATTAGTTTCATGCTCAAGGTTCACCTTGACCTTTGCTTTTCTCTGTCCTTGAGGTGAATTTCTCAACTTCTATTTTCAGAAAATATAACTATTTGATTATGCTGAGAGAGACCTGATCACAATTCTTTGTAACAGATTGACTTTATCAGCTTCATGTACTACTAGTCACAGTGAGAGATAGAATGAGTGAGAGCTATATTGTTCTCAATCATGCATCTTCTAAACAGCAGAACAGGCAAGTTTTTCATAGTTTTTAAAGCTGTGTCACACTTAATGTTGCCACACATGGAGCTTTTGCTGTTTCAATGTACTACATAATAGAGAGTGCAAATGTAAAAAATAATGTAGGAGTGTGAAGTTCTTTACAGCTTTGAAAGCTGTAATACACTTTGCACTACCTTTCAGAGATTGGCCAGAACAGAAGTGTATATGATTTTGTAACAGCTTTAGAAGCTGTAAAACACTTTGGACTGTGACACGTAAAAAAGTATGGCTGCCTGAATTGTATTACAGATTTTAAAGTTGTCTTATCTTCCTGCTGCTATTTAGTGTGGCCACTATTTACACAGTAGTGTGAGACCCGAGCAGAACAACACTGAAAGGTGAATAACCAGTGTCAACAAAATCCTACATTATGTGAGATCCTACCTTATGTCAGAAATTAACTAGTTTGACTTCTTCCTGAATTTGAGTGCAATCACACAGTTCTGTGTACTGTAATGAAACTATATATTTTGAAAATGAAAATCTTGCCTTATAGTAATTTAAAAAGTACTACTAAGATAGTTGCAAAGGTTTTAAACACTGACTTTTATTTACTCAGGGCACTTCTATGGGCTAGGCTTGTAAAGGCTCCAGTGCATTAGCCTAGTACGCACCTATGAACCTATAAACTATGAATAGCCTTATTTGACCTAATTGCAAAGACAATAAGCAACAGCATGCTCATTCATACTTCTATAAGCTCATGGTACTACAATGTGTCTCAGTATTGTTAATTAAATGCATTAGTATTTAAGGGCACATCACACAATGACATGTGAGGAGTGGCTCATTGCTTTTCAGAAACAATGGAAGAACTTAACACCTATGTGTCACAGTCAAACCTGAGCACAGACTATTGCTGTTAGATGACTGACCTATTTATGTGTCTCCCTTGGATTACTTAGCAAAAACATACTTGTTATCATAGATTTTATATAAATGTTGCTATACTATGGTACTGACCTAAAAGCAATCTGTAGACAAAATATCTTTTTTATTATTATGATCTGCTTCTTGGAACCAGAAGCAATGAAGCATCTCTTGTATTCAGACATTTTGAAATTTCCATGCGCAAAAGAGAGGAATGTCATTATAATTTGAGATGTGCCTAGTATAATTATGCATAAAAGTAACAATTTCCTCATGGCACTACTAATATATGACATCACTAGGTGTTAAATCAAACTCTACCCAACTTTCTCCTGTAATTCATTCTGTTTAACTGGGAGATTTTATCTGTAACTATATGTCTATCTATCTATCTATCTATCTATCTATCTATCTATCTATCTATCTACCAATTAATCTGCTTAATCTACTTAATCTACTTGACAGAGCAAATGTTTCAAGTACCTGCACTTAGTTGAATCAAGACATATAGATTCATCCTCAAGGAGCATGGCAGGGGTAAGGCCAGGCTCAGGGACAGGACGGCCTCCTCTTTGTAGAAGGAAGTAGTAGTAGTCCACAAAAAGCATAAAAACTGACAGGCCAAAAAAGAGCATAAAGATAACAGAGTGGATGATTGAGGTTAAGAAAGAAATTATGTATTGTTACTATTATGCAAGAAGCCCAGAATTTCTGGACAGAAGATATTCAAAAAGATTAAGAGAGAAATTACAGGAAAGAAAATATTTGTAGAAGAAAGACTGTAAAAAAACCTTAAAATGCAAAGTTATGTTCATTCTTCTTCTTTCGGCTGCTCCCGTTAGGGGTCGCCACAGTAGATCATCTGTTTCCATTTCTTCCTGTCCTCTGCATCTTGCTCTGTCATACCAACCACCTGCATGTCCTCTCAAACCACATCCATAAACCTTATCTTAGGCCTTCCTCTTTTCCTGTTACCTGGCAGCTTCATCCTTAGCATCTTTTTCCCAACATATTCTGCATCCCTCCTTAGCACATGTCCAAACCAAGGTAATCTTGCCTCTCTGGCTTTGTCTCCAAACCTTCCAACCTGGGCTGACCCTCTAATATACTTATTCCTAATCCTGTCCACCCTCGTCACACCCAGTGAAAATCTTAACATCTTTAACTCTGCCACATGCAGCTCTGACTCCTCCCTTTTTGTCAGTGCCACTGTCTCCAACCCATATAACATAGCTGGTCTCACTACCCTCTTGTAGACCTTCCCTTTCACTCTTACTAGTACTTGTGTTTATTAGTATAACAAATTCACAAAAAAACATTATATAGACCAAAGAACCTTGGGCCATTTGGAAAAAGAAATGACTGAAGAAGTACAAAAATAGAAAGAACAGAACCTAGCGATTTTTGAAAGGTATAAAAATGAGTCCCTAAAGTAAGGAGAAACAGGTGGAATGGATGACATCTGATAAAGAAATATGGACATGGGAAAGAAAAAGAAACTCCATATGGTGCAATATTTATGCAAAGGAGAAAGCAAAACTAATCAATACAAAAAAGCAGCACCTAAGATATTTGAAGAGAAATACAGACTAAAGCATCCAGATATGGGAGATTTTATAAAAAAATAAGAAAATAAAAGAGGAAAGTAGAAATAGTAATGGAGAAATTAAAGAAATACAAGTGGGGGTTATGGATTACCTGCAAAGTGAAGGATTTAGTATAGAAAATCCAACTCTGATAATGTCACAGAATGATGGAACAATGAGCCCCCAAATTAAGGAGAAACAGGTGGAACAGGAAGCATCTGATTACTTGCCACATGAAAATACTATAGAGCCTTCATTAGAAAACCAATACAGAAGTTCAGCTGGAGTTGCACAGCAAGGGAATGAGCAAGAAACAGTGGCAATTCTCATGCAGTCAATATTGTGGGGTGATAGGCCAGTGAGATCCCATATGAAAGAGTGACAGATGATGCAGAGTGCAGCTGAAGAGATATGTCACAGGAAGATTTTCTGGAACTTTCTGTAGAATGCCCACAGGAAACGGAGAATAAAGAATGTGCCCTCAGTTTAGAAGAAAATGATCTAAGGAAAGAGTTGCTTGATGTTATAGAAATAGACAGATATTAAGATCGATGAAAGAAATAGATTGCAGAAAGTCAATAAGACCCAAAAATGTTAGAAGTCTGATAAAACAAAGAACACAGTAAGCAAGACTATTAACAAATATTCATGTGATATAACAGAAGTAAATAAGATACATTACTGTGCACTGTAGCAGATAGTCTTACCACAAAAAATACAAGGCAAGAAGAAAAAGGAAGGGAAGAAATCCAGTGCCATCACTGATGTTTCAAATAAACTATAAAGTAATTAAGACAAGAAGTGTTACTGTTGGAAGAGTATAAAGGAGGGAACAGATCAACAAAAATGCTTAGAACAATAGACACGATAAAAGCAATGCACAGTATCAGAACAGACCAGGATCTATTGTACACTATTGCAAATAATAAACTAAAGATATCAGCACAGGCAGAAAATGTAGAAGATATGCAGGTAAATAAAAAGGTAAAGTACAAAATAAACACTTCATTGATCACCTAAAAAGGTTTTATAGAGAATTGGGAAACAAAGCAAAAGGAACAGAAACACCACCAAGAAGAAGAAATTGACACATTTTAAAAATATCTATGAAGACCCTGGGACCATAACAAACATGCTGAATGTATAGAAGAAGTAAAACAAACAGTAAGAATTTCAAATGTACAGGATATAAAAGCACAAAAAGAAAAATCTAGCAAAGCTAGAATTCCCACTGTGTGATACCTTAAACCTCGTGAATCAGAGGCAACATGGGATATATGTAAATTACCCTTTAAGGATATCAGGTGTTTCAGCTAAATGGCATTTCTGAATGTCCATGACTTTTTTTCTTTTACTTTTACTTTTAAGTCTTTTCATGGACAGTTTCAGGCAAATAAAGCCAAATCCCTCTAGCTGTGGACATGCATATTTTTGCCTTCTTATGACATCATCAGCACACAGCATAAGAGGAATGTTTGACTTTTGGAAACACAGGGTAGTCATACCCAACTGATATTTTTATGAAATGTACAGGATATGAAATAGGATATAGTAACAGCCAGAGAAACTGAAACAAAATTAAGAAAAGCTCCTAAATGGAAAACCTTTTACCTAGATCCATTACCTAACATCTGGCCAAAAGTATTAACATATTTACATGAAGATTTTGCTCTGAGTAGAACTACTTATATACACACCCAAACAGACACCAACCTAGTTAACAATAGGAAAAATGATACTCCTCCTTAAGAGCATACCTGGAAGCTATCTTAAAAGCTATAGACCAATAACTTGCCTTCCAAAGATGAATAAACTATGTACTAGAACTGATGCGGATAGAGTTTACAGTCAAGAAGAAAACTCAATTGTGGCAATAGAAAAAATGGGTAACAGAAGAAAGCCATATGGAATATTTGTTGTTAAATAAATTCATGATGGTTAATTGTAAAATGGAAGAATCTAAGCATGGCATGGACAGGTTATAAAAAAGCATTTTACAACATCCTACATTCTTGGACAAAGGAGTACTTGCAAAAGATACACCCTACATTGATCGATTACATTACAGTGACCATGAAATAGTGGCAAACACTTTACAGCTATGCCATTATAAAGCACAAATTATTATTTCAGGAATAAAAATTAAAAGTAGGACTCTTTGTCACTGCTTGTCTTTTGTCCTACTGTTAGCCCATTAAAATGACTGCTTAGAACATTAGGTCATGGTTACAATTTGGCTCCTAGAAAACAACAACATGTAAAGACTTCTCATCTTCTTTTTTGTAAATGATTTAACACTGTATATTTCATCAGATGAGGAGCTGAAAGCATAGCTGGAAGTGGTCAAAACTTTTTCAGATGATACAATAATGGCATTTGGTCTTGATAAACATGCAAAAGCAACATTTAAAGCAAGAATGTTGCAGCATCAGGAAAACATCAGTCTGACAGAAATGTGACATGAATGAACATGGGCAGATTTGGGAATTGATGAAGGATCAACAGAAAACATGAACAAATGTGAACAAAACTCAGTAAGGAATATTTCAGAAGACTAAACTTAATACTGAAAACAGCCCTGACATCTAGGAACAAAGTCCAAGCTCTAAACCAATTTGTTCTTCCTGTTCTAACTTACAGTTTTGCAGTGACTGACTGGCCTCAAATAGTGTTGGATCAGTTTGACAAGAAAACAAGAAAAATGCTTCATTTTTATCATATGTTATATACAAATCAGTGTATATCAACATTATTTATTCCTCATTAAGAAGGAGGTATGAGCTTCCTCAAAACTGATTACATGTATAGATCTGCAATCTCAGAATGGAATACATAGCTGCTGACCTCACCAGATCCAAAAATGGTGATAGTTTTAAAAAATGAAGAGAACAAATCTAAGATGACTTCCCTGCTTAGCTTAGCAGAAGTGCATTGGTGTCAAGCAGGAATGGAAACCAAACCAGAAGTATACAAAAATCAGGCAGTGCCTGAAGTTGCCATAAAAAACAAAAAGAAACAATAGGTTCATAGATTAGTACTAGGTTAACTGTCCATGAGGGCCATTTTAAGCCTAGCCAGTTATCCCATGTGAGAATCAAACTCTGTTCCTTGTGTCTGTAAGGTAAAAACCTTAACCATTACAGCATCCTCCCACCCCAACAGTCATCACTGGCAGGTCTTGAACTGAGGCCCCTGTGCACTAGAGTCAGAGCAGTGCACCACTACACCAAATCAGCTGTGGAAATATAAGGAGAAGTATCAGATGAGAAGGCAAGAAATGTGGAAAAGGCATAAATATACTTGCAAGTACAAAAAACTCTGGGAACAACCTCATGTTGATCAGGATTTGACACAGGAATGGTAAAGGAGAGGTGAATTTAAAACAAAAGATGGAAGGTTAATATTAGTGGTCTAGGATAGGGGACTACATACACATTGGTTTACAAAGTCCATTGAACATGTGGGAGAAACAGACCAATGCACGTTCTGTAAAACAGAATTGGAAACAGTTGCACATCTTGCTGCTGGGTATAATACATTAAAGGCAGAGGGCCTGTATACTGAAAGGCATAATGATGTGACAAGACTGTTGTATTGGGGATTCTGCAAACATTATAATATTAAAATAGTTCAGAAACACTGGAAATATGAGCCACAAAGCATTGTAGAGAATGATGAAGTTTATATCAAATGGGATCACCCATTACCAGCAGTTCAAAAAAACAACTTTGAGAAAACCAGATATACTAGTCCATGAAAAGAAGACAAGAGTAGCATTGATCACTGAAACTGCTACACCCAGTGACTACAGTGTCTTACTTATAGAGAGACACAAAGTCATAAAATATCAGGATTTGCAGGCAGAAATGAGGGCAATGTGGAAGAAGGATACCCAGATAGTTCCAATAGTAGTAGGAGCAATGGGTCTCATAAAAAGAATTTTCAGTCTTACTTAGATATGCCAGCAATACATATAACTCTATATGAATTGCAGAAGGGGTCAATTCTAGGCACTTTGTGGCTAACATCAAAGATTGAAACAATACTAATTTCATAAAAAAATTTAAACATACTTTGACTTGGGAATGGGGTCTATTCCTGTCATGGTATTAGCATCCCAAAAGACTTGGAGAAATTAAACAGGCCTGCAGCACTGCAACAAATTTGTTTCCTAGTTTGGAGGGTAATTCCACAGTACTTTCTTTAGGGTAATGGCTAGGTGCATCCTCTTACCCAGGGTGTAAGCTCTTCAACTCCTTCATTTTCCTGGTTGGGCTTATTAGTCATGCTTTTTCATAAGATGTGAATGACAGGTAATAAGCAGTGGGTCATATCCCCGGTCAAGCTTATCATCCCCCTCTGGAGCTGCATTGCCTATAACAGCACCTTTCAGCTCCACTGTGGCTACCATGCTGACATAGGTAGTGTGCAGTCTAATTTACATGGCATGTTTGGAACACACAGCTGTGCGTACTAGCACTGTGTGCCTTACAAGCTAATCCTCCATGGTGCACTATCCTCTGTTCCCTCTAGGTATTAACAAAGAGCATCCTTCCCCCATCCCCACCAGTATGGGAAAACCAGTAGCAGCCACTCATTCTCATACTCCCCAGTCCACACCCTCTGCTGCCTGTGCCACTAGTTAATCATGGATCATCTTGGTGGAAATCACAGTGGTAAATATAGACACCATAGTACATTTATCCTTTATTAGGATTAAATAAAACAACCAAACATTTACTCATCAGTATTTCTGACCAATGTTTACTATTTGTAATAGTGGTAACAACTTTAATTCCTTTATAAAGCAAATAGTGAATTAACTATGCAATTTAGTCATGCATAAAACCATTCCAATTTTCCTCTGGTCTTTTTCCTCTACAAACTGCAGATCTTCTTATTGCAATTATTTTTTAACTTTTACAGACTCTTGCAAAGTAGCAGTGACATCAGAAAAGCCTACTGACTCTATTAAATGTTTTACAATGTGTTTTCTTGTACTGTACCCATACTGCAGATGTGAGGTGAGGTTTTTGCCTGTTTATCCTTTACCAGGCAGCATACTATATCCCATGCAGCTGCCAGCTAAATTGTTTTTATTTTTATTATTATAATTTTTGTTTACTTATTAGTTCATGTGTCTTTCTTTTCATCCACAGTATTTATATTACAGACTTCCTACTGCTTAGTTATACCTTTCATCTGTATATGCAAAAGCTCACACTCATACCAGGTGTTTTTTTCCAGTGTCTAGTCAACATCCCTTAATAATCTCCCTCTAACCTGAAAAGTTTTCATTCTTTATATCAGTCTATCTCTTCATTTCTCCTAATATTGTATGTTTTGCAGTGTACTGAATTCTGTTATCAATAACTTCAGCTGTCATTCTATCCTTTGACTTTTAGTTACCTTGTCCTTGTAGCTTAACTGCATTTCTTCAGTTAAGGTTTCAGCTTTTTAACCCTGTCTTTTGCATGCAGATTTTACATTTAAGCCCTGCTGTATATGCTTACTATTTTACCAGTATTGACATCCCTGGGTCTTTATTGTTTACACAGTACCCCAGAATCCAGTTCATTTTCTTATTCATTTACACCTCCTTCCTGAGAGTAAGGGGACCTAATCACTAATTGGAATTTGTGTTCTAGTACATAACCCCTTTAATGTTATAACTACCATGCATTTTGCTCATCTCTTAAAAAAAAAGAAAAAGAGGTGAAGGCAGAAGGCAAGCATAGAGATCAAATGTAGCTCACCATTAAAAGCTTATGAATCGTGCACGATCTACATTACCAATTTCCCTTTATGTAGGTAGCATGGTATGTTAGACTGTGAACAATGGTCAAACATTACCATTTCTTAAGTTCCTATCATCAATCAAAGCAAAAATCAAAAGTACTCACAATGTCTGGGTGTGCTCCTTAAGTATTGGGATTTGTCCTGGTAACTGTAAGGGACCCAAGCCTTCTAAACAAGTGTCATTTTAAACAATATAGTCAAAAATTAAAACATACAGATTCTAGGACAGAACTACTTCTATGATTTGGTCTACAGAGGAGCAAAATACTCAATGTATACTTGGCAATTAGACCTTCTAGTGAATCATATAATCTTTCCTCTAAGCATGCAAGATTAAGGTCAGAAAGATATATAAACCTGCAGGAACATTTAATATGAATACTCAGCTGAACAGCAATTACAAACTTTCACTAACATGACCTTTACAATAAAATAAATATATAATCAAAACATATAATAGCAATGTTGTGTTTCATTCTTACAGATGGAAATGGAGAAGTACCAAGTGCAGTGTGTGTTCCTTTAAAAATTGATGATAGGTATGATGCCCCTGCACTGGCCAAATAATCAAGGAGCCTCACTCCTCACCACTAACACCAGTGAGGGACATGCACATTGGGAGGATGACAAGTAAACACACAATAAATTACAATTTCCCTTAAGAGCACAGAGGGATCACAGTCAGTCTGGGGCTGGTTTCTCCCTCTTTCTCCAGATCACCAATAAGACTCCCCACTGGCACACCTATAGGGTAAAGATCTGAGCCAAGTGGTCAGGCCAAAACCTCCAGCACCTTCTCTGTCCAACCAGTGCTTCATCTCCCTGCCCAAGTAGCTGAGACACACACACACACACACACACACACACACACACACACACACACACACACACGCACACACACGCACACACATGCATGCACACGCACACACACACACGCACACACTCACACGCTATGAGATTTGATTTATATGCAAAACACAGACACTTCTGGGGAAGGCTGGCACAGGTTCACTAGCTATGTCCCCTTCTGCCCAGACTATAAGTTAGTACCAGCTGCCACCAACCACCTTTTATCAGCTACTATGAGGCCCTTCCCAAAGGTTGACCAATTCTACTGTGTAGTGTTACTGTTATCCAAATCATAAGTGTGACCAACAGCAAGGCTATTTAGGAGTGGCCTATACAGTGTCACCAAATACATTTGCAAGTACTCTAGGAGCTTAAATATCTCTACACAAACCAGCCACAATTAAAAGGTTTAAATAAATTTAATAATAAATAATAAAAGCACAATACAATACTCAATAACTCAACACAGTGACAACAGAGTTCAGAATCACAGGACATATTTAAAAACAACATTGCAGGACCATGTCACATAAATACAGAAAACATCTAAACTAATCTTACTGTGTTTCCTATCTATGTCTAAGAGAAATCACTGTACCTAAATAACTTACTTACAGAGCAAGACAAGTGCTGATGAGTGGAATGTTTTAGGTCCAAAGACAACATACAAAATGCACAGACCTTCTCTCTGAGTTAGTTCTTAAATTACTATCAAACATTTCTGCAGGGTTATCTCAGATTACATCATTCTTGTCACTTCTGCCTTTAGTTCCCAGGCTAACAGAAACTTTAAAATTAACACTACTGTGTCAAAATTAATTATTCCTAAGAAGTGGCCTGGAACTGGAAGTTGTAAAACCAGTTAAATACTTTTACCCTTGAAACCTGTATTTATTTCCATTTCCAAACAATAGAAATAATTTCTAGCTGCAGACATTCTGTTTCTTTGCTGTGGAAAACACAGTCATAAAACTCTTTACTTCTCAACTTGATGACCAGAGATAAAAAAGCATCATGTTTCACGTATGTGCTTCACCTTGCACTTAGGCACTGTTCATTTTTAGGCATATTCTTAAACGTATTTTTATCTTTTGAACTCAGAGCAGCATGTCAGAAAATAATCTATGCCAAGAGAGAGGATTGCGATGTATTGATCCCCCTGTATATGCATTTTGCTTCAACATTCTACATATTAAGCACTTTTTTTAAAGTTTGTCACTGTAAAAACAAATGATGTTTGAACTTCAGATAAACTAGATTTAAAATTATCTTGCTTTTCTTTTGGCTTACGTTAGACTATCCGAAGACCATTTTGTTTCATTATTTCAACTATGAACACTATTTTCTTGCAATCATTAGTACAAAATGGGAAAAAAAATATTTTAAACTTTAATCTAGATCAAGCTTCTTATGAAAGTCTGAATATAATTAATGTAATCAAAATTAATTTAAGGTAAGCTTTATAAAACAATTTATCATTTAGACTATGCTTCCAAGTGGAAAACTATGCCTCCAATCACTTTTTGCCATCTCTGAGGATGCAAACACAGATGGTCTCTGAAAGAAATAGAATCCATAAATCACATGTTTCACACATGCACTACTTCCATGCAAAAAAAATGTCTATATGCCCTAAATGTTCTTTTGAAGACTAAAGCTTCTAAACTTCTGTTGATGAGTACATTTGAGTAAAATGAACTGAATATAGATGTATTTTTTCCTCACCATGTCTGTTTCTTCTTAAAATATTTGGAAATGTTCTCTTGTTTTCTTCTTTATAAAACTGATTGTGGAGTTACAGTGAATAACACAGAATAAAATAATTTTATTTATGAAATGTTTGAATAGAAATGTTATGTGTTATTGCCTTCTTTTTAACACATCTCATTCTTGGCAATGAATAATACTAAAAAGAATATTTATTTTCTTAAATGTTTGCTATGAAATTATCTGTGTTGTTTTCTTCACTATAAGACAATTTCTTGGTAACTTTATGGTGCTGAATGTTAATAATAAGACAGTGGGATAGATATGCAGCTGTGTTAATATTGTTTGTGATGTTACTAACATATATTGTATCACTATAACTTTTATGGTAACAGGCTTGCAGTTGGATTCTGTTGACATGCCTACTGCTAGAAATGAATGCAGGTTTTGCTGGGAATGATAGGCGTATATTTTACAATGGTGGTAAGCTTGTACTTAGTCGTTTAATATGTTGTTAAGCTCATCTATTTGAATTTATCAGGGCAAATTATTCAATTTATTTATTTATATATTTATTTACTTATTGGCATTTGATTATCAGGAAAGTCCGACTGGGTAAAGGCCCAATTTCGGGAGAGGACCTGGAAGAAAAGCTCCAAATTATTACAAAATATTTTAAGAAATGAGGTTTGGAAAAGACCAAATTGTCCAGGGACATCTTCAAGTGGGGTTAGATAAATATAGTAGCAGGAATTAGGAGGATAGGGGGAGGATAGATTTAAATAGGAATGTATGAGGTTTGGGAGGAAATGTGGTAGGGGAAGGGACAGGCTTAAAGGATTTTAGGCAAGTGTAACTGGAGTAGGAGTCACATTTTGGCATGAACTTGCTAAAGCAAGACATGCCCTTGACTACCTGTAGGTATCCTGAGAGAAAAGGTAGGCCTATGGGTACTGGTGGGTGGCAAGGGAGCAGTATGTATAGCACAGATACCAATTACTATATATATTTTTTTTTGGGGGGGGAGAATTAATTTGGGCACAAGCAGAGGGAATTTGTGCTATGCTGAGTCATCTGGTTTTCTTGCAAGCAGGTTTCCCCCTTTCCTCTGCATGCTACATGTATATTTCAGTTGTGGGGTTGTGTGAGTTGGTGGTATCGTGGTTCAATTAATGAACTGTGATGGTGTTCAGACTTACAGTAGATTACACATTGTTGGCTGTTATCATATTGCACATAGATTGAGTGATGACAGGTTTGGGGGTTTGGGTTGCTGTTTAGGAATGGAATGTGGTGAGTGGTCATGGCAGGCATATTTTAGCATAATCTGGTGCTGAGTTTAGTTTGTTTGATGGCTCAGGTGGCTTGAGAATCATCGGAGAGCTTTCCCCTTGTTCGTACTTGGCAGGGTGAATGAACATCAGTGCTCTGTTTCGCTGGTAAATGAATACTGGTGTCAACAGCTGTAACTGCGCATGTGCACTGCACAAATAACAGTCCTGTGGAGTTAACTGTTCTGTGGAAGGGGCTTAAGGTGCTACTGTTTTATGGGGGGTTGCCCTAGTTTGAGCCATTTTCCTGCCCAATTACCAGGCACAACATAGGTCGGCAGGAGATGGGTTTGTCATGAGCTGCTTCTCCTACTCTGTATCTGGAGTGTAATTTCAGTGTCCATCTAAATACTGTTTATTTGTCCTATACTATATACTGCCAAGAGTGCTATCACTCAGAAATGAGTCTTACAGCTCATCAAATTTACGGTTTTCCTGGGCGTTAGGGGGGCGAGGAGACGGACTGCTTATATGGCTGTTAAAGAGGACTGTGACTGAGTGCGTGTAGTGCATCAGCAGGATGTCTCCAAAGTATGGTAGCTGATATAGTTGTATGTGCTAAGCAGCGAATCGGGTTTCAGCCAGTACTTTCATGGGGTATGGGAGCCATCTTATTTAGAGATCTGTATTTAAGTTGTAACTTTTATATTTTGCTAGTTTGTAGTTTAACCTGTAACAATGCCATAATGACTGAATGTATCGGCTGCAATGTTCGTTTTTCTTTCAGTATGACACATTCCTTATAACAGCAATGATGCTGTACTCAAAAGGAAATGGATAAAAAATGAAAAAATCCATACTTGAAAGAATGGAGGTTTTTGGTTGTTTTACTTTGTTTTATGTAGAATTTCAGTCAAATTTATGGCAGTCGGGCTCGGTCGAAGTCCAAGCCTACTTGTTAGGTAGGAACAATTAGGGCTGTACGTCTTATGTCAGTGAAGTCACCACGTTTTTCAGCTGGGCATGAGGTGATGGTGGTAGCAGCATGGTGGTTTTAAAATGTGTTCCCGCTGTGACTGGAAGTAGCTTGCATGCATGTGCAGAGGACTGTTAGTCGTTGGGGGGGTAGGGTGGGATGCACAAATGGTCAAGAAGATCCAAGTTTTTGCTCACAAAATGTTCAGATCTGTCTCATAGGTTGGTCTGTCATAAAGAATTGCAGCTTTCTAGTGAATTAGTGGCAGATCATTTGACTGCTCTTTACAGTAATGACAATTAGTTTCATTTACAGATCTTTCAGCATATTCATGCTAATGTAAGACCTGCTGTTTTAAGTCTGTAAAGACAATAGTCAAAAACATTTCCCGTACTGTAAGTCCTTGCCTTGTTTTAGTATGGCGTTGTCTGGATTCCTACGTTAGGAGTTTGAGAAATGAGGGATGAGTTGGCCAGTTGGGGTGTTTTATGATTTGAGGTATGTAACTATAGCATAGCAGATCTGCAAAGCTGCAATGTTCATAAAATGGAATGGTTTGTGAGTTGTGGAGCTGCGAGGTGTCCTAATTTTAATCGTAATGCATGGACTGTCATCCCCCTTTTTTATTAGTGGGATAGCAGTTGGGCAGTGGTTGATTTAAAAAAAAAAAAACACTGAGAATGAAAGGAGGGCGAAGGACCGTAGTAAGTATTACAATTGTGAGGTTGGATGCTTAACCTTTAGTCAGGTTGTGTGTGGCTGGATTTCCAAGCCATCTCTCATACCTGTCAACTGTACAGATTTTAACAGAATGTCTTGATTTTGCATCACAGTTTGGTCCATGATTCATGAAGTTGTGGTTTTCTAGTGAATCATCACAGACTGCAGTCCAAAACCAATGACTGGCATTTGTTTAGGCTTCAAACCCTTCAGAAAAGCCATGTTAAGGTAAGATCAGTTGTGTATCAGCTTCTGGGTTTATGGGGACACTGTTTAGGGATGGTTCCTAATTTTGAGGTTTTGCCCCCCCCCCTCCCCATTATTTACAGTCCTGTCTGAATTTCTTACTCTGGGAGGCTGGTGACACATTGTGTGGATAGGTGCTGGGATTTTTCACTTGTGGCTTTGGAGAGGGAAAAAATACAATTAGCAGAAGCTTATTTTGAACAGGAAAGAAAGCAGTTATGGAAAATGTAAAATGTAGGTATATATCACCTAGTATTGTAACTTGACTGCATGTTAGTGTTTGGCTGCAAGGTAGAGACTTCATTTCTCAGACAAGACATGGGCATTCAACTTTGCATAGTGGACAAGGCTTGAGGGGTATGTCGGTTAGATAAAAACAGGAATCGTGGAGATGGTGACGAGAAGTACGAATGTCTAAGATAAGACCTGGGCTCTTTGAAAATGGTAGGTAAGGCGGGTCTCAGGGGGATATATAAAAACTAAGATCAAGGTATAATTTCTGAAGAACTACTTATGGGTTGTTGCTTCAGCTGGAGGAGGTAAGGGAGCTCATGGTTAGTCACAGGTTTAGCCTTCAGACGTCTGTATGGGCAGGCTGTAAGAGAAAAGAGACTTCTTTTTAGAGGATTTACAGTTTGCACCTGCCAGTGGTCCAAGGGAAGTGGGCTTGACAGGTGATGGATGCTGCTCGGATATTCCAGCCTTTACAGAGGTATACAATGAGGTCATAGGTAATGATACACTATTAGATGCTCATTTACACATATCAGAAATTGTGCACTTGGGATTAGAATGGACTTTTTTGCGCTACTGGGGGGGGGATTGGATACTCATTATGAGCCACATATGCCATCGCAGGGTCAGTAATTGTTATACTGGTGAGGTATGGAACAGTTTGTAACTTTCATTACATTGACTGCTTCTCCGTCCATTGCCAAGATGATGAACATTGCTACTATAATGGGGACAAATGGGCAAAAAGGGGAACCCTTCCAAAGGCATTTCAGAGAATTTACATCCCTGACCTGCAGATTGTTCATGGGTTTGGCAGAACATATGGATTTTGCCTCATTCTGGGTCCATTCCGTAACATGGAGTTTTTTGGTAAATGGGTGACATGATGTACACTTCAGTTTTTTTAGGCTTTATACCTGTCAGGGAATTCATGCTATCATTCATGAGCAGGGTGGCACCTAGCAGCATCTACTGTTAAGAAGTTAATGTGCACAGCACTTCATTTGTCTTTTATTAGTAAGTACTCATTGGACATGTCAGACTTGGTCCAAGGTGTGGTAAGGTAACTAAAATTAACTTACAGGTAGGGCAAAGCAGGATTGGCGGTGTTTAAAAGGAGTTGTGGTTGTCCATTAAGGGGTGGCATTGTTGTGACGTGTTGGGGTATGCTCTGGGGTCTACAGAAGGCTTTGGAGGGTAGGTTGTCTTCAAATGTGTTTGTATTTCAGATGATTTACATTTTTCTCTTTCTTTGCAAATGGTGGTGTTATGTTGGGTGTTTTAGATGTTGGAATGCTACATAAGGCAGCCAATCATGATTGGCACAGAGGTACTATCAGCTGGTGGACTGAAGGAAGTGCTCTTTTTAGGTGATTCATGTTGCTACCAAGAGATTTTCAATTGCAACAGCTGCAGGGAATGAGGCCACAGGTTCTGATGTAATTTTATTTACTCATTTTGGTTTGTTTGTGTTGTGTATGGAAGGGACATTTGGTCATTGAGACTGCAGCAGCCTGAAATGGTTACTTGGGTAATATATGGGGGGGTAAGGAACTTTGATTTTATTTATTGAATCAAATGAGTGTTGGAGTCAAAATGTAGGACTATCTATTTCTTGCAAGGAAAGTAGTGTTTGTGCAGCTACAGTGGTGTGGGAAGGGGTAGGTTAGTTATTTTGTATATTTCAGAGGCGATGTAAGGATGAGTAGAGTTTATGGGAGCATTGCAGGTGAGTGTTTGGGGCAAATTAGCATTTGCTGTTGGATGCAGAGGTGACACATTAATAGGGAAGCTTTAAAGGAAAATTTAAGGCTAAGTGGTGGATTAAGGACGGTGAGCTCTTGGTAGGCATATTGGATTGCTCATGGGATTTGCATTGGTATCATAGTTTATCAGTGGGTTGCCTCCGGCAGTTCTCTGGAATGGCTGTTGGAGTAGGTGGATAGGATTGGTCGTGGGGTTTTGAATTTGTTTACACACTTTACAGCAGGTGTTGGGTTTTGGGGGCATCATTTGGGGGGGTTGTTTGGATGTAGGGATAGAGGGACAACTGGGGATGCTGAGTATTTGGAGTTTTGCTCAGATATGTGATGGTCTGGGGATATCAAGCTCAATTTGTTTCACATGCAGAACCTAATCTGTTTCTAAACAGACATGGGTGGACACTCTAGGCTGAATTTACATTTACTCAGGTTGTGACTTGCACTTTGGATGGATGGGAGATGGTTCAGTATGTACGACTTAAGAGTATGTCAGGTTCGACAGAGCACTTTAGGTATATAACTGTTGTGGGGATAGGTGGGGAAACTGGTTTAGAGTTTTGGGGTGTATTTGGCAGGTGACTATTGGAGAATTAATGTGGTTAGGCTTTGGCAGATGAATGGGAAGTCATGGAAAATTGTATTGCTTGACAAAGGAGGCATGTGGGGACCAGCTGGTAGGAGTTTAGCTGGTGGCTGGTTAGATAGAGGGAAGGGTAATTGGCAGGTTGTATATAAGGGTTGCATATTAAGTGGGCATAGGAGGTGTAGTTGGAGTGGTTGGGGATTAGGTTTCATTGCCTTTTGTTTAATAAGGAAATGGTATGACTCGTGTTGAAGACTTGCTAGAATGCCATGACGGCTGATGAGTTGTTTTATTACTTATAAGAGATAATTAGTGTGATGGCAGGACTGACAGACAACAGGATTTTAATGATATTTCTTTGGTTATCTTAAGCAGTGAAATGGGGCTGGGATGGGCATCATGGTTGGTTCTTGCTTCTGTGTCGCTTCAGATGGTAGTGGGTTTAGTGTTGGCTGTCCAGTTGAAGGGTAATGATCGGGGAGTCATTAGAATTGTTATGGCTCTGGTATTAAGGAGAGCTCATTTGGTTATTACTGGATTGGGTGGTAAATGAGGTCGCAATGTGGCATGATAGCATGTAGTTGACTATGTGTGGTTTTTATAATGCACTGGTCATGAGGTAAGGATTATTTAGCTCATGAGCAGTGGGTATGCTAGATTATCTCAGCATAGGAGCAGGGTCAGTGTTTTTGTTTTCAGTGGTTTAGGTAACTGGTTATTTTGAACACACAAAAACAGACTCAGAAGGAAAAAAACACAAGCAAATAATCCAAAAACAGGTATCCAGGCACCTCAAAGCTGGAAATAATCCAATAATCCAAGTTATAGTTTAAAAACCTTTTAATGTGAGCACTTTCGTTCACATAAATAAAATGAACTTCTTCAGACAAATAAAAGGCATTCAAAAGAACATTTAAATACATTTCCTGATTCATGACATCACAAACCCACCCTAAAAAGTCATGTGATTATCAAGTCATATGATCAATAAATTCACACGATTAATTCACAAACATATTATTTTTCTTGTTTGATGTAAAAAAAATAAATATATGCAAATATGTTAATATGTTAACACATAAACAAGAATAAACACCATAAATTTTGTTGTTTTTATTCCTTATTTATCTTAAAAGTGACTTTAATTTTAAGATACATTTCAAAGAGCAATAGTCATTTAGTCCAGGATATGAGTGTGCATTTAGCCTTAATTGCCACAAAAGCTCATGCTCCTCTAACCTCAAAGTCTACAGCCCCCCCTCCTTATAATTCCTGTTTATATGTTAGCATATTAACATATTTACATACACATATATCTATCTATCTATATATATATATATATATATATATATATATATATATATATATATATACATATATTTTTTTTACATCAAACAAGAATAATATGTTTGCGAATGAATCGTGTAAATTTATTGATCATATGACTTGATATCACATGACTTTTTAGGGTGGGTTTGTGATGTCATGAATCAGGAAATGTATTTAAATGTTCTTTTGAATGTCTTTTATTTGTCTAAAGAAGTTCATTTTATTTATGTGAACAAAAGCACTCACATTAAAAGGTTTTTAAACTATAACTTGGATTATTGGATTATTTCCAGCTTTGAGGTGCCTGAATTCCTGTTTTGGATTATTAACTGGTTATTTTGTTATGTGATAAGGTTTTAAGAGATGATGACTCTGTTCCAGCTTGGTTAGTGGGGATGAGATACACTGAATGATGTTTGGCCGGATGCCTTAATGGTGGTTAGATTGCTGCAAGATTGTTGAAGAGAGGGGCAACAGCCTGGTCAGGCTGGTGGGCAGAGAACAGGGGCAGGCTTGCCCTCTTCTGTTCCCCCCTCTGGTGTTTGGATGGTCAATTCAATAAGTAGGAAAAGGAAGTGAGTGGTTACGCTGCTTGATAAGTACATAAGCAAGCGGAGGAAGCTGCTTATTTGGTTGAAGGTATAATGCAATAAATGGTAACAGAAGTGAGTGGTATGCTGCTTCATAAGTAAGTAAGTGGAGGTATGGATGCTGCTTACTGATCAGGATGAGCAGGTTTACGCTGTCCTGTGATAAAGTTACATGGATGGTATTTCACCTGTATCAATTTTTGATTTAAATAAATGAATATTGGTTAAAAATTATGTTTATGGAAATTCAATAAAGGTCGTCAAATGTCATTCGGTGTGATGTGTTTCTTGAAGTGGACCAAGACAACAATAATTTTACAATCTTCTAAAAGAAAACAAAAGCATCTGCAGTTTAAATAATTATAACAAATTAGTGATAAAAACAATAGTTAAGAATTGCTACAAGTTATGTGTCAATCATTTAATATTTACAGAAATTTTAAACAGTCTGTAGAGAAATTAAAGGTAAGTTAGTCTAATACAAACAGGAATTGCAATGTGAAGTGAGGGAAAAACAGGCGTATGGTACATTTAGAGAGAAATACAGGGAAGAGAATTTGATAGAAGTAAGGAAGTAAGTGAAGAAGGGAGAGTAAGGAGGTATAAGAAATGAAAAGGTACTTGTTCACATTCAATTTCTCAGTGTCTGGAATTTGCTCATGTTTGTGGAATTACAATGCATGTGTTGTAAATATGTTCAAACAACCAACCTTTGGGCAAATTTGTTTTTGTATTTTACATTGATGTTTTTATTATGTATGTGCACTATTCTTGAATGGTTCCACTGAATTCCATGAGAAAAAGCTCTGTAAAGTTCAGTCATGCTCAAATAACATAAGTATTTTTCAAAACTGTTTGCTGGCTTACTCTCATCCAACCTCTGTTCTGCCATATACTTCCCTCTCCCTTTACTAATCAGGATTCACTCCAATCCATGCAGACACACTAACACTCACCAGCTAATCATTTTACTCTCTCCTTGCTCTGTATTGTTGTCTCTTTTCTTCCAATAAAGTTACACTGTCTGGCAGTCAATCCAGATACATATGCTAATTATACATTAATCCCTGGCCAATACTCCACTTTCTTTAGCTTTAGCTCTGTTCACCTCTCTCAGCATTCAGGATTGGTGCTTTGGTCTTATGAAATGAGAGTATATATACAGTGCTTTTTGCAAGTACAAAATATATCTTGTCAAGTCCTACACTTAGGGTAAATGCACTCATCACTTGAAAATAAAACTGGCTTTTTTTTCTATGTGAAGAAATACTTGGAACTCCCAAATTTGTGCCATTAAGAGTTTCTCACTGAAATTACTTCAGTTTTTCTCTGACTCAGAGGTTTGAGACTTCAAGTTCAGAGCTGCAAATCCAGTGCACCTTGGCAGCTGGACCCTGATTCAGTATAGAGGTAGATATACATTTACTCATGAGTGCAAACAAGGGCAAAGCATGTCATATCTCTAGATAGTGGAATATGATATATTGGCCTCAGTGCATTAATAAAGAGTTTCAGGTTAATATCAATTCAAATGCCAGGGAGCTAGAACACCTGCATGTCCTTAAATGGGTAGTCATATCTCCATGGGATGTGTTTATCAAGGGAACAATTGGTCCAGAGGGTTAAGGTTGTGAGCTACAGTTCTTTTGTTACAGGGTTTGCTTTCCTCATCCTTGTGTGACTCCTCTGTGATCTTGAGCAAGGCACTTAACTAAACATTGCTCCCAGCTCTTTATTTAAAAAAAGTGACTTTAGACTTGTGCTGTGGTGCTTGCATTAAGTAGTGACTTCTCTATCTGGTGTACTTAGTTAAGTAGGGTTCTAATCTCAATGCAGTCAACTGGTGTGTGTGTGTGTGTGTGTGTGTGTGTGTGTGTGTGTGTGTGTGTGTGTGTGTGTGTGTGTGTGTGTGCGTATTCAGAAAAGCATAAGTGTGTATCCTACAGTCAGCAATCCAGTTCCATGGACAGGAAATAATTGAACCTAAGAGATCAAAATAGATGAGGCCACCACCACCAGGAAGCCAGTCACTAGCGGAGTACCCAGGGCTCAGTTCTGGGCCTGCTCCTGTTTGCATCTATTTCTCTGAAATGGAAGCAAATGCTAAAGTTTTATGGCTGACAAATTTTGCAGATGATTGCAATCTGGGGGTTATCATCGACTCCCCTGCAGACAATAGCACTCTTCAAGAAGGTCTATCTCTGACTAACAAATGATGCCAAAGCCATGATCTTAAATTCAATGATAAGAAATGCATAATTGTACCCTTTGGGAAGTCAAGCATCCCAGCTAATTACCATGTTGATAACAGACCCCTAAGAGTCAGCCCAATGGTCAAGGATTTGGGTACACACATAGACAGTAATATTACCTTCAACCACCACGTGACCATAGTGATGAGGAAATCCTTTCATGTTGTGCAACTTATAAGCAAGGGAACAGCATCTAAGTCCAAAGAGGTCATTATCCCACTGTACTCTGCCCTTATTGGACCAATCATAGAGTACAGTGCTCCCTTTGGTATACACCTGACCAGGAATATGCAGCAACTAGAGTGACCTCAGAGATTCCTTACAAAAAATGCAAGGCATGCCAAACCTGCCTTATCCAGAGTGCCTTAAAACCCTTTCCCTCTACTCAGTCTCCTGTAGATTACTGAGGGGTGATGTAGGCCTGGCTAACAAGACATCCGCAAACCCCATACATATAAATCTCCTTCATATTCATAAGTCAAGAGTACCAGACATACAAGGCTTAAGGATGTGAATTTTGTCTGTGACTTAAACAGAACATACTGGAGAGACAGATATGTGTCACAGAAACTATCCCCCTATGGAAAGGCTATAGGTATAGACCCACACATATATTAGCCAGTTGAGGTGCAACCTAGACCAGTGGATGGGGAATAGGAAATTTACACTGGCCCTGGCACCCATGTCCCTTATGGACAGAGATAGCTTATAAATGCTTGGCTCTCAATGTCCTATTTAGATACAGGGCCTCCTTATTCTTTCAGGAAAGATGCCTGGGTAATTAGCCTACTAACAGTCTAGGTATCTATGAATCTCTGATGCTTGTATTTGTTTCATTTTTTACAGATGGTACTTTATTTTCCGGGGTCATCTGGTTTGATTCTATATGCATTTGCTATTTTACATTTTTTGTTTTGCTTTTTATTTGGATGTTATTTGGAATTCAACCCTGATATAATGGACATCAGGCATTCTATAAGCCAAGTGTTTAAAAAAATAACTACATTTTCTACTTATGACATACTAACACACTTAGAAAAAGGGTGCCACATGTAATATCTGCAGTTGCAGTCTGTCTTATTACTGAAAATATCAGATTAAGAAAACTTTTTGGGTTGGGGACATTCCAAAACCAGTGTGCTAGAACACTTGCATATTATTTAGGAGTTATTCATGAGTCTTTTATAATGTTTTCATTAAGGGGAGATTTGTAACAGTGTTTTCACAGATGGTACTCTGTTTTGCAGAGTCTATATGGGTGGTGTTAAATGCATTTACTGTGAAACATTTTTGCTCTACATACATGCATACTGTATATATATATATATATATATATATATATATATATATATATATATATATATATGTGTGTGTGTATATATATACATATATATATATATATATATATATACATATACATATATATATATATATATATACATATATAAAAGTATATATATATAAATATATAAATATATATATATATATATATATATATATATATATATATATATATATGGTCTATATTATAATCTCGAAGGTTTAAAGCTTCAAATCACTAAAGATCAAACTTTAGTGATCAAAGTATTATAGGTTCATAGGTTCATAGATTAGTACTAGGCTAACTGCCCTTGTGAGCCATTTTAAGCCTAGCCAATTATCCCCTGTGAGATTCAAACCTTGTACCTTGTGTTTGTAAGGCAACCACCTTAACCATTATGCCACCCTCCCAACCCCTAAACCATCGAAACCAAAAAAAAAATACTAAATTAAAAAAAGAAAAACTAAATAGTGTGTAGGCTGTGCCCCCCCCAATCCCCCTACTTAAATATACCAACTCCGAAAACGCACTACATTGAAGTAAAAGGAAATCTCCCCCATGGGGATTTTCCATTTAAATGTTCGATGTAGTACGCTTTCAGTATTCTCGTGTCGACAATATCGTATTCGATATTGTCAGACTTTGAGATTTTAATATAGACCCACACACACACACACACACACACACATATATATATATATATATATATATATATATATATATATATATACATATATATATATATAAAATTGACTTTTTGGAAACTCAAACTTAATGTGGTCGACTTTCTGAAAACTCAAAGCATTTGTATGGACACTGCAAAAAACTAGGGATCAGAGAATTTACCCTTTCCCCCACTGTAGTGCAATCTTGGAGTTGGTATATATAATTTGCAGTGGGTGTGGGGTTGCAGGGATTCTTGCTCCCCTGGAAAAACATTGATTTTTGTTGTTTTGTTTCATTCAAGTTTTCAGAAAGTCAAACATATGGTCTTAACAATATGAAGTTCGACTTTCCGAAAACTCAATCTTCCGATATAAACCTATACATGAATATTCTGCTGCAAGTATGCAGCTATTAAAACTTTTACCAAAATGGGCTTGGATGAAGAAAAATGACAAAAGAATGTTCTCTTTTAAACTGAAAGTTTAATAAGCGTGCATTTATCTTTTTTAAATTGATTTCCTGAGGAAAGGACACAGCACCAAAATATTTCATCGAGACAAACCAAGACAAATAAGTGGAAAAAAAAACAACAGTAAAGAAATAAAACAAAACATATATCCACAAAGCAATTCTACAGAAGCAGTGAACCTGAATTTTACAAAGACTTAAAATATAAAAGGCAGATGTCAGAAGTAAGAAACCATTCGATGTTACCAAACAAAAAGATAACAACAAGAAATGCCAGGGCAGAAAGTAGACAGAAGAGAGACAACAGATACAGAATGTTAAATAGTAAGCGGACAATTGCAGAAAAGAGAACACAGGGAATTTTAAGACAACTCTAAGAAATAGTGAACAGAAAAAGAAATAAAATACACAAATGGCAAAGGACATCAGTTGGCTAATGATGTATGTGATGGAAGGTGTGGTATTTAGGAGAAAAGAAGGTATTTGTCAGATATCTCAGATATCATTGAAGAAATGAGACCAGTTCATTTAACTTAACTATCATTCATGAAGAAGAAAGCAGGTAGATATATGCAGAGTGGGGTATGAAGAATTATATAGTAAAGTAAAAAATAATTTTAAGCAATTAAGTCACTGCAACATAATCTAACATGTTACAGATGTCAAGTTTGGAAACAGAAATAAAATAAAAATGAGTTGGTATATACATTTTGTTTCATTGTATTGTTGATTTGTTGATGATTTATTTTTTTATATGGCCAGGTGAACAGGCTTGATAAATATATATTTGACAGTTTAAACATGACAACAGCATTTTTGAAATGTTCAATGTCATATTCTAAAACAAGGGTTGAGTTTTGGGATGTCTATATAAATAGATTAGATAATGGCCTCCTTGATACAGGTGTTTACAGGAAAGCTTGTTACAAGAATATGCTGTTGCATAGATGTAGCATTCATCCTTCTCATGTGTTTAGAAATATAATAAAGGGACAAGGGCTGAGAGCCTCTAGGCTCAATGCCTTTGAAAAGGGGTCTATGTCTAAATTATCTAGACTTAGGAACAGATTAGTAAGGAGTGGATACAAAGAAGCAAAGAATGATGATGTTCTTGGCGAAATGCCAATGTTAAGGAAAGATGTAGCACAATCATATTTTGCCGAATGGACCACTTCTGTTATGACCAGGAATACTGTTTCTACTGTATTAATAAAGATCATTGTTCCACTGTATTATACTAGTGACACTAGGATGATTACAGAAATTATAAAGACGCACTGGAGCATCTTAACGGCTGATTCACAGTTAAAAGAAGTGATAGAGGAAACACTTCACTTCATTTACAAAAATAAGAAATGCTTAAAAAGATTATTATGTTATCTGAAGGAGTTCACTGATGGTAATCAATATGGTGTGAATAATGTTACACATCTGTGTTTGAAGTGTAACTATTGCTGCTATATAGACAGCAGTGGGTCATTTGAGCATCCTGGTACAGGGCAAAAAAGCTTGACAGTTTGCACACTGTTAATAAGCAATCATAATCTCTTCTGGACTGTGGTGGGGGTATCAAATATTTATGAGCACAGGTTACTCAGTGCCCTTCCTGAAGGATGGTATAATGGTTATTGATTCTCACCTTTGAATTGGAAATTGGCTTGGCTTAACCATTAAAATGGCCCAACAAAGCAGCTAGCCTAGTACTTACCCATGAACCTACATTTCAGAGTGCTACATTTGAAGTCTTAACTATCTAACTAAATACCTAATGAACTGATCTCATGGCTTGTACCACCTGTTTTTTTCATATAACCCATTTCTGAAACCATTATTTTGGAACAGTTAAATTCTTTCAGAAGTGAAATCCAGTCATTTTTCCATTTCATTTTACATTTTACAGTGTTGAATTATTTCAATAATGAAAATGTTGGCTCCCTATTGAAGTGCTAATTGCCAACAAGCCAAAAACAAAAAGACTGTAAATTCCAGAGAAGAGCAAATCTTTCAGATCGCTCTTTGCTCTTCTCCTTTAAACTTCTTTTGTGCAGGGGGGCAAGCCCATCTGCACCCCTAAAGCTTATATATGCTAACTATGGGAATGACATACCTCAGAGAAATGGGAATATTCCAAGAAATGGCTATCACAAAGTCGTTTTTCAGTCATTCAATCTACCTTTTTGGGGACTCAGTTTAGCAGATCATGACATTTCAAATGGTTACCAAAATTTTCAATATTCAGTATCTACTCATGTCTTTTGCTACCTTTTCTTCCTCCTTATCATCCGGTTACAATTATCATTAGTCAGAATAATGAACGTTCATGTTTTTTCTTCCAACATTTTTTTCAGGCTCTACCGGACTAATAATTATATATGTCCCTATATGGCCTCCAGAATTAGAAGCAGCACACAGCATATGGTCTCACTGTGGTACAAAAGTCAGAAAATGCTAATCACATTTTTTCATGACCTGATTCCTCTGCTGATGCCCTTGAACAGTAGTGTTGGCCAAGGTCACATTCTTAATTCTCTAGAAGAGTTTAGTTTAGTTTCCTTCAAATGAGTAAGGTTTGATCATTCTCCATTCTTGTCATTCACAATATTCTTCCATTCTAGATCTGGTAGGGTGGTTTGGGTCCACATCCTGTAAAGTACAAACTTTTCAGTCCATTGTCAATCTAGATACAAAATTTGGTGTCATTAATAGGAGTGCTTAGCTTACTGCAGAGGTGAATAACAGAGTAAGTCATAAAGACACAGCCAAACAAGACAAGCTACAGTAATGATCCCTGTGAAACACAACAATTCTACACCTCTTCTACACCTAGGTATAACAATCCTGCTATCTGCTACTGCTCAGATCCCTTATAGCTAGTTTACTATCACCTTCCTTGCCTTCTCTCCTGTTCCAGCTGCTCCAACATTCTGTTAGTTCCTTACATGACACCAAACTGTATATGTTGCTTTAATGCATGAATGCCTTTTCCACCAAGTATCTTAAAAAGTAAGTAAATTAGCATAGTACTGCAAATACCACACAGTTTTGAAGCAGTGCAGTTATGACATTGTTATTTTATTTTCATTATTTGTCATAGGAGGACTATGCATGATAAGATAGAATGATAAAATCAAAACCATGGAAGAAAACATGAAAAAGCAAGTCAAATGAATCTCTGACAAAATCAGGAGCAGCTGAAGGTGCGTTCTATAAATAAGACACAATATGGCTTCCTTGGAGAGGGGCAGTAAAGGACTGAGTAAATTCATTCACCTTTTTGCTGCTGCTTCTAAAAGAAATCACACTGACTATAAGGAAAAATACATTCTCAGTTAATTTTCCCATATAGCTGTTAGCAGGTATACATGCATTTATCTTTTAATTAGTTTACCTTTGGTGATAGTTGAGAAATGTAAATACATATTAAATTATGCAGCTGCAGAGGACACCAATGAATTTGTTTTGTAATGGACAAAGACAGAACATACAGTGTGATGCTGCAGGCTACCACCAATAGATGACAGCCAGCAGTACAAGCAATTAGTGATGGCTGCCACAATCCACACTACTTCTTCCAATAGTTGTTACTCTAAAGGTGGAATCTTTATTTGGTTGAAACGTTTTTATGGGTGTAAAAAAGAAAATGCGCAAATGAGCGAATACTCAGTTGCATGAATTACATACTGTTGAATCAATGTTTTATACAGTGTAGGTAAGAAGGACTTACAGGAAAAGAAATATTTGAATAAATAGTGGTAGTTCTGAAGCTGTGAAAGGTTTCATTTTAGCAGTTGGTGAATAGGTGTTCAAACGTTAGGGTTAGAGTAAGGGTTAAATTCAGAGTTGTAAATGTTTGGCGTTTTGTGTCCTTTTGGACTGCGTGGTGGTGCTGTCAGGTAAATGGATTTTTAGTGATGTATTGTGTGGGGTTGTGGTTAGGAGTAGTGGTATGGTTAGGGTGATGGTTAGGGTTAGGGTTAGGATTAGTACACATGAGTAAGGTGGTATGTGGGGGGGGTGAATATCTCATCTCTTTTACCTAGACAGAAACGCCCTGACACACACACACACACACACACACACACACACACACACACACACACACACACACACACACACACACACAGACTGTCAGAGACAAGACAGAAGAGTGATTGTTTAACTCTGACAAGGTACATCAATTGTAAGTCAGTTTCACATAATCTTTTTCACTTTCAGTGTATATCTCTAAAATCTAACTTTTATGAAAATAAAAAAAAATAATTGGCAAAGTAATGCATTTCATCGTGTTGTTTTTATTCAGATACACTACCTAGGAATAAGCCATATTAATTGTTCTCTGATTATGCACACAGCCTGCTTTCCACCAGGGATGTATGCTTTGTATGCCTATGATGTTTTCTGTGATGAGCTGAAAGAAATAATGACCACACAAAGGTATGTCATCAGGCTGCTCTCATATACATGTACTCCCCTCCCCTGTTAACTCATAATAGTCTTCTTGTGTCTGCCTTTTATTTCACACAGCTTGCCTCTTTTCTCAAAAGGCACACACTTTATTTTATATTTGTGGTAATTTAATTGTCTCTTATTATCACATAAAACCTATCCAACAAAACACATTCACTTTTTGTTACATCCCTTATGCCTGACTCTGGCAAAATGAAAGATATATAGGTCACATGAATGTATTTCCTTTAGTTGTTCTTAGACATGTACAGAGTCCCAGTAACAAGCCATGTAATGATAATTTAACAATGATCATATAATTTCTATTGCATTCACCTATTGTTTGCTTTCCCAAATATAAAATTCTAAGTGCATCTTTTATATTTGATTTAAAGAAAGAAATAATGACCACACTAATGCATTTCAACTTGTTGCTCTTAGAAAGGTAATATGAATTTCCCTCAACAAGTTATATGAAAAGCCATGTTATTACCCTTTCCATTCACATACAGCCTGCTTTCCATGCCAGGCCACATGCAACAACTAGAGCACCCACAGAGATATCTTACTAAAAGGATGCAAGGCCTAAGCAACATGTCTAAGAATTGCCATCTCAAAGCTCTGTCACTATACTCAGTATCCTAAAGACTGCTAACAGTGAACCTATGTCTGGTGTACAAGGCATCTATGGATGAGAAACAGAAAATTTATGGTAGGACTCCACCCTGCACTACTAATGGACAAAGATAGCACCTAAACATTTTATCCCCTGCATAGGTCCTCTCAAGTTATCTATGGTATGATCCCAGTTATTCTCATGGGGTAATATGTAATTATCGACCATGGTATGGGTAAGACAAACGGCTAACCAAATGGGATAGGTTCATTTGAGCACAAAAAGGGAAACTGGAGAGGATTAAAATGGCCCACAAGGGCAGCAATCCTAGTATAAACCTGGAAGGGAGAAAGAGAATCACCTCCAGTGTCTAGCTGTAAAGTAAGGAAAATATGTAATGATCATAGCAATGTATTTCAACTAGATGTTCTCGTACACGGCACACACCACAAATAAAAAAACTTAATGAATCTTAGCAGTGTGTAGTGATGCCCTTGCACACAGATATATCTAGTTTTCTGCAAGTAGTATTTTTATTTTATATATTCCCATGAATACAAACACCCATGGATTCTTCCTGTGAGTCTGATTTCATGTGTATCTCTATTCAAATGGTTTGATGATTACTAAGTAAGCACAGTGAACAGATTCTCTGAGCATCTAGTCTTATTGTTTCTGTCATGTAATAACTGCTAGCCAAGTTCATTTTCTAAGTAGTAAGGAGAGACTACATGCTAATAAGTGGAAATCAATGTCAACTCTGAATCCAACTTTCATTCATTCATTCTAAAGAAATTAAAGTAAATATTTCATTAGCACAATTACTCAGCTAACCAAATAAGTTGGTTTAATGCCTCCTGATGTTAGGACTTTGGCTAGGTTTTATCCTAAGGTCATTTAAATAATCTTAACATGAAAAATAATACATGTCCTAAAAATGTTGGTAACCACAGTTCAGGGCACTGCAAATATTGATGCACTAACATGGCAGCCATTGCAGAGAAGTTCATAGGTTCATAGGTTCATACTAGGCTATCTGCCCTAGGGCATTTATAAGCCTAGCCAGAGTGTGTTTGGCTTTCGCCACCCATTTTAAATTAATTTTGCTATGCCCTTTTTCGAGGTTAGTATACTGTGCCTCTGTCTAACAGTGACACAGAAGTGATACCCAGGGTAAACCTACGATCTCCCATACAGTCATCAAGATTCCTCTTGAAGAGAGTCAATAAGGGACTCTGCCTAACCTGGACTGGGATTTTATTCCAGAGTGAAGGGACCCTCTGGGTTATGCATCTGTCCCTCCAGCATGTCCTATTTATTTCAGAGCTGAGGTTCAAGACTCTCGAGCGCGTGGCTCAATGGGATTTGGATTTTCTGAGGTGCAGCATGTCCATTAATTCTGGGTTGGACATGGCTTTATACATCAGGCACAGATTGCTTCTGAGCAGGCGGTATGCCACTGAGTAGAGCTGGAGTTTCTTTAACCGGGCAGCATATGGCATCTGTTTGAGCCCTTTGATCCTCTTGGTGAGGTACTTTTGGGGTCTTTCCAGTTGCTGCAGGTGTCTGGAAAGGTACATCCCAAAAGGGGCATTGTACTCAATTATGGGCCTGATGAGGGATGAGTAAAGAGGCACGATGACCTCCCCTGATCTAGATGTGAATCCCTTCATGTTTAGGTGGGCTATATAAAATGTTTTTCTAACCACTTTGGCCACGTGGTTGTCAAATGAGAGATTGCTATCAACTTGGATCCCCAGGTCCCTAATTACTTCTTCTGTACTTAATGGATTGCCACATATGTGGTAATTTGTGGGCACTTTGTTTTTGCCAAAGGGGATGACTATACACTTTTTGGCGTTTAGCTTGAGGCCATGGCTCTGGCACCAGTTGTCTGTTTCTATGAAGCCCTTTTGGAGGATGCTTGTGTTGGCTGGAGAGTCGATTATGGCGCCCAGTTTGCAGTCATCTGCGAACTTGGTCAGCCACAGTCCTTCTGTGTTGGCCTGTACCTCCGTGAAATATATACCGAACAAGAGAGGTCCCAAGACTGAGCCTTGTGGGACGCCACTTGTAACTGGTTTGGAGTCTGACATGGCTCCAGCAATTCTAACCATGTGGGTTCTGTCCTTGAGCCAGTTTGCAACCCATCTAGTGACATAGGGATTTATATTTAAGCTGGTGAGCTTATCTACAATGCCCGAGTGGGGTATTGTATCAAAGGCTTTTGCGAGGTCCAGGTAGGCTGTGTGGACCACCTTCCCCTCGTCAATGGCCTCGGTGACTGTTTCAAAGAAATTGACCAGGTTTAAGAGGCAGGATCTGCCCTTAACAAAGCCGAACTGGGTAGGATCCAGTGTCTGTAGGTCCCCAATATCTTTATTTATGAGGTCCATGATGATCCTTTCCATAGCTTTGCAGACCAAGCTAGTCAGGCTTATGGGGTGATAGTTTCCAGGATCTGTTGAGGCACCACCTTTATGGAGAGGGACCACTTTTGCTGTACGCCACTCTTTGGGTACATATCCTGTAGTAAGGCTGAGATTGAACAGTAGTTTTATGTTTGGGTTTAGCTCTTCTTGGAGTTCATGTAGGACGTAGCCCGGGACACCGTCTGGTCCCATCGATGCTGTGTTTTTTGCTTTGGAGAGGGTGGCTCTTACCTGAGCATCTGAGATGTCAGGGGGGCAGCACTCTGCTGGGATAGATATTTGCCTTTTTGGTGGGGAGGGGGGGGAGTTTGCGCTGAACCTGTCAGCTAGCATGTTGGCAATGTCTGTGGGTTTGGTGTATTTTTTGTCATTTTGGACTAATTCTGAGCATATCTGGGAATTCCCACCCAGGTTACCAACATAACTAAAGAAAGCCTTGTGATTATCCTTAGTGTCCTGTGCAATTTTTCTCTCGAAGCTGGCCTTAGACGATTTTATGAGTGCCTGTAGTTTTTTGCTAATACTGATCAGAGATGCCTTCCCTTTTTGGGATTTTGCTCTATCATGTAGTAGCTTCCTCCTTCTATTGTATAGTTTGTTTATGGCTGGGGTCCACCAGACAGGACGTCTGCCTTTGGAGGATTGGGTCTTGGTTTTATTTGGGATTGCATGATCCATGCATTCCTGAGGGTGTTCATAGAATGCATTTATAAAGGATTCTGCGGTCTAGGCCGTATTTTCCACAGGCCCGGGTGCTTTGAAGGATTCCACCTCGGTTTTGAGGAGTGTGAAATTTGCTTTAGAGAAGTTTTTCACTGTGGTTTTCTGGGCAGGGGGTGGGGTCGGGATGTGAATATCCAGTGAGATTAGTTTATGGTCTGATCTTACCAGTGAGGGATACACTTTTGGTCTGGAGCATAAAGTCCCCAGGTTGGTGATGATCAGGTCCAGTATGTTTTACCATCTTGTGGGAGTGGTAACAAGTTGTTCCATAGCATTTGAGTTTATAAATTCTAGGAACCTTTGGGCTAGGGTGTTGGAGCTAGAGTAATTCTCCCAGTCTATGTTTGGGTAGTTGAAGTCGCCCAATATAATGGTGTTTGGAGAGACCTTCATATTTTCCAGTGTTCTCAGGAAGGCCAAGTGGGGTTCCTGGGTTTGGGAGGGTGGTCTGTAGCAGGCTATAAACTGGAAGGCAGTTTTACCCACTGTTAGTTGCACATGCATAGTCTCTGATGCTTTGTGCTGTGCCACCAACCTGGAGGTGTGGGTATCTTTGACGAATATTGATACTCCCCCTCCTTTTGTGGTTCGGTCCAAGTTTTGGGGCTGAAAAGCATGGTATGAGGTATAACCTGGTAGTGCTGGGGTGCTTTCAGGAGCCTTGAACCAGGTTTCTGTTACTGCACAGATATTGATGTTCTCCATGCTAAGGAGAGTTTCGAGTGCATGCATCTTGAGGTTTAGACTTCAGGCGTTGAGTAGCATTACTCTTAGTTTCTTATCCCTTGTGATACCTATGGAGGTGGGTTTGTCTTTTGAGCCTTGCCTAAAAAAAGGCACTATGGGGGTAGCAAGAGCCTTTGCCAATATCTGAAAGCCCAGGGGTGACAGGTGCAAGCTGTCCCTAGTGAAGCATCATGGCTTGTCGAACATGTCATCCCAGGCTGAAGGCATTGGATCCCCTTTGAATGACACCAACACTTAAGCCAATTGTTGAAATTGATCATCTTGTTTTCATATTGTGGCATCATTCTTGGTGTGGGTAAGATGCTACTCAAGGTCAGGGTCATACCGGCCTGGGCTACATGCTCAGAGAGGTCCTCTATGTCTCTTTTCATGTAGTCCAGGGAGGTACGTCTCAGGTCATTCACACCAGCATGGACAATGACTGAGTCATATTTGTACTTGCCTTGGAGTGACCTGAGTGCTTGTGTTATGTGGCGGATCCTAGCGCCCGACAGGCAGCTCACCATGACCTTCTCCTTGTTCAGCCTGGTGAGCGGGACGTCAGTGTGCCTGATGATAGAGTCACCTATTACAAGTGTATCAGGTGTGTTGTTTAGCCTTAAGGGCTGTGACTGTTTGGCACACTGGCTTTGTGAGCTATGTGTTGCACATGTTTTGTTTTGGGGTAGCGGTTGCTTGGGTGTCTGCTTTGGAGATCTCTGCTGCTTAGGCAGATTTTTATTTAGAGCCTCCGAGTATGTTTTTGTGTGTTTATGTGTTTGGTTTGCTGTCATGGTAGGTCTATGTGAGACTGGAATTGTAGTGAGTGTGGTTTCCTTCTCCTCCTGACTGGTTCCGCCAGTACTGAGTTGAGAGAGCTTAGCCTCCAGTTTGGCTATATGGTTGCATCTCTCACATGTGTTGGAATTTGTTGGGAGGAGGAGAGGTTTGTCTGTGTACATGAGGCAGTTGTAACATTGCCTCAAGATTCCCAGATTCACCAGCTGGACCGGAGAGGAGATTGACAACTGACCTTTGGACATGCTAGAATAGTATTGGGAATTCCTTTATAATTGCAAAAAGGGCCAATGGGGAACAAGGTACTCAAGGGGAGTTTGTGAGGGTGTAGTGCTTTTAATTTTTTAGTGCTGACTTATATAATTGCTTTAGTGAGCAAGTGCCAGGTAACTTAAATGCAATGTGTTACAGGTAACTTAAATGCAAAAATGACAAACAGTAACTTTCTTTCAAGTGTAACAAGGAAATAAGTACAGTAAGAAATGCAGATATCACTAGGGATCCACAGAAGCGCTGAAAAGCCGCGTTTTAGGTGGAATTAGCTTTTCAGGGAAATAACAAGCAAACAAACAACAAGCATACAAACAAAGCTAGATTCAGCAGGCCTGGATCTAGTCTATGCTACAGCAAACAAGGTGTACCAATTACAGTAAGAAGAAGTTCAAATATGCAGGCACTATAAGCCTTTAACTAGAAATTCCCAGCTCAGAAGGGCAGAGTCCAGCCTCTCCTCCCACAAGAGTGCAGACCACGAACCCTCTTAATGTAAAATAACTGGCCTGAAGCCCAAGTGCTTAAACCAGAACTAATACACTTTTAGAATAACAGACACTGAGCCCTCAATCAGCAGTTCCCAACTTAGAAGGATGTAAGCTACCTGTCCTGCCACCACAGTGCAGGCCACAAACCTTCCTAATGTAAAACAACTGGTCTGAAGCCCAAGTGCTTAATCCAAAAGACTTAGAATGATAGCTACACTTTAATCAAGTTACTACCAAGCAGTAATAAATACAATTGAATACTTTAAAGAATGCCTGGATTAGTGCTCAAGTTATACAAACAAAGCTAGATTCAGCAGGCCTGGATCTAGTCTATGCTACAGCAAACAAGGTGTACCAATTTCAGTAAGAAGCAGTTCAAATATGCAGGCACTATAAGCCTTTAACCAGAAATTCCCAGCTCAGAAGGGCAGAGTCCAGCCTCTCCTCCCACAAGAGCGCAGACCATGAACCCTCTTAATATAAAATAACTGGCCTGAAGCCCAAGTACTTAAACCAGAATTAATACACTTTTAGAATAACAGACAATGAGCCCTCAATCAGCAGTTCCCAACTTAGAAGGATGTAAGCTACCTGTTCTGCCACTACAGTGCAGACCACAAACCTTCCTAATGTAAAACAACTGGTCTGAAGCCCAAGTGCTTAAACTAAAAGGCTTAGAATGAGTTACACCAAGCAGTAATAAATACAATTGAGTACTTTTAAGATGACGCAAAAGCAAAATAAAGTAGGAAGAAACACAAATACAGTAAAAGCAGATACATTTTTTTTTTTTTTTTTTTTTTTTTAGTGGAAAGAGAGAAAGGAGTAGCAGAAACTAAGCTGAGTGGCCTTCTCAAATGTTCTCCCTGTACTGGGTAGAATGAGTTAATGACACTAGACTGGGAGGAGGGTCCCAGATCAAATTTAAACTAGGGGCGGGCAGCTGCAAAGCCACCAACTATAAAAACACTATACTAACAGGGAGGGAGAGTGGGAAACAAACTGCAGAAATGTTTCTCACAGCTGAAAAGCAGCAGTGAGCCTTTAAATGAAAGTTTTAAACAGCTAAAGGAGCCTCTAGAAAAAAGAGTTTAACTGCAACAAGTTATCAGAAATAAACAACCCAACAGATGCTTAATAAAAGTGGACAATTTCCAGTTAATACCTCACACACAGTGAAACTAGCTAGAAAAATACACAGTACACAAAGTGCTATAAATAACAAAGAAATAAAGAACAAAATAAACAAAAAACAGGATACGTAATGTTATATATTATAGCTCCGAGTTTCCTCAGTGTCCTTCCTTTGATCAGTTCAGTGTGAAATGGCAGAACACTCACAACTGAATTTCTTAGGTAACAGAAAGTTGAAACTTGAGACAGCTTTTAAGAAAGAAATCTCAAAAGAACCAATGAGGTGCTTAGTCTAAGCTGTAGTCCAGGTGACCTTAGTCAGGCAATGACCTCAAACAATTCTCTCTCACTGAAATGCCTGATGGCTTTGGCTAAACCAAGATGTCCCTGAATATGTGCTCAGACACACAGCCTCCACAAACACTAGGCCCGAATACAAGCCTGAATATGGAAATGCTACAAATATCCCCACTACTTAGAACAACTGCCAAAATGTATCTCACAGCTGAAAAGCAGCAGTGAGCCTTTAAATGAAAGTTTTAAACAGCTAAAGGAGCCTCTAGAAAAAAGAGTTTAACTGCAACGAGTTATCAGAAATAAACAACCCAACCAGGGTTGCCAGATTGCCAGATTTCCAGCACCCAAGGTAGGGACAAAAAAAAAAAGAAGGTCTCTCACGGCAAGTGAAGACCAAAAAAAAAAAGGTCTTGACAAGTGAAGACCAAAAAGGTCTTTAATGCGGAACAGAGTTCCACATTAAAGAACTGAGCTCACTCAGTAGCTCTGCACTAAACACGGAGCTTCTCATGTTTAGTTCCGCATTCAACATGAGAAGCTCCGTTTTTAGCGATTTTTGATTGGCCCGTATACCGGCATATGGGCCAATCAAAAACACGGAGCTTCCTGTGTTTAATGCGAAACACAAGAAGCTCCGTGTTTAGCAATTTTTGATTGGCCCGTATGCCAGGTATACGGGACAATCAAAAAAAAAAAAAAAAAAAAAACAAACAAAGCGGAGGCTGGCCGGGATTTTAACCGGCAGGGCGGGACTCGGGATCAGGCTGCTGATCTCGGGACAGTCCCGCCTAAATAGGGACGTCTGGCAACCCTGAACCTAACAGATGCTTAATAAAAGTGGACAATTTCCAGTTAATACCTCACACACAGTGAAACTAGCTAGAAAAATACACAGTACACAAAGTGCTATAAATAACAAAGAAATAAAGAACAAAATAAACAAAAAACAGGATACTTAATGTTATATATTATAGCTCCGAGTTTCCTCAGTGTCCTTCCTTCGATCAATTCAGTGTGAAATGTTAAGATGCATATATAATTATACAGAATGCCTTGTTACATGGATTGTTGATGTCTGCACTTTGATTTATGGGTATGGACATAAGTATGTGCTATTTGGTATGATTTTTATACTTACCTTAATTATTTAAACTTAAAGCTGGAACATTACCTGATTCCCTTAGCGATCATCTACCAGCCTTCTTCGACCGTCTCCCATCTCCACTGCATAAACAACACCACTACATCTAAACCCACAACCTCTCCTCTTTCAACCCTCTAACTTTCTCTGAAAGCATACTGACTGGTCCCCTCTAAAAACCCTTCCTCTAGATGATGCTGTTTCCTACTTTAACCACTCATTCCTAACCCTTCTCAATCAGCAAGCTCCCCCTCGAACCAAACACATCAAAACCAATCCCTGCCCATGGTTATCAAAAGATAATAAAATAGCATTGCACTAAAGAGACAAAAAATGGAAACAATATCAAAAACATAAAAACCTTAACACCCTCTTAAAGTATAAGCAACTACAACACTCCGCAAAAAAAACTAATAATTATAGACTGCAAAGCCCACTACTCCAAACTCCAGTCCTTACACTCAACAAATGCCCAAAAATTCTGGGACTCCATCTCATCCATGCTGTATCCTGACAACAAAGAAAACCCTTGCCCAGACCCCAACCTCTCCAACCTTGAAACAGCCAGCCAGTTCAACTTATTCTTCATTGACTGCATAGCTAAACTATCAGCCTCCTTCCCACCCCCCTCCTCCACCACCACCCACTCCTGCCCCAACCACCACCCCAATCAACCTTCCTCCACATCCTTCTGCCTCAAACCCATCCTCATAAGCACTATAAAAAGACTTCTCCTCAAACTCAAACCCTGTCCCAGTGCACCCAACAACCTTCCACCCACCATTCTCAAACAATCTGCAGACAGCATTGCCTATCCCATCTCTATTCTTATGAATATCTGGTGCCATACTTACATCATCCCCCTCCACAAAGGTGGCAAAAATACTGATACTACCAACTTCAAACCTATCGCCATCCTTTCCCGTCTTTCTCAAATACTAGAGAAAACAATACAAGCACAACTCATGGCACACCTAACACTAAACAATCTCCTCTCCCCTACCCAACATGGCATCTGCCCTGGCCACAGCACCATGACTGCCCTTCTTTCCTTTCTAGAAACCATAAACCTCAAATGCGACTCAGGCAAATTTGTATTCACACTATTCCTAGATCTGTCAAAGGCTTTTAACACCATCTCACACACCCTAGTTATATCCCAGTTTTCCACCCTACACCTCTCTCCCACCACAATTGCTTGGTTTTCCAACTACTTGTCCAACTGCCAGCAAGCTGTCCAATGGAAAACTTCAACCTCCACCTTCCTTCCCACACCCACAGGTGTCCCACGAGGTTCTGTTCTTGGCCCTCTTCTCTTCAACCTATTCATTAACAACTTTCACCAATCCATCCCAGACTCATCTATCATCCAATATACAGATGACTCAGCAATAATCTGCTCAGCCTTCTCCCCCTCTGAGCTCCTAACAAAAACCCAACTAGCCTTCTCTAAAACAGAAATCTGGATGCAGTCTAACCATTTGGCAATAAATGCAAATAAAACCAAACTAATGTTTTTTTCCCTTACTAAAAACTCCATTGACAAACCCACATTCACCATACAGAGACAAAACAACAGCCTCCTTGAAATTGTTCCCAACACCAAGATTCTTGGCATAATTTTTGACGAAGAACTAAAATTTGACACCCACATCCACTCCACAATCAATAAAATCCACCAAAAGTTAGGTCTCCTCTACAGGCACATCTGCTTCCTAAGCCCCTATACCTGTCAAACTCTTGCATCCACCTTCCTACTCCACTCCTTTATGTATGGTGCCCCTCTTTTCACCAATCTCCATCTTGGCCTTCGGTTCAAACTTGAATACTGCTATCACAAGATCTCCAAATTTGCAACCAATTCAAAAAACTCATCCCACCACTGCCACTCCCTCCTCACCCTCAACTGGCTTGAACTACCCAACTACCTCATTTACCTACAACTCACCATTGCCCACAAGCCCATCTTTAAACTTGCCAATTGCCCAGCTCTCACTACTTCATTAAAACCTTACATTCCCAACTGCTCACTCAGTTCCAAAAAAACAAACTCTCCTTCAGGTCCAAAAACCTGCACGATCTCCTGGCAATCTACTGCTGTCCCACTCCTTAGCTAAACTGTGGAACTCTCTTCCCACACACCTACACAACCCACCTAACCATACACATTTCAAATCTCAGCTACTCTCTCATCTTTACCTTGCCATGCTCCAACTTAAATCCCCCTCTCATTCCACCTTGCACTGACTCATCCAACTACCTCTTCTATTACTTCATCCTACCCAATACAATCCCTCCCCTACTAAAAAACAAATGTTCTCTCTAATATCTATTGTACTATACTCTCCACTATCAAATATAGTATTAACCTCTCCATGCATAATATTTTCCTAACCTACTAATGACTAGTAGCTATATATTTTGAAATGTTAAACGTATAATTGAGTTTATGACAAAAATATTCACTTTATGTAAATGTTGAAATTTCTGTATTGAATTATGTCTTTTCATTTTTGTAACATTGTGACAAGCCAATTGCAAATATCATGGAGGTTATCTGTAAATGTTTAATTAGCTGTATGAACTATGTCCTTTTGTAACACGTGAAATGTAATTTGCAATTACTGTGGAGCTTTTCTCCCTGGGACTCCACTGAAAATGGGCTCTTCCTGGCCCAGTGGACTTCCCCAGTCATTAAACTTAAAATAAAATAAATAAATCAATAAATGTATGTATTACTTTATTTAACATTTGTTTGCTAGGAAAGTTCAACTTGGAACAAAGCTAATTTTCAGAGGGGGCCTGGGGAGAAACACTTCAGATGCATATCTTTGTAACATGAGAGAAAACCAGAGTACCAGGAGAAAACCCACATGAACGTAGGGAAGACACTCCAGCCGAAAATCGAACTGGAGAACCTCTTGCTGTGAGGCAACAATGCTACTGCAGTACCACTGTGATGTCCAAATATAAATAAATAAAAATAAAATAAATAAATATGAATGAAATGAGTCCACCATAGGAGGATAATCTGACATCATTTTCCCCTCCTTTTTTTCAGTTTGTATACAGGCATATTACATTCCTTACTCTTTGATGAATATTTTCTTATTTTATGTGCATCTAACTGGGAAGGCAATGATTTCTATTTATTTATTGATATTTGTTGACTGGGGAAGTCTGACTAGGTAAGAGCTCTATTTCAGTAAAGGTCTGGGTAGAAAAGCTTCAAACTACAAAAAAAAAAGCTAATAGGAATAATTTATAGCTGAATAAAGAAACAAACAGAAACATGTTTGACAAACTTACTTTACAACCAAATGATACAGTGTTCTGAGTTATTAGCAGAGTATAGACAGATAAAAACTTTATAGTCATCTTAAGTTAGAAAGGTAGTAGACACTGCCGGATGGGAATAATAAAGAGAAGGCAAAGTAGCAGGTAAGAGATATGTTATGGTGGGGTAGAGGGGTGAGATATGTTAGGAGGGAAGAACGCAGAGGAGTGAGACAGGAGTCTACAATGGAGATGGATAACTGCCAGTGATAAGAGAAGAGGGAGATAGACTGGCAGGAGGGTTAGGTGCAGAGAGGTAACAGTGATGAGGAGGGGGTGGAAAGAAGAGGAACTGAGAGAAACAGATGAGGAAATAGGGAAAGAAAAGGAAGATGAATGAATAGGAAAAATAAGTAAGGGAGGCTGACAAGAAGATGGAGACAGTATATGATAAAATGAAGACAGAAAAAAAGAAGGGGTGATGAGGAAGAAGTTCAGAATTAGGGAAAGAAAAGGAAGGTATCCAGAAAGATGGAGAGAGTGTACATTATGAAGAAAGAGAAAGTTGTCAGTGGTGAGCCAGGAACACTACATAAGTACAGCCAAGAGTTGTTCTCCCTTTACAGATTTATTTTATTGCTTTAAGACTATGTACCACTGTTTGCATGAAAAGGGCATGAATATGTCAGTTTTAAAAAATTAATTGCTTTTCTTTTAGACATTGGGCACTGCAGATTGGAATTGAGCACTTATACAGAATGTGCAACTCCAGTAATCTTAAAAAAATCAAATTATATGAATGAAACTTTAAAACAGATTACATCAGTATCCTTGAACTGATGAAGGTTAAATCAGATGTAACAGTGTGAGACAAGGAACATTCAATAATATTCAGGAATTAAAATATCTGTGACAATGGCAGGTGGAGAATGCATGGTATGAAGGAACATTCAATAATTTTCAGGAATTAAAATATATGTGACAATGGCAGGTAGAGAATGCATGGTATGAAGGAACATTCAATAATATTTAGGAATTAAAATATCTGTGACAATGGCAGGTGGAGAATGCATGGTATGAAGGAACATTCAATAATATTCAGGAATTAAAATATCTGTCTCAGTGGTAGGTGGAGAGTGCATGGTATGAAGGAACATTCAATAATATTCAGGAATTAAAATATATGTGACAATGGTAGGTGGAGAGTGCATGGTATGAAGGAACATTCAATAATATTCAGGAATTAAAATATCTGTGACAATGGTAGGCGGAGAGTGCATGGTATGAAGGAACATTCAATAATATTCAGGAATTAAAATATCTGTGACAATGGTAAGTGGAGAGTGCATGGTATGAATGTACATTCAATAATATTCAGGGATTAAAATATCTGTGACAATGGTAGGTGGAGAGTACATGGTATGCATGACAGATTAACTTGTGTAGCTAGTAGAATGAGTGAAAAAGCAGAAAAAAAAATAAAAACCATGATGCCTTACTGCATTCATTTTATCTGACTTAATTGAAGCTGATAAGAAAACAGGACTTTCATAACTGACTGGAGCAATTTGACTCTTTTCATGTCGGCATGCTGCACTTGCCTGTGCGTGAGTAGTGGAGGGGTATATACTTAAAGCAGCGGGGATGAGACGTTCTGTTCTCTGATAAAATATTCAGTGTCATGCATGTTCCCTGTTTTGAATGGTCTCATACATTGTTACATCCAAGTACATCACTTTCCCTGCAGAAATGATCAGATTTGAAAGTAAGTGCATAAGTGTAAGTGGAAATATGTTATGTCCAGTAAAACTCGTGCAGCTCTGTTGCTCTTCAGTCTCTTGACTGGAATTTGAAGTCTTTAGCATAATAAACATCTGTTTCTATCTGAAATCCTAGTAATTTATTCATGAAACGTTATCCTATCATGTTTTAAAGGATGTGCCTTTATGATGTTGTTTACAGTTTGGCCAGACAGGTTATGCACTTCTGAGTAGCACCTGCATTGTGTATTTGCACTCGAGATCTTCATCTCTTTTCTCCTATGTATAATAATTTCAGTCAAATATTTAAATTCATCTGATTAGACTTTAAAACTTTTGGTAAATATTCAAATGTTGCATATTCCTTGAAATGTACTCTCAGTCTAATTAATGCATCTGCATATAACACTCAGTTAAATAATGCAAGCTACCTATATAGCCTGCAGTTTTGTTAGCTGACATTCATAACTAGTATGTTGACTTTCCCTTCAGTTTATCTCCCATTTAACTAACAGCTTCTGGTTATGATCAGCCTCACATAGCTGAGTTTTTATCTAGCACCCAGCATGAACCATTAAAAGCACATCACAGGATTGTTACAGGAGATTATTTTGTGATACCATGTTTTTCATTTAAAGATTACTTTTTCATTACACCCTGACACTTGTTTCTCTATATTAGAAAATAATGTAAATGCGCACTTGTATCATATATAAAGACCTTGGAGACAGGCTGCTTAAATTCTTGAAGGAATTTGAAAGACCACAGTCTCTAATCCCTTGGCAATATTTTTACCCCGGGGCATCCATAAAATCTGCAAGCACAGACTGTCTTGAGAATATCTATTTCTTGCAAAGCCACTTTCCTAATCAATTGTTAATCTACTTGTGTCAAAACAGCAGCCTTTCTATTGGAATACAGCTAGTTACTGATATTTACTGACAGCATAAGATGAACACAGCAGTTAAAGAACTGAAAACTATGTGTAACGGCATTACATAACTGTCTGTATAAGTTGCTCTTTTTACTGGACACAGTGAAACAAAATATGCAATCCTAGCTGCACAATTGAAAACCTTTAAAAATATTCTATGAAGCAGTTTTACAGTCATGTTATGTCTTACAGGTGCAATATATTACACGTAGACTATTCCATATGGACACAATATAAGACAGAGAAGTACCCAAAACAGCATGTGCTTTCACAGATATGACTGGTATGAACAAATTACAAGATAAATAATTAGATGACAGCGACTTATTTATATATGCATTTCTTTTCTGATTCATTTGTAGTAACTTGGTGAGGCTGAATTCTTTCAATAGGGAGCTCTATTAGAAAAGCATAAGTTAAGCTAAATGAATAAATAATAAATATTTTATATATATATATATATATATATATATATATATATATATATATATGCAACAATTATCATCTTGTACACTCTGATAATGATACTTGTGAGAACCAGATGCAAAACAGCTATTAATTAATTATTCATCATAACCACACAAGCTGAACATACTCCAGCAACTTCAACATAGCAGAATAAATGCACTTTATGCATAATAAGGAATAAATAACATTATTTATATCCAGGTGTGTAAACAAAGTATCAAACATTAAAGGACTCTAATAATCTACTCAAGAAGAAAGAAAGAAAGAACACAGCAAGCAATATGCAGATTCACAAGTTGATATAGTTTAGGCTGCTAGCTACACCTATAATACAAGCCATAATATGTATTTTGCCAGTCTCAGTAATGCCCATATAGTTATATTTAGCTCCACCATCCTAGCAGAATTCGATCTTCTGTTTCAGGACTGAAAGGTTTTTTTTTTGCCAGGAGTTTTGTGACGATGGCAGATAGAGCCATTCACATTTAAGTATTGCTGTCCAGAATGTGTCACTGCAATACAAGCTGCTCCACCTCCTTTGACAGGAGCTGAGAGTGCCATTGGCAGATAAAGTTATTGGAGGTGGTGCTAGACTGATTCCAGAATGATAAATATCTCCATTTCACTTTGCTTTTTGTAGGCTTCCATGTCATTCCATATACAAATGCAGATAACAAAACTGAAAGTTTTCTCAAATTCCACAAGCATCCCTACTACCAGGTATTAGGCAATGTTCAAGAGTGAGAGGGGAAGTTAATTCTCTAAGTTCGCCATCTACTTGACTACCATAAGGGAAGATATTAATTATTGATAGGGTAGAGGGCAGAACAGGTATCCCATTGGATTGCATCTTCATAAACACTTCTAAAAAAGCAGGGCCCAAATCTTACCCAATGTCATGGTACAGCAATGTAGGTAGGCTATCCAGCTCCTCTATTGACTTATCCTTTACTGTCCTTCTAATTACAAAGTTTCTTTTTATAGTATGGATTTTCCAACGTCCTCTTCGGCTCTTTATGCAGTTGTGGCACATGAGTTTCTAGTAACAAGGCTCCATTTCACTGTTCCCACTCAATAGTTACAACAATAATATCTGAGTAAAAATCTCTGTAATGCTACTGAATAAGAACAATAATATCTTACAAATTACTGTTCATCTGATTATGTTTTCTCCTTAAGCCATTATTTTAGTTTGTACTTTCTTCTGACTAAACACCTGAGTGAAACATTGCCTGAGTTTCTAGACTTTCCAGATAAATGTTACCCAATCTTCCTTTTGCCAGCTGTGTGATCCTACACCCTACTCCTCTGTAATGACCACACACTAAATTTAGTTCCCTTTGCAGCCTAGATATATTTTTCCTGTGTTGACTTTCCCATATGTTCTTAACACCCTTACATACAGAAACCATAATAATAGCTTGCACAACTCCTGCCATATTCCTAGAGGCATAATGATCCTGGGGTTAGCTTACATGAACTGTTGCAGGCCTCCATGTAAAAATGTCCTGGCTGCCTTATATTAAAAGAACAAAATGGTGATCTGCTCTCCAAGGTCTGAGCTCACCCTATCTTTTAATCAACCCTGTTCCAGTAAAAGCTCTACATGATCCATATAAGAACATAAGAAGGAATCACTCCTTTTTACCTCAGTGGATATGTTTGGCGTCCTGCAGAGAATTACAGCAGCAGAAAGGAGAAAGAGAGAGACCTGAATTGTTCAAAAGATCTGTATTTTACTTTTTATTACCTACCTCACTTTGTCATGTTTTACAACTGTGTTAAATTATTAAACTGCATTTGTGCCAGTTTTGTACATTGCACTTTATTAGATTGTTTGTTTTAAATTGTATTTACCGTTACAGACTACACAGTCAAGTGCGCTAGCCTTTTAGAGCTTTATAAGTGTATTTTGCTTCTACATTTTCTGCCTCCCTATTTCTAAAAAAAAAAAAAAAAAAAAAAAAAAAAACTACTGCAAAAATCCTATCTGCCTCCTCATTTCCTGCCTTTTCTTTAAACCAGTATAATCCAGATCTCAGATTTGTTGATTTCGGGACTGTGTTTTGTGTTGGGAGTGGACCAGACCTTGCAGAGATAGAAGGAAGTCTTGCAGTCTATCAGTGGCAGTGGTAGGCTCTAAACAGCCTATCTATTGCTAGGGGAGTGGTTTCCATCTCTAGTTTTGTTGTACTATTGGCCATTTTGGGCTGCTTTTATCCCTTTCAACTTCCTGCTTTAAAATCCATGTTTGCACGGATTTATGCTTGTTTTTACTTCAGCAGATCCATTTGGGTGTCCTGCAGAGAATTACAGAAGCAGAAAGGAGAGAGCAAGAGACTTTAATTGCTCAAAAGATCTGTATTCTGCATTTTATCACCTGTCATACCTTGTCATATGTGTTTTACAACTGTGTTAAATTATTTAACTGCATTTTTGCTTGTTTTGTACATTGCACTTTACTAGATCATTTGTTTTAAATTGTATTTACTGTTACAGGCTACACACTCAAGTGCACTAACCTTTTATAGCTTTATAAGTGTATTTTGCTTCTGCATTTTTTGCCTCCCTATTTCTGAGAAAAAAACTACTACAAAAATCCTGTCTCCTTGTTTCCTGCCTTTTCTTTAAACCAGTATAGTCCAGATCTCAGATTTGCTGATTTCAGGATTGTGTTTTGTGTTGCGAGTGGACCAGACCTTGCAGAGATAGAAGGAAGTCTTGCAGCCTATTAGTGGCAGTGTAGGCTCTGCAGCCTATGTATCGCTAGGGGAGTGGTTTCCAGCTCTAGTTTTGTTGTACTATTGGCTGTTTTGGGCTGCTTCTATCCCTTTCAACTTCCTGTTTTAAAACCTCTTGTTGGGTGCCAGGATTCGCCACATAATGCACGCACTCAGGAAACTCCACAACAGGTATGATTATGACTGAGTCATCGTTCATGTTGGTGTGAACAACCTGGGATGCACCTCCCTGGACTACATGAAATGAGACATGGAGGAGCTCTCAGATCTAGTAGCCCAGTTAGGCAAGACCCTAGCCCTGAGTAGCATCCTGCCCTCACCCAGAATGATACCACAGTACAAGGAAAAAATGACTGACTTCAACAATTGGCTAAGTTTCTGGTATCATTCTAAGGGGATCCTGTATCTGTCTGCCTGGGATGACATAATCGATAGGCCACAATGCTTTGCCAGAGATGGCCTGCACTTGTCGCCTCTGGGATTCAGGTTACTGGCCAAGGCCTTTGCCATTCCTATTGTGCCTTTTTTAGGCAAAGTTCAAATGACAAAACTACCACCAAACAAGTCCAAGCAAGCTAAACCTGAGGGTAATGCTACTCAATACTAGAAGTCACAACCACAAAATGCACCAACTCAAAGCACTCCTTAAAATGGACAACATCGATATCTGTGCAGTGACAGAAACCTGGTTCAAGGCTCCAGGGAGCACCTCGACTATACAAGGATACAGCTGACACCATATCTTTCAGCCACCCAATCAGGACCGGAACACTAAAGGCGGAGACGTGTCCATATTCATTAAGACTATCCACACCTCCAGGCTTGTTGCCCAACATAATGCATCTGAAATTCTCCAAGTGCAACTAACACTAGGCAAGGCTGCAATCCAAATACCCAAAATTCACAGTGATCAAGTAAGACCTCCTTTTAGGCCCATTGTGGCTGCCCCTAGGGACAAGACTGTTAATATATCTGCATTTTTAGATAGTATTCCTAATCCAGTAGTTCAAGATAGTAGATTTTTCTTAAATGATTCTTGGATAAAGGATTATTCTTTTTCAGGTGATGAGAGGTTTCTATAGACTATCAATGTGAATTCATTGGATACATCCATAGATCAGGATGAGTGGATAGAGTTTGTAGATCTGTATCTTAACTGATTTGCACCTCATCTCTTTGTCGATTCCAGGACTATTAGTGTTTTATTAGATTTAGTGCTTAATAATTTTTTTTTTTTTTATTCAGTTTGATTCTACTATTTACCAGCAACTTTCTGGGGTAGCCATGGGGGAAAGGTAGCTCCGCCTTTGCCAATTTATACAAATAATGCACTTGCCAGACATAGTATGGCTTGCTCCTATTTTATAGGAAGTTTTATTTTGTTGTGTTCCAAGAAGTTAATCTTAAGCTATTTACTAGTCAGTACAATAATTACCTTGAGTATTTAGCATTGAAATGGCAAGTATTTGCATGCTGACACAACACCAGGTTTGAATGAAACCATTTTTGTCAAGAGTTTACTGAAATACTTAAGTATTTAATTTTTAGTATATGCATTTTCTTCAATGCAATTTCTTTTTTAATGTATTGAAACCTTTAGGATGCAATTGACTGTGTTCTTATTAAGAGTTATTGGTTGGAGGGGGGTGTGGCCAAGGATGAACACAGGATAGCAGCAGATTTCTTCAGCTCCACCAATTTCATTACACTGACAGGAATTAATTACTTAAAAAAATAATTTTTGAAGTAATTTTCTTTCTAAATATGTTTGTTTTATATAGTTCTTGAACTATATCTAAAAAAGGAAGGAAATTTTAACAATATTCCTGTCAGAAATCACATTGGAAATTTTCCTGTCAGTTTATCAGTCTGAAATGAGTTCCAGTAAGACAAATTCTCAAGACTCCAGCATCAAGAAAGAACTTCAGTCTCTGATAACTATAATCCAGCAACTTACTGCTAAGATGGATAAAATGGATACTAAAATTGATACCTTCATTGAAAAAACTACAAAACAAATAGACTTGTTACATATAGACCTGCAACAACAGAAGATCCAGATGACAGGCATAGAAGAAGCTGTGAATGACATGGAAAATAGAATCCAAGAAGAGGAAATCAACATTGAGTTTCTGCTGAAACAAAATACACATTTACAAACAAAGCTGGATGACCTGGAAAATAGATCTAGGCGCAATAACATTAGGATTTTTGGACTGCCAGAAAATATTGAAGGTAACAATATTACTTCTTTTTTAACAACATGGCTCCCTAAACGTTAGACTTACCAGAAGCATTCTCTTTTGGTATCGAAAGAGCACATAGATCTATAGCTAATACTAACTCTAACAAAAACTATCCTAGATCAGTTATAGTTAGATTTCTATCAGCTTTTGATAAAGAGATGGTTCTTAAATCTGCTTGAGCTAAAGCTCCTGTTAAGATTAATGAAACAACTGTGCATTTTGACAATGACTATTCTTCCTTGGTAATAGCTAAAAGAAAAGCTTTTCTGCCACTAATAAGGGAGCTTAAAAAAAGCACAGTTTAAAACATACCTTCTGTTTCCTGCCAAGCTAAAAATCTTCCTTCCTGATGGTCCTAAAATTTTTGATGACTTAGACTCTGCTTTACTGTTTATCAAAAAAAATAAGATTTTGGATAAAATAGAAGAAATGGAATGGGCTAGTCCTTCATTAAAGAGACTGGCAACTGAAACTTCGTGGAAGACTTCAGAGAAGAAGAAGAGACTAAAAAACAAACGATTTGTTCTATGTTTTTTTTTCTTTTTTTTCTCTCATCATTTTACTTCATTATTAATCTTTTTAAATATAGTTCCTGCATTTCCAGAAAGGCACAAATATTCTGAAAAAGATTTAATCAAAGTTATTCTCTGTGTGCAAAGAAATGTTTTGTTTCATAACCAGTCAAAATATCTGAGGAACTAATAACAAGCTATTATTCAATTTGTTTCTCTGTCTGAAAAAGAGAAGTAAGGTCAGTAATTTGATACATTTTTTTCTTTTTTTTGTCTTTTTCTTCTTTTTTTTGTTTAAACAATGACATTCTATTTAGATTATGTAGTGGGTAAAGGGTGCGGGAGGGTAGGGAGAGAAGAGTAATGAAAATATGATAAATGGAATAATAACATATTTATTCCTTGTAAAAGTTTATATGTTCTTCAAATGCTATTCCTAATTATACTTTCTTGATTATACTGCTTATGCTTGTTTGTAAATAATCTGTCATGCTTTAACTAATAATAATTAGAACTAAATAATAGTAAATAATATGTTTTATTTTTAACTCTATTAATATAAACAGTAAGTAATATTCCATTGTATATACTTCTTATAGCTTTCTCTTACATTTTTTATTTCTGCTTTACATTCTTTTATTTTCTACTCTCTTTTCTTTTCTTTATTCTTTCTCTTTATTTTTTTCTCATATTAATATATAGAAATGCTTTTGATCATATAGACACAGTAAATAATAAGATTTGCATAAAAATTGAGTTGGGACAAAAATATTGAGTTTTATTACTTATTAATAACTTTGGGCTTAATTTCACTTACATAGAGGCTGTAATAACCTGTAAAATACATTGCAAAGGTTTTGTCATGTTTAGATGCATTTACACTGCTAAATGAATGTTTGTCACAAGTTTTAACAAGTTTCCGCCAAAATGTTAAGGGAGACAATCTGGGATGTGGGCTACCTCATGAACAGTGTCCTCGAGTTGTTTTAAAAGCTTCAACTCTCAGAATTCTCACAGAGAAGCTGAAAGCAGTCAATTTGACCTTTGACCCAGATATCACACTGACACATCGCAGATTCAGGAAGAACACTCTACCAGGAAGTAGAACTGATGCAAATGCGACTATGTGAAGGAAAATGAACTCTTTAACATTTAAATGTGAGTTATTTTATATAATTACTTAAATATCTATGTTATAATTCATAAAATATGTCAGTTATAATGATTTTAAATTATGCAGTTTCTTGTAGTAAGTAAATGTCTTATTTTAGAAGGCATAGAAAATGAAACATTTATTCAAGTGTTTTTGAAAATCTACTTGACTGCAGCATACTAATCTGTGTTAAAACTTATGTTCCAAACATATACATTACTATAACTCATTTAATTCATCTGATTGACAAGCATAAATAACTTTATAACTCTATTCTAGAAGAAATTGTCATGTGATATATTTTAAAGCAGTAGTATAGACATACAAAATACAGATGTTTTTTTTTACAATAATGCAAGTGTTTCTGAGAATTTGCATAACTATGCAGTATGATTTATAACAATTTCTATAAATATAATATTTTATTCTATTGACAATAATGAGTATGAGTAAAATGCTCATATACAAGCAATTCAAGGTTTTTTTTTTTGGAAGCTGTTGACTGAATTTACATGACAGAAAATAGATGCATCTTAATATATGTAATGTCTGAACCATATTAGCCAAAGTTTTTGATTTAAATGAATGTTAGAACTTATTTTTACATACTTTGAATAAATTAATATGTAAATATGCCTTCCTTTTTTTTCTCTCTCTCTTTCTTTCACTCTCTCCCTCTTTCACATCTTTTATTTCTCTCTCTCCTCTTGGTTCCTAATATCAAGATTATTTGAATGCTATTTGAATACAAGTGTATTATATTACATAGATGTATATAGTAGTATGAATAGTTTTAAAAAAAAAAAAAAGTTTATTTTAGTTTATATGATGCTGTTTTATCAAATGCGTAGTCTTGTCTTGCTAGATAATTGAATTGAAAGCTGTTAATTTAAGTTAAATATAACCGGTATTAAATTGGTAAGGTGGTAGCTGAGGTACTGCTGCTTAGGGTAGGTGGTTAACTTGAGTGGTAAATACTACTCTAAGTTGGAGTTTTTAACTCCAGGCTGGATGCAAGGTTTAATCCTTACATTATTTTCACTTGTTCATTGTTATATGTATATAGTTTTGACATCCACAATATATTTTGTACACTCATTGTTACTACAAACAAAATTGAATCCTATACAAAATCCCATAAGAGATTCAATAAATACAGCTATATTTAAAGGTACACCTAAAGGAGGAGATGTAACATTACTTATGTTATTTGTTATTTTGATCATAAGATTCTTAAGTTTTAAAAATGCCAAATGACATCTTTAAAAGGAATTTCTTTAAACATTAATGAATTGAATAATCCGTGTAAAAGGGCAAGCCTAATAAGATACATTAATTTACATAAGGCCAACTTAGTCTTCCTGCAAGAAACCCATCTCTTGAAAAAAGATATTGATAAACTAGCCACAAACAAATATACAGTATTGGTTAGTTCAGAGCACACTCAGAAAAAAAGAGGAGTGGCTATTTTATGGAATAAAAGTATGCCCATTCCTAAAACCATTAAGTCTTATCAGGATGACAAAGGAATGTTGTGTATGGTTACAATACAAATTAATGGGAAGACTTACACTTTAATTAATGTATATTGGATACCTGGAATTGGTATTAATACAGTGAAACATCATCTTGATAAGATCATATCATTCTTTATAGGAGATATTATTTTAGCTGGTGACTTTAATTGTATACTACATGAAAGTGATACTACCACTATAGGAAAAAGAAGAATTACATCTAATGCAAAACATTTAAATGATTTTGCTAATTCTTATCATTTGAATGATATTAATAATCAGATAGATTCAAAATCTTTACCATACACCTTTTTTTCTAACAGATACAAAACTTATTCAAAAATAGATAGGATCTTTATTTCTAACCAGATGGTAACAGATTTAATTAATTCCAAAATCATTTCATGTCCTATATCTGATCATAATTCAATTGTTTTTGAATTCATGATAAAAATACTCATAATGTTCAGATCAAAAGGATACCAGCATACTTAACTCAACTAAAAGACTATAAAGAATATATACTTTCAGAAGTAAAACATTTTTTAGACATAAATAATACTCCTGAAGTCTCCATTGTCTATGTTTGGGATGCCTTAAAATCATATCTATATGGACAAAGTATCAGATGGTATAATAATAAAAGGAAATCTTGGGATAAGGAATTGTTAGATATTCAAAGTAAATTAGACTCTTATAAACATAATAATAAAGAAAATATTATGGACAAGAAAGTTATTGAAGAAATAAAAAACTAAATGAGAAATACAAAGAAATTTTAACTCATAAAGTTAAAATAACTTTAGAGAAATACAAGTTTTGTCTTATTCAATAAGCCCCAAATACTTACATAGACTTAAAAATAAAACAAAAGGTTGAATAAACAAAACCATATCAAAGAAATCTTTTCTCTAAGGAAAAGAAGAATGTTTCTAGTATACCAGAAATACTAGATGAATTTAGAAATCACTTTCACAAAATTAACCATAATAACATTAACATGGAACCTAAAGATAAAATAAAGGAGTTTATAACCACAAACATGAATAAAAAGCTTAATAAACAACAGATTAAACTATTGGACAAAAGTATTTCATATACAGAGGTTATTACACAAATAAATACACTTAAATCAAACAAAGCACCGGGTAATGATGGTATTATACCAGAGATATATAAAATCCTTTCTAAAAGTACATATTCATTAATACATAAGGTTTTTATTTTGGCCCAAACTGAGTTAATAACCCCCCCATCTTGGCAATATACATTTATTTTGCCAGTTTTAAAACCTAATAAAGATCCAACTAGATGTACTTCATATCGGCCCATCTCATTACTTAATGCTGATTATAAAATGTTTATGAGTATTTTTGCTGATAGATTGAAGATAATCATCCCCGGCATTATAGATATAGATCAGACAGGCTTCATTGTAAATAGAAATACTTTTGATAATATAAGAAGAACTTTAACATTAATTGATTTTGCAAATAGGAAAAAGAAAGATTTAACACTTATTAGTCTTGATATAAGTTCAGCATTTGATTCAGTAAGTTGGGACTATCTGTTTACCTTACTGAAGTGCACAAACTTCTCAGATGCATTTGTAAATCTAATTGAGCATTTATACAAAGGAACATTGGCTTATATTAAGGTAGGAACATATGTTTCACAAAAATACCCATTTTTAAAGGTACAAAACAAGGATGTCCACTTTCTCCACTATTATTCACTTTAGTAATGGAGCCTTGGGCTAATTTAATCAGAAACAGTACTGACATAGAGGGTTTTGAAATAGATGAAAATACAACATCCAAAATTCAACTTTTTGCAGATGATGTTCTAATTACATCAGCAGGATCTAATTCTTCTATGCAGTCTCTATTTGATAAAATGATGAATTTTAAAAGTATTTCTGGTTTAATATTCAATGAAGAAAAAACTAAAATACTACCTATATATACACGAAAAAATATTCTCATTAGTGATTTTACTAAATATGTACCCATTTCAGGTCAGATAACTTATTTAGGTATAATGCTATCTAAAGATATTAAATCTATTATATATAATAATTATAATACCTGTTTTCTTAATATACAAAATCTTTTTAATACCTGGAATAGTATGTTTTTTACTATGGAGGAGAGACTTACAATTATTAAAATGATAATATTCCCCAAGATTTTATACTTAATACAATCAATAATACTTCCACCTACAAAAATAATTATCAAGAAACTGAATACACTAATGTTAAAGAAACATACTAATAGCTGGTCTCAAGGGGGTATTTCTTTTCCAGACTTTAATTTATATACTATCTCTTCTATTGCAAAAGTTATTACTTTATTAATAGATCAGTCATATGTCGCAAAATGGAAAGATTATTGGGAGCTAATTAGTATGCACTTCATGAAAATCTCCTTAACACATAAAAATATGATTGTAAATAACTCCATGTTATGGTTACTAAAGGAATTTTGTACTTCACCTATTACACCTAAACATATGGTTTGTTACCCATTAAATATTATTATTAGCTATCGTAACTTTATATTCATGCACCCTAAGTATAGGGAATGGAATTTTATTATATTCCCTATAATGTATACTCAGGGTATGCTTTTGTCATCTACTTCTGAAGGAACTCATTTAGCTATAGATAATGATCTAAAGTACTGGTATCAGTTAATATCTGATAATAAAGTTAAAAATCTAGATTTCTTAAAACAAGAATTTGATCTAAGAGAAACTTGCTGGTTAGAGGTTCAGACCTTTAGACAACATCTCATTGATAGAATAGATCTAATGTCTATAACAGTTAAATAATCTATTCCAACACTGATTGATTACTTGATATTAAATTTACAACATAAAGTTTCTGATAAAGGTAAACTTTCATACATACATAAAATTATCAGACAAGAAACTTTTTACAGTGTAGATACATACTGGAATTATTTCACTTCTATTAATGGGGACCCACCAAATCAACAAGATAAACAATATATATTGGAATCTGCCTATAGAACTACGTCTTCCATTGTCTGGAGACTTTATACATGGAAATTTTACATAGATCTTTTATACACCTTTGATGATGAATAAAATAAATAATAAAGATAATCTATGTAAGAGATGTAATGTAGAAATTAATGCTGACTGGGCTCATATGTTTTATGACTGTATAAAATTGAAAGAATACTGGAAGTCAATTAATGAATTTTTGCAGGCTCTTTTTACAGATAATTTCATTATTTCTAAATCTCTTATATTATTCAACACACCTGTACCTCAAAGTGTTAAAAAGGTTAAGCTTCCCTTGTTATGGTCTATTCTAGCAGTGGCTAGGAAAATAATAACCAGAAATTGGATTTCAGATACACCTCCTTCGTTCAATGAATTTTAAAATGTTATGAATATAGTGTGCCATATGGAAATAAACACAATTAGGTGAAAAACAACTAGAAAAACATCTTATTATATTGTATGGGATAATTTACAAAATTTTTTAAAAAAATCCTAATTTCAATAGCATGGTATTTTTGTTTAATTAATTGATCTGATTGTAGTGGATGTCTTTGTAAATACTTTAGTTGTTTTGTTGAATGTTATAATCATATCTATTTTTAATTACTTGTATAAAATTGTTATGATATTTCTCTTGTATGTTAAAACAATAAACCTGTTTTGAAAAAAAAAAGAGTTATTGGTTGGTGTTTTCATGATGTTATACTCTGTGAAGGTATAAATTACTTTTTGGAATTTGTGATTTTATTCTGATGAAGTTCTTTAATTAAAAAGAATGAAAGTGCTCAATACTTCATGTGTTTTATCATTTTTCTCTGGTTTTATTGTGTCGGCACCATTTGGATTGGTTAAAGGGTTTTTTGTATTGATAAATTTTAGAATCTACACACAGTTTATCAGTTTGGATGTCTTTACTCCTTCCACATCTTATGTATCTATAAAAAGGATTCCTATTATGCTTAATATCTTTATATACATTTTTATCAAAGTTTTCTTGCTCGTCTCACACTATGTTTAATTTCTTTATCCAGGTTGTTGATTTCCACTTTCAAAGTTGTAGTTCAACCTCTCTTCAGTTCCTTATATTTTTGCCTCTCACCTTAATCAGGTATCTTACTCTTATGGAAATATATCCCCCTGACATTGTATGCCTAGATCCTGATGGTAAACATTTTTTTTTTATTATTTGCACTCAGTTTTGCTTTTAAAACTTTTCACATTCCATCTACAGTTTTTCTACTGAAAACATCACTCTAGTTTTTTTACATAGTGACTGTTTTGCTTCTATACAATCTGTAATTAATCTTCTCTGCATTGGTTTAGATTTCAGTTTGGCAGAATTATCCAATGTTTATAACCCCATGATCACTGCACATGAACAGTGGTAAAACTTGACTTGAAGCAGCAGTAATTTGTTTAGAAACACAATGTCTGGTCTGTTCCGTTCCCTGGTAGTTTTTTTTTTACATGGAAGCCATATTAACTATGTGCATAATATAACATGAGCCCCATATGCAGGGCTACATTCTGTTCTAAGGGTCACATTTTGATGAATATGGAGAACACAGGTCTAATGTTCTCCATAAATGCCGACAGAAATAGACAATTTAATGAAGGAAAGTAAACTAGGATAGCTAATGGTTTACAAGACCTACATCAGAAAGGATACCAGGATAAACTGTGAGGCTGCAGGCTGAACATGTAAGATGTAATCAGTATATTTAAGTACTTCACTGGGATAAATGATGTGCCACGTGCCACAAAACTGTAATCTACGAGAAAAAAAGTAATCCAACACAAATATCAAGAACAATAAAATGTAATGAATAAACACCCATAGAGAGAGAGAAAGAGTGAGAATTCAGAAATAGAGTAACTGTTAACTAAAGTGTAATGTAAACACTACTGAAATTATGTTATGTTCTCGTAATCATATTGCCTGTCGCTGAGTGTAGATGCATTTATCGTATCCCATTTGCTTGATACATTTGGTAATTCTGGGCACAGGGGCACAATGACAAGCATAAGTGATTATGGACTATGCTTATGTAAAAATGTATTTGCACCAAAATAGTCTTAGTGATGACTATTGCAGTGAAGTGGTCACCAATGTAATCAAGAATTCCCAAAATATTAAAGCTCCCAACTCTTTCTCTGCCAGGGAAATACGGATTCATTTACTTGGATCACACACAGAATCCAAGCCTGTGCACTGGCATTGAAGGATAAAGGCCTGACTACACCCCAAGGATCTCAAGTTGAATAGTGTCTCAGGCATTTGATGGAAAAGGCAGGGAGGATGGGTAAAATCATCCTAGTGAGGAGGTGTGCACTCTCCGGAGATATTTGCACAGTGGATTACCATGGTGTAGATCAAGGAAATAACCACCATGCAGTCCCTGTGGGTGGATGGAGCAGTCCTGATGATATTAGACCCTTGCAGAAGAGAAGGCTGGTACAACATTGATATCCATTCACTCCTCAACAGCAGCAGCACGATGAGGCCCTATGACTGCTTCTGTAGCATACTTGGCTAATATTCACTCCTCAGCAGCAGCAGCAGCAGCATGGTGAGGCCCTATGACTGCTTCTGTGCCATATATGGCTAATATTCACTCCTCACCAGCAGCAGCTCCAGTGTGATGAGACCCTATGACTGCTTCTGTGGCATATATGGCTAATATTTACTCCTCAGCAGCAGCAACAGCAGCATGGTGAGGCCCTATGACTACTTCTGTGGCATATATGGCTAATATTCACTCCTCAGCAGCAGCAGCAGCATGGTGAGGCCCTATGACTGCTTCTGTGGCATATATGGCTAATATTCACTCCTCACCAGCAGCAGCAGCAGCATGATAAGGCCCTATGACTACTTCTGTAGCATACATGGCTAATGTTCACTCCTCAGCAGCAGCAACATGATGAGGCACTATGCTTCTGATACGTACATGGCTAATTTTCACTCAGCAGTAGCATGATAAGGCCCTATGACTGCTTTTGTGATGTACATGGCTAATGTTTACTCCTCAGCAGCAGCAGCAGCAGGATGAGGCCCTATGACTGCTTCTGATACGTACATGGCTAATTTTCACTCCTCAGCAGCAGCAGCATGATAAGGCCCTATGACTGCTTTGGTGATGTACATGGCTAATGTTTAGTCCTCAGCAGCAGCAGCAGCAGCATGATGAGGCCCTATAACTGCTTCTGATACATACATGGCTAATTTTCACACCTCAGCAGCAGCAGGATGAGGCCCTATGACTGCTTCTGATACATACATGGCTAATTTTCACTCCTCAGCAGCAGCAGCAGCAGCAGGATGAGGCCCTGTGACTGCTTCTGATGCGTACATGGCTAATGTTTACTCCTCAGCAGCAGCAGCACGATGAGGCCCTATGACTGCTTCTGATACATACATGGCTAATTTTCACTCCTCAGCAGCAGCAGCAGGATGAGGCCCTATGACTGCTTCTGATACATACATGGCTAATTTTCACTCCTCAGCAGCAGCAGCAGCAGCAGGATGAGGCCCTATGACTGCTTCTGATACGTACATGGCTAATGTTTACTCCTCAGCAGCAGCAGCACGATGAGGCCCTATGACTGCTTCTGATACATACATGGCTAATTTTCACTCCTCAGCAGCAGCAGCAGCACGATGAGGCCCTATGACTGCTTCTGATACATACATGGCTAATTTTCACTCCTCAGCAGCAGCAGCAGCAGCACGATGAGGCCCTATGACTGCTTCTGATATGTACATGGCTAATTTTCACACAGCAGCATGATGAGGCCCTATGACTGCTTCTGTGGCATACATGGCTAATGTTTTGTTTTAGGGAATCTGACTGAAAAAAGTATGGCCTCTAGTCCAGTCATGTGCACTTTTATATTCCTGCTATCATATGCTCCATTCAGCTCTCTACAGAAATGTCAGCACTTGTAGCTCTGAGTGCTGACAGACTGAAAAAGAAAACAAAAAAAGAAAAAGACCAAATTTCAATTATCATTCTTCTCCTTTAAACTTCTTTTTGCAGGGAGACGAGCCACCCTGCACCCCCCTTCTCATGGGGGCAAGCCCCCCACACCACAAACTTGTGTACAACACCTACAAGATCACCATACCTCAGAGAAAAGAGAATATTGCAAGAAATGACCATCTTGGACTGGGTATATGTAAGTATATTTTCTTGACCATTCACTCTCTGTGTTTCAGGACTCACTCTAGCAGGTCCCAACATTTCAAATGGTTACCATACCATTTCCCTGAAATGCCTTTACCAACACCTTTTCAATGAGTGTTTCTTTGGAAAACCCAACAACTGCTCTGTTTCAGGGAGGATGTATGGCATAGGCATGAGTTCAAATTGTTTCAAACGTGTTTTTTTTTTGCCATCATGTGCTCCATTCCCCTGAAATGGAACATTGCTATCATTGATCTGTAAATTCTGTCAAGGAGTTTGGCACTGTCTAACCAAATGTATTAATGGATCTGTCCCACATCCTTAAGCTAAGACATTGAGAGATATGCTCCTTTGCTACCTCCTTAGTATCTCACTTTGCATTCTCTGTTTGTTTCTCCTTTTCATTGCTATCTTATACTCCATTTCCAACTTTTAATCTCGTCAAAGAATTGGCAAACATAATATACACATTCCCATAATAAACTTATAGGTGTATAGGTTCATAGGTAGGTATTAGGCTATTGGCTCTAGGGCCTATATAAGTCTAGCCAAAAAGGTACCCTGGCTTTGGCCACCCAAGAAAATTAGTTTCCTGTGCCCCTGTCAAGCAGAGCCACAGAAGTGATCCCCGAGGTGAATTTCGTATTACCCATCCAATCATCAAGATTTTTCTTGAAGAGTGCTAAGGAGGAGCTCTGTTTGACATAGATAGGTAGTCTGTTCCAGAGTATGGGGAGTCTCTGGGATAGGAATCTAACCCTCCAGCATGTTCTGTTTATTGTAGTGACAAGATTCTCTTTTGAGGTATTTCTGCGGCCTTTCTAGTTGTTGTAGATGTCTTGTGAGGCACATACCAAAAGGAGCATTGTACTGTATAATGGGTCTAATGAGTGACGTGTAGAGGGGATCAATGACATCTTTTTTCCTGGATGAGAAACCATTTGTGATGAGGTGTGCCACATGGAAGGCTTTCCTGACTACTGTGGCGATGTGATTATCAAAGGAGAGAGTACTGTTCACCTGTGTCCCAAGGTCTCTTATCTCACTTTCGGTGTTAAGTAGACTATTGCCTATGTGGTAGTTCATGGGTACAGAATTTTTACCAAAAGGGATGACAATGCACAAATTACTTTCAGATGTCATGACATGTAATAGTACAAATATTATATACTTAACTACATGCGTAAATTGCACAAGTTTCTATGTTGGTAAATCTATAAGACATCTAAAAGACGGAATTATAGAACATAACTCTGACATTAGACGGGGAATTTTGACTAACTCACTAGGTAAACACACATCTGAGAATCCCACACATAGTTTTAAATTTAGGGTCATCGATTTTTTTGACTAAATCTGTGAGGAGGGGTGATTTAAACACTAAATTAGAGAACAAAGAATATAACTGGATTTTACGTCTGCGAGCTGATCACCCACCGGGTATTAATCAAACAGTTTCCATCAAGCCTGTTCTTAAACTGAAATGAGCAATTGTATAGGAATGTATTGTTGAATGATGTTTGGATTGCTTGTCTTTCAAATATTTCATTTTATTTTATTATATTTGCCTTATAGCTTTAATGGCAATAATTGAACGTGTGTTTTTATTGGCTGTGTAATTAATTTAGATTGTATAAAAAGAACGGAGGTTGAATTCTATGTCATTTGCACTGAAGAAGGGTACTGGATACCTAAAAGCTTTGCTGCTTATTTATTTATTTATTTTTGATATTAAATTGCTCAAATTGTTTGACGTTGGTGTCAGCAGTTTCATTTGGATTTTATTTTCACTACTGCACCTTTACTTTGGTTCCTGTTTTTGGACTTTTATTATCTTTTATATTTCAGCCAGTGGGTCACTGAAACATGTGTACAAGTAAGGAGAAATGGCAATCCTTGTCCTGTGGCAAAAATGAAATCTAGTGCTTATAATGTGCTACAGATATTGCCATCGGTCATGCAGACTAGGCATCACTGTGCATCACCATGCAAATCTGAAATAAAGCACTGCTAAGGCTTTTCTGATAACTGTTTTAATGACTCAGTGAACTAATGAAATTATTTTGACTGTATCAATGCACTGGGGGCAGGGTTTGAAACCACTTTGGGACATGTATGTTGTTTTTAGAAATGCTTAATTTGCTGTTCGCAAATATGTTAAATTTAAACATGAAACTGCACTCATTGCAAGTGTTCTTAACCATGGAAGATGCTGATACTTGCGCAGTCACAGAAATCTGGTTCAAAGCTGCGGAGAGCACCCCAGACATACCAGGTTAGTCATCCTATCATACATTCAGACACCAAACATGTGCTGCAAAGCAAAAGGATGTGGTGTTGCAATATATATAAAAGGCATGCACACCTCCAGGTTGGTCAAACAGTATGATGCACAGGAGACACTCCAGGTGCAGTTAACCACTGGCAAGACCCCTATTCAAATCATAGCTAGCTATAGGCCCCCATCTTTGGCTCAAGATACCCACTCGACCTATCATGATCTCTTTGAATCTATCAATATTTAACCCTTTACCCTGATCTTGGATGACTTTAACTATCCAACCATAGATTGGAACAACTACTCATGGGAAAACACAAATGCCCAGAGATTCCTTGATTTTGTCAATGCAAATGCCTTCGACCAGCTGGTCGGCACCCCCACAAGAGGTGAAAATATCTTGGACTTGGTATTATCCAACATGAGTAACTGCTGCAGCATTCCTACAGTGTCAACCTCCCTGGTAAGATCCAACCACAAAGTGGTCACTTTCAAAGTCACCATCTCCCCCGACCCCCGACCCCCCCCCCCCCCAGCTAGGGTCAAACAAAAAAAACTTCTACAAAGCTGATTACATCCTCCTGAAGGATGATATAAACAGCTTCACAGTCTCACCTCCTCCATAGGAACTGGTACATATATCTAAACCTACACCAAAGTACTATACAAGCATTTGTTTAGCTGCATGGAATTAGGAATACCCAACAGGACAAAGTCATTGTCCTCAAGGTAGACTAAACCTGTCTGGTGGACATCTGCAATAAATAAAATCTATAATAAAAGGAAAAAAAATTGCTGTCCAGGACCAAGAAGGAGCAGGTGCCTAATTGGAAGCAATCTCTCCTTAGCCTGAACAAGCAAATAAGAACACTAGTGAAATCCTCCAAAGCAAACTTCGATTCCAAACTGGCCACATCTGCTAAAGACAATCATAAGGTCTTCTACACATATGTCCGCAATCTCAAAGGAAGTACTCAGATATGCTCAGAACTGGTGGTCAATGACACCATATACACAAATGTGGTAGATATAGTCAACCTGCTGTCAAGCAGGTTTAGTGGAAACTTCACCCCTCTGTGTCCCTCAACAATAAATCAGGACATGCCCACCACTTGCCCCTCTTATCTCTAGGGAGAAAATCATCACTATCCTCTCAAAGGCATAAAATAGGGCCTCCATGGGACCTGATAGCATCCCAGGCTGCATCTTACATGAACATGCAGCACCATTAGGCACCCTGTTCAAAATGCCTGAGTACTGGCTTCATCTCAGCTGAGTGAAGGACAGACATTGTCATCCCTTTGCACAAAGGTGGCGCATCCACCAATCAAAGAAATTATAGACCCATCAGCCTAATTAGCCTGATCTGCAAGGCCATGGAGCAGATTATCATGGACTTCATTAACAAGGACATTGGCAGGCTGCAAACACTAAATCGCACACAGTTTGGT
>NC_056740.1:315975909-316070909 GCF_019279795.1 Protopterus annectens | reverse complement strand
CGTGTGTTACCAAATGGTGATCAGACAACTTATAATGTTGGTAGCTGTAAGTGTTGAGCATAGAACAGCAATATTGCTGAGAACCAAGTCCAATATTTTTGAATGCCTAGCTGGGATTTGAACCAGCTGGTCTAAGGTACTAGCATTAATATAGCACAGAAAACTTATATGAGGTGGTGTAGTTTTCCCACTTAAAGAAGGAATAGTTGACATCTCCCAAAAGAATAGTGTTATGCTCAGTAGGTAAGGATGTCTGTAGCTAGGGAATAGGGAGTTCTCTAACTTCTTCTGCAACTCTCTCCCTCAACCCTTCTCCTTCTGCCACTAGTTCCACCCACCCCCCTCCCTTCTTCCTCAAACCTATCCCTGTCAACACTATAAAAAAACTCAATAAATTAAAACCATGCTCTAATGCCCCCGACAACTGACCATCAAACGTATTTATTTACTGATTTATTTATTTTATTTTACATTTGTTGACCGGGATGGTCTAACTGGATGCATGTCCATTTTCAGTAGAGTCCCGGGGAGATAAGCTCCAGGAAGTTACATTAGTACAACTATTCAAGTAAAGGTTAATTTATATAGATACAAACTTAAAGTTTCAACAGTTCAAAAATGTACACAATTTCAACATAAATTTAGGTAACAAACTGTGGTACAGATACATAGTTAAAGTTTCAGCAATTGCAAAAAAAAAACAACTTGCACAGTTTGTACAGAATTTGTTGGAAGCATTAGATGGGGTAGTTTTTTTACTGTATTTACAAAGACTTGGCTATACAAGTTAAATTAGCTGTAAAGGGTAAGATATGTCTTTATAAAGGATAGATAATTAGGTGGATATTGATAAAAGTCAGAGCAGATATAAGGTCTAAAGCAAGAGAGGAGGGAGCAGATAGGATTAGTCAGGATTTGTACAGGGACATAACCAATGGGTTTTCAGATTGAGTTTCAGATTGTACTTAAAAAGTGTAAAAGGACAGTGATGCAAGTTCGTAAGGTAGTTGGTTCCAGTTTTTTCCCACTCCATTAGAGAACAAGGCATCTCCTGCCATGTTTTTAGATTTACATGTTGATACAAGTAGTTTATTAGATGATCATAATGTTTTGAGGTTTTTATATTGGGTAATGAGGCTGGAAAGAATTGGGGCATTTGTGGGTTGGTAGAGGGTCTTGTGGGAATGGTGAGTTGGTTATAGTGAATCTGATTCTGGAGCTCTAGCCAACCTAATTGTTTCAGGTTATAGCAGTGATGGGTCTTGAAAGGAGAAGCAGTGACACATCTGGCAATGTTGGTCAGCTTGTTCAGGTTATATTTTGACAGGTTTGTATATATGGAAGAAGCATAGAGAAGTGTGGAGATAAGGTGGGAGTGGGCAATAGTGGTTCTAGCTTGTGGGGAGAGAAAGGGTTTAATCCTGTAAAGAGATCCTAGTTTCTTGTTAACAGTTTTTTATGGTATTGTTGATGTGGGTATCAAAGTTCAGGTTATCAATAGTAACCCCTAAAAGTTTAGTTGTTACGTCAGGAGATATGAGTATGCCATTATTGGATGAGATTGAGAAATTGAGTGGGAGTGACTTCCTGGTGGGAGTAAAGAGCAAGAGTTCGTTTTTTGGGGGTTCAAGAGGAGGCAGCGTTGTAGAAACCAGTTCTCTGTTATACTAAACATTTTTTGGGTTAGAGTCTGTAGTTGGGATTGAGATTTAGCTGAGCAGATTATTGTTGAATCGTCTGCATATTGTATACAGTTAGCTTGGGAACAGCTCGGTTTAGGTCATTGATAAATATTGAGAAAAGGAGGGGGCCTAATATGGAGCCCTGGGGAGCACCTAAGGTAACAGGGAGATGGGATGATAGGTTGTTGTCCCATAGGACAGCCTGTTGTCTATTGTCTAAGTAGGACTGGAACCATTTAGTAGTCATTATATCAAGAGAAAAGGATTTTAGTATATTAATAAGTAGATCATGGTTGACCATGTCAAACGCCTTGGAAAGGTCGATGAAAAGTGCCGAAGAGTATACATTGTTATTACGGTTAGAAATGATGCAGTCAGTGAAGGATAAGAGAGCAGCAGTTGGGCTATGGAAGTGTCTGAAGCCATGCTGACACTTAGATAGAAGATTATTCTGAAGTAGATGGTCTAGTAACTGTCTATGGATGCACTTTTCCATTATTTTTGCCAAGGGGGAGAGTAGTGCTATGGTTCGGTAGTTTGAATATTCTATGGAATTTCCTTCTTTGTTTAGGGGAATAATGTGGGAGATTTTCCAGATGGCTGGAATGGTGCTTTCTTGTATGGTTCTATTTATCAACAGTGATATGGGGTATGCTATAGCTCTGGCTGCTTTTTGCAGATATTCAGCATGTAGCTGGTCAGCTGATGGGGTAGATGGTTTTAGCTTGTGTAAAAGGTTGCAGATGAGGGAAGTTGGGACTGGTTGCAAGTTGAGTATTGGAAGAGAGTTATCAGGAAAGGTAGGAAGAGCAAAGCCATCAGCTGTAAGTTGATTAGCTAGTGATTGGATGGTCTCAGTGAAGTAGGAATTAAAAGCGTTTGCAGTTTGCTGTGGATTGTCAGGATTTGCCCCAATAGGGGGTGGTATAGTGGAATGTTCTGGACGAAGTAAGCTGTTAATGCTGAACCAGAACTTTTGTGGATTATTGTGGCTAGTTTGCTGGAGATGGCAGTAAAAGTTTTTTTTTATCTTCAAGTATAACTTTTTTTGTTTCATTTCTTATTTGTCTGAAATTTTGTTGCTCTGTGGGATTTTTTTGTTGATCTCCACTGTGCCCAGACTGTATTTCTATGATGCATTTTTTTTCTGGTTTCATTAGTAAGCCATTTTGCAGGTTTTGATTTAATTTTGATAGATTTCTTTGGCATGGTGGGCAAGAATTGTTAAGAATTTATGGTTAAAGTAGTTAACAGCCTCATCAAGTGGGAGATGTTTTATGGGTGACCAATCGCATGCGTTTAGTTCAGTTTGGAAGTGATCAGGGGTGAATTTTTTTTGTATCTTATTGTTCTATATATGGTAAGGTTGGGAATGCTAGACTTTTGCCTGATTATGTAAGTGAGAGAATGATCACGTAGATCTTCTGGAAGGGTTCCTACTTTGTAGTGCTGTTGGTGATTGTTAATGAGAATCCAGTCTAGGATGGACTCTTTATTATTGGGTTTATTTATTCTGGTTGGGGAGTGGATTGTTTGTGAGAAGCCATGAAGGTCAAATATGAGAAGTTGGCATTTCAGTAGAGCAGCACTTCCAGTCAATATTAAAGTCACCTAGAATTATTGTCTCTTGGGGGACATTTGAAAAGAGCTCAGCAAGGATACCTTCTAGGGTGCTGGTATTGTTACCAGGGGGCAGGTAGATACAAACTATGTTTAGTGATTTGTTGGAATTAATCTGAATTTTACTGTTGGTCATTTCTACATTGCTTTCTAGAGGGGCACTGAGGTTTAGTATTAATAATTTTAGCCCTTCTCTATAGAGAATAGCCACTCCCCCTCCTTTTTTAGCTTTGCAGTCTTGTCTTAAGATGTTGTGTCCTGGTGGAATGATTTCAGTATCTTGAGTAGTGTGTTTTAGCCAAGTTTCAGTTAAGCAAATGATATCAAAGGAATGAAAATCTAGGAGAGCATGAAGATGGGCAATTTTATTATTTATGCTGCGAATGTTTATGTGGGCAATAAAGAGGGAGTTAAGAGATTTAGATGGGATAGTAGGCAAGGTGGTAATAGGAATATGTGGCTCTGTGGTAACTGTAAGTCCTGGTCCAGGGTTAGGATGGATGTCTGTATCTATTAAGGAGATGTGTAAAAGTATGTTTAAGGGATGATGAAGGTTACAGTAGTGGTTGAGAGGTTTTTGAGGTTTTAGGTAGTTATATTTGATGTGGGTCAGTCTGTGACATTTGGGAGGGAAATAGCTAGGTTGAGATGTTATATTTATGTGCTCGGGGAGTTAGTTTGAGGTATAATGCTTGTTTGCTTTTTAGGGAGATTTAGCTGAAAATAGTTTGGGTGCTCATAGGAGGTTATTAAGTAGGCTGCTGATAGGGATGGTAGGAGTATAAGAAAGATACTTTATAAAGTTAATTGCTGATGGCATAGTCCTCCCCATTTGTATTCTCATTCATCATTCCATCCAAAAATCTTATCTACCCCTCCTTTGGAAAAAAGCCTTCATCATTCCCCTATACAAAGGAGGAGTCAACACTAACATCCCCAATTTCCACCCCATAGCCATCCTCTCCCCTATCTCAAAAATACTTGAAAAATGTATCAACCTACAACTTCTATCCTTCCTCTTAGACAATAACCTCCTGCCCCTACAAAACATGGTTTCAGACCCCACCACAGTACCTCTACTACAGCCCTCTTATCATTCCTTGACATTATCAACCACGCCCAAGACTCAGGTATTGTTGTATCCTCCCTGTTCTTAGACCTATCCAAAACCTTCAATACCATTTACCATACCTTACTATTGTCAGAGCTCTCATACCTTAACCTCTCCTCCTCAACTATCAATTGGTTTTCTAGTTACCTCTCAAATAGACAACAGGTCATTAAATGGAACAACTGTACCTCTTCCGACCTTGACACCCTCACATGCATGCCCCAAGGTTATATCCTAGGCCCATTATTATTCAATATCTTCATTAATGACTTACATCATTGCATCCCAAATGCTAAACTCATCCAGTATGCAGATGACTCTACAATCATCTGCTCTGCTGAATCTTTCCATAAACTCATCCAAGTAACTCAGGCAGCCTTTAGTAGCACTGAGACCTGGATGCTAAATAACCATCTAGCCCTTAACACAAACAAAACTAAAATTATGATGTTTATACCATCTACAAACTTCACAATAGACAAAAACTCTTTCTCTATAAAAAGCCAAAATATGACCCCTATTGAAGTAGTCCCCCACACCAAGCTTCTTGGAGTCCTTATAGATGAACATCTAAAGTTTGACATTCACCTTCAAACTAATATCAAGAAAACTCACCAGAAACTTGGCATGCTAAACCACCATAACTGCTACCTAACCTAACCAACTATGCTTACCATCTCCACCACTTACCTCCTCCCCTCTCTCATGTATGGGGCACCTATTCTCACCAGCCTTCAAACTACTCTCAAAGCTAAACTGGCATCCTGCTACAATAAAATCTCCAAGTTTGCTACAAGCTCCAAATCATCCTTTCACCACTGTGACTCCTTACACTCACTGAATTGGCTAGAGCTCCCCAACTATACTTCCCATAAACTCATTTACAATCTTTCCCAATGGCCTTGCATCTTCTCTATCCTTACCATGCACCTTCCTGACCGATCTCTCAGATCCAATAAACAGAACCTTCTTGAAGTGTATAAACCTTTATATACTCCTGGCCAATTTCTATTAGCCTTCTCACTAGCACAAAAATGGAAGTCACGTCCTCCCCACATTTGGACCACCCAAAGTCTTTTTGTCTTCAAGGCCCTATTCCATTCTTATCTCTCTTCTACCTAGGAGTGCTCCTGTTCCCACCCTTCCAAAACTCCCTCTATATTTGCATTACAATCAAACACAGCATCTCAAAATTTCTAGCTATCCCTTCTGTTCTTCTCATGCTTTGTTTCCTACAATTTCCCCTTAAAATATTGTATCTCTAAATTCCTCAAAAATCTACAAAACCCTTACACTCCTGTTGCTTTTATATTGTATAAAAATGTGTAATAACTCAGTTTGTAACTACAATATCTTGTATTAATAATTGTATTAACTGCCGATATTATTTTTTTTATGTATGTATATGGAGTTTTTCTCCCCAGGCCTCCATTGAAAAGGGCTCACTATAGCCCAATGGACTTTCCCGGTTAACAAACTACAAATAAATGAAATAAAAAAATAAATAAATGTCAGTTTGTTTAGATATGTCTCATGGCCAACAGATGAAATGGAGGGGGTACCTGTTATACAGTACAGGGTTATATTTACCATGAAAAGGAAATGGATATGTTCAAGATCATTGTCCTGGCTTAAGAATCTGGAGGTGAGATGGTTCTTTAATAATACAGACAAAGAGGGATAGTAGGCACTGAAACCCTGCACTCTGGGGGTGCCCTCATGGTTCTGAAGCCATGTTTCAATGACTACACAAATACCTGTACTTTCAAGAGTTAAGAATGTTTGTAAGGAGTGCATAATCCTGTTTAAGCATCTAGCAATGAGCAGGGTTAACTTTATATAGTTTCTATTTTGATTAGAATTGCAGGTAATTTGAAGATTTCGATCTTTCCTTAAAAAAAGGCTCTATAGGGTGAGGAAAAGGTACTGGCCAATGTATGCAAGCGATGAAGAGAGAGAGAGCTGCAGCCAATCCCTAGCAAAGCAGCCAGAGTTGTTGATAATCTCTGCCCACGCTGATATATATTGGATCCCCTTAAACTGAAACCAATAGCTAAACCAATAACTGAAGTTAGTTATCTTTTGTTTGCACTGTGGAATCAGTCTTGGTAGTGGTAACATACTGCTCAATACTAATTTTCACACCAGTTTCAGATGCGTATTCTGAGATTTCGATTTTGTCCCTCTTAATGTGGTCCAAGGAGGTATATGTCAATTAATTTACAACCTTGTAGGGTGAAGGGACTTGAGGGGCCCTAGTGAAACTGCAGATCCTACCACCTGAGAAGTAATTAAACTTCACTCTGTCTTTGCTCAGCCTGATGAGAATGCATGTGTGTGTCTGACTATGGATCTACTTTAAAACAGAAAATTACCATGATATTGAGTTGCAGAACAGTGAGACGAAAACCATGAAACATTACATTACCAAATGTTCACATCATTGAAAGTTTATATATATTGATTTACATTATAAGTTTATTTTATTTTATGAGTAAATTATTCATATTATAGAATCTAATCCCATTACTTAGATATCTGACCTATATTCCAATATTTCAGAAAAAATCTCACAAAAGCAGTATCATGGAACACTCTAGTTCCCTAGTTTATTATAGGTTCATAGGTAGGTACTAGGCTATTGGCCCCGGGACCTATACAAGCCCAGCCAAAAAGGTACCTTGGCTTTTGCCACCCAAGAAAATTATTTTCCTGTGCCATTGTCGAGCAGAGCCACAGATGTGATCCCCGGGGTGAATTTCCTATTTTCCATCCAATCATCAAGATTTTTCTTGAAGAGTGCTAATGAGGAGCTTTGTTTGATATAGATAGGTAGTTTATTCCAGAGTATGGGAAGTCCCTGGGACAGGAATCTATCCCTCCGGCATGTTCTGTTTATTGTGGTGACAAGGTTTAGGTCCCTAAAGCGTGTAGCTCGGAGGGATTGGGATTTCTTTAAGTGGAGCATGTCCAACAGCTCTGGGTTTGACATAGCTTTGTATGTTAGGCAGAGATCACCTCTGAGTAGGCGATATGTGATGGAGTAAAGATGGAGATTTTTGAGACGGTCTGCATAGGGCATCTGTTTGAGGCCAGTAATCCTCTTTGTGAGGTATTTCTGCGGCCTTTCCAGTTGTTGTAGATGTCTTGTGAGGTACATACCAAAAGGGGCGTTGTACTCTATAATGGGTCTAATGAGTGATGAGTAGAGGGGAACAATGACCTCTTTTTTTCTGGATGAGAAATTTTTGTGATGAGGTGTGCCACATAGAAGGATTTCCTGACTACTGTGGCGATGTGATTATCAAAGGAGATACTACTGCATATGTAGAATTATGTAGAATTTTCTTCACTTTTTGGAAGAAAAAATATTATATGACCTTAAGCAGAGCTATCCCACACAAAATGTGTGCTTACTGAAAAGATTCCTCATTAGATTCCAAGAACTGTCTCATTATCCTGTAAATGAAACAACAATTTCAACAAACTCAGATAATCATAGCTTGAGCAAAGGCAAATCCCACAGAGGTCAGGCACATGATCAATTCCAGCAATGGACTACTGGTACATAAACTGATTGGTAGCAAAGCACTATGAAAAAACAAAACTCACAAGAATAGATAATTAGTCCAGAGTACAACCTAGCAGTTTGTGTAGATTAACAAAGCTCTGACTTGTTAATGGGCTGCTTTCTAATCCAAGGGTACAGGGTTTCAATTTTGCCACCATCATTTGCCTACTACATGACCATGAGCAAGTCAGTTAACCAGACAGTCCTTCGGGCTTTAACTAGGAATTTGTGTTAGGTTCCTTAACGGTCTCCTGGGCTCCATGCCTATGAACTATGACCTCATTTTTGTGCTGGTCTACATACTTAATATGACTACATACAGCACAGCTTAAAATTGTACTGTTTAGGAGGAATGAGCTGCGGCCTTGTTCTTCTGGTTTCAATATTCAATTAAAAATGAAGATTCTACACTTTAATATCCAGATAATTTGAAAAGGAGATTAACTTTGGGTATGAGATGGCTAGTGTTTTCAAATCTTAAATATATTATTGTGTGGAAGCAACTTGTCTACATATGTTCTGTTCATCATATCACATGATCCCGTGTTTTACTTAAATATATCACTAATACTGGTGATACTAATCGGATTAAAGATGTAGGCTTGTCAATTATGAAAAATAAAACAGAGCTGCACACATTAATATTAAAAAATTAAATATTATCCAACTCTTGAAGAGATTCACTCCTGCACCATCAGATTCACTCCTGTATCAGCGTTATGAAACGTAAACATGATCATTTCTAACCACAGAAAAATTCAGTAATTCACAGTATCACATATTAATACACACACACACACACACACACACACACACACACACACACACACGCACACAATGCACACATACATACACACACATATATATATAGATAGATATAGATATATTTATATATATATATATATATATATATATATATATATATATATACATATATATATATATATATATATATATATATATATATATATATATATATATATATATATATATATATATCTATATATATATATATATATATATATATATATATATACATACACACACATGGATAGATAGATATTTACTGAGAGAGAGAGAGAGAGACGGATCTATATGTGTGTGTGTGTGTGTGTGTGTGTGTGTGTGTCTGTGTGTGTGTGCATGTATATATCTATATATCTATATATGCACACATACACATAGATATAATGAGAAAGATATTTATAGATACACAGATATTCCAAGGATAATGACTCTTATGACCATTTTGTCTTGACAGTATCCTCCATTGGCTAACACATTCTTTTACCAGGACGGCCATTATTGGTCAGTCATTGACCTAAATTTGAGGATACCCATTCAGTCATCTAGTTTGTGTAAAGGAAGAGAATGAATCACACTGTTTAACATGCAGGATATGCTTTTTTCAGACATTTTGGAGGTGCTAGGTTATAAACCTGTCCCTCTACCATGTTTTATTTATCTGTTGGTGATGATTTAGATCCCTGGTTTTAGTATTGGTGGAGATATTAGATTTCTGAAGAAGCAGGAGGTCCATGACAACTGGGTCTCTAATGACGCAGTAAGTAAAATAGGAATCCATCCATCCATCCATCCATCCATCCATCCATCCATCCATCCATCCATCCATCCATCCATCCATCCATCCATCCATCCATCCATCCATCCATCCGTCCATCCATCCATCCATCCATCCATCCATCCATCCATCCATCCATCCATCCATCCTCAGTCTCTTTTTTCCATTTTGCACATGGGGTCGGAATGTCACTTTAACAGTGACAATAATCTTGAGCCAAGGTTTACACTGCCAGCTGGCTAGCCCTGCCATGTTAGTTCATCCGTACCAATCACTCGCACTTATGATCAATTTAGAGTGTCCAATCCACCTACTACATGTCCTTGGAATGTGGGAGGAAACTGGAGTACTCAGAGGAAACCTAAGCAAATGCAGGGAGGACATGCAGACTGCACAGAAGGCACCCCAACTGAGAATTTGAACCGGAGAACCTCTTGCTGTGAGGCGACAATGCTAACCACTGACCCGGATCTCTCCTCAAAAGTCTGTAAGACACTGAAGAAGGAGATATACCTTCCTTCTTCTATTGGTAGTTCTGAGAATTTGTGATCATTTTGGTTAGGAACCTTTGGGGTCTTTGGGCGATGTACTTGATGATCAGCCTGATCAATGTTGAGCATAAGGGAGCGATTACCTCCTTTAGAGCTTGATGATTTTCCTTTAGCAATTACCCATTTGCCAGTGCCAGTGCTTAACAGATTGCCTACAGCCCTTTGTGGCTGAGAGATGAGAAGGCTATGGGTTCTATTCCTACACAAGGTACTTGAATTAATTTTCCAGTATAATAATAATTGCAGTGTAATACGGGGGAGCTGCACATCTGAGTGTGACATCCTACAGATGAGATGTTAAACTAATGTCTTGTTTGTCTGAGTTGGTGGTAGTTCAGGTGGATGTAAAAGATCTCACAGTACTTACATGTTCATAGGTAAAGTACTAGGTTAGCTGCCCTTATGGTTCATTTTAAGCCTAGCCAGTTTCACTTTTGTTGCTCAGATTAGTCTATCCCAGTTGGATAGAGATCGGTCTTACCCATCCAGTGGCCAGTAATTGTATATTACCTCTGATAAGGATAACTGGGATCATATCATAGATATTTTGAGGGATCTCATGCATGGGCTAGAGCATTTAGGAGATACCTCTATCCATTAGTGGTACATGGGACAATCCTGATGTAAATGTTCTGTTTCCATTCCATAAATCCAAGCTGCACTTGAATATGGACAAGGATGAACTTTGTTTTATTTGAATGGCCAGTCTGCTCCATAGCAGCTTTATCTTCTGAAATTTATACCTGTCCCTCAAAACCACTTTGTTGATGTTGCAAAAGAGGTCCAGATTCGAAGACTGAGTATAGCTGATGCCATTTATGACTTGCTGATATGCAGTAAATCTATCGTTATTGGGTTGGAGGATGTCTTGTATGCCAGACACATGTCACTTCTTAGCATTCTGTAGGATACTGAGTATAGTGACAGGGCGCTGAGTCAGTTCATGTAGGGCATATTGTTTAGGCTTTGCATTCTTTTAGTAAGGTATCTCTAGATAGATACATGACAAAGGGGACATTATACTCCATGATTAGCCTAATGAGAACAGAGTAAAGGGAACAATGACACCCCAAGATATAGATTCAATCTGCTTGTGTGTAGTATAGAAGGACTTTCCTATGACAATGGACATATGTTGGTCAAAGATAGGTCACTGTTCACACAAATTCTCAAATCATGAACACCTGGGTCAACCTTTAGGGGCATATTGTCAATGTGGTTGTTCTCTGGGGAAGATGACTTCCCAAAGGCTGCAATAAAGCATTTTTTGGCATTTAGTTTCAGTCCATGATTTGGCACTAGCTATTTATTTGGAAAAAAAACTTTCTGCAGGATGGTTAAGTAATTTGGAGATTTAATGACTTCACCTAGCTTGTAGTCATCTGCAGACTTAGTCAGAATGAAAAATATAAGGACATACACTCCTTTTATACAACTCTAAAAGTCACATGCCCAATCAATTAAATAATTAAGACCACTCTTTACGCTACCTTCTTCTGCCTCCTTCCTGTGATTCTTCATTTGAAGTTTGTTTTGTTTTACTTTTTTATACATCAAAAGTTTACTACGGACACTGATCCCCATCATATTTTCTGATGAAACACCTGCAGCTCACACTGAATGTTTTTTGCCTTTCAGTCAGTTTGCTAATCATATATCACATGGATACTGATTTTTAGAGTATTTTACTTTTGTATGATGCCAGCATGTGAGATGATATCAATGGCCTTAACCCAGTCACGAAACACCTTGTGTACTGCAGGGTTACCATCTGCAGCCTTTGTAACCCTTTTGAAGAAATTTGCCAGATTAACTAGACAGGATCTATCCTTCTCAAAACCAAACTGCTGAGGGTTAGAAGGAAGAGGGGGATCCCAGGCAGCCTCTGTATCCGGGAGACAACATGGAAGGGAAGTTCAGCAAAGCCATTTGTCCTGGGACCCAATATCTACTACTCAGGAGGAGGACATACTAAAAATGATGTGGGAATTGTTGTGAGGGACAGGCTTCAGAAGACAGTCAGGAATGTCATCAAAATAAGTGACAGACTCATGGCACTCAGACTCCAGCCTCATGATAAGGCTGTATTCATAATTTTGACCTGTGCTTCACAGCAGGGTTGTAATAGTGAGGAAAGGAGTCCATTCAGACAGCAGTTACAGGGCCTACTAGATAAAGAAGGACAACATGAATTGGTGTTGATAATGGGCGACCTGAATGCACATATAGGGACAGACAGAACAGGATATGAGGACTGCCTGGTTTCACATGGGTGGGGTAGCAGGAATAAAAAAGAAGAAGCCATTCTAGATTTCTGTCTGACAAATCACTTGACAATGGCCAGCATGTGGTCCAGAAAGAGAGGCAGTCACAAGATCACATATAAGATTAGGAAACATGCAACTCAGGTATACGTCCTCATAGTAAAAAAAGGGCACTAGGGTAGAATCAGTGATTGCAAAGACATCCCCAGTGAAACAGTCAGCCCACAGCATAAACTGCTGGGTACCACAATCAGCTGCAAGCAGTGGTCAGAGAAGGCTTTATGGTCAGCAGAGATCGGGCTGAAGACGTGGAAGTTGACTGGAGAGAAATCAAAACAGTTCAAGGAATTACTCAGGGTTCTATCACCTCAAGAAGAAGAGGAAATAGCCAGAGCTGAAGAAAAGAATGACCCTGCTGCTCTCCTTGACTTCTGTTTCCTTCATTGATAGAATTATTCTTAAAACAGCATGTGTGAGGACTACAAAACAGACATATGGCTGAGCCAGGTATGGAAATAAAGTACATAAGGAAAGCTGGTAGTGGAATACAGAAGTCCAGGATTCCATCAAAAGAAACAAGGAGTATTGGAAGAAGTGGGAGATAGAAGTGATGGATCAGGCTACTCGGGAATAGTGGTTGGCTAACAAGGAGGCTAAGAAAGGAGATGCAGTAGCAAAGGAAAAGGAATCAGAGGCACGCAATCACCTTCTGGAAAGCAAATCAGTAGGTGGCACAGAAAACCTATATCAGGTTGCAAGCCAAAGACAGAAAAGTAAAGAAGATAGTCAGACACCATTCATAAGGGATGCCAGCAATAACCTGATCATCGATGCATAGGACATCAAAGGCAGATGGAAGGAGTACTTTCAGCAGCTCCTGAATGAAGAAAACCCCACACAAGCTGTGCTGCCCAAACATAGTCTATGATGAGAGAAGATGAGGAACCTACCCTAGAATAATTAAGAACAGCACCAAGGAAAATGAAGTCAAGGAGTGCTGCAGGCTCAGATGAGGTCACAGCAGATATGATAAGAATGTTGGGTGAAATGTATTTATTTATTTATTTATTTATTTATTTATTTGACACTTGTTGACCGGGATAGTCCGACTGAGTTTGCACCATTTTTCAGCAGAAACCTAGGGAGAAAAGCTCCACAGAAATAGGAGAGAAATGGCTCCTGAGGGTACTCATACCAGTATAGAGAGAAAGGTATACCCCAGATAACTGGAGAATAAGCATACATGTGCCAGTGTTCAAGTGCAAAGAGGACATTCAACATTGTGAGCAGTACAGAGGTATCAGACTCCTATCACATTGCATGAAAATTCTGGAGATGATGACTGATGAGCAGATAGAGTAGTAGAAAGTAAGATGGGGGGTGAGCAGTTTGAATTCAGATCAGGAATCAGCACAACTGATTCAATATTTGCAGTGAGACAGATTCTTGAGAAAAAGCTAGAAATGAGGAAACAACTGGGCATACCTAGACAGAGAGAGAAAGCATATAACAATGTCTCAAGAAAGATTATTTGGGCAGTCCTGCAGTGGTTTGTGATCTCAGAAACATTGGTAGAATTAGTGCAGGCTATGTACATGGACCCAATGGCTCAAGTAATGACTGCTCGGTCTCACGGGGGGGGTTCCCAGTGGGAGTGGGTATGCATCAGGGTTCAGCTCTGAGACCACTACTGTTCATACTGGTGATGAACTACATTAGCAAAAAGACTGCAGGGTAGAGATCGACAAAGTTATTGTATGCAGACAATGTGGTATTACAGGCAGATTTTGAGCAAGAACTTCAGCAAAGCATAGGGGAATGGAATGCAAATCTGAAGGATCATGGAATGAAGCTGAATACACATATGACAGTTGCAATGGCAGCAAATGTGGGAAATCAGAAGAAGATGAGAACTGAGATAGGATGGAAAATTGTGGAACAGGTTAATAGCTTCAAATATCTGGGAGGGGTGGTTGAGGAGAGGAGAAATCTGAATGAGGAGGTTAAAGTTAGAATCAGGGGGCTTGCACAGAGTGTCAGGTATAGTTTATGACAAAATAATATCAAGGAAGCTGAAAAGTAAGTTGTATAAAAGAGTGGTGTGACCAGTACTACTGTATGGTCCAGAAACCTGGGCAATAAATGCATTGCGGTTGAGGAAGATGAAGTTCCTGTGATGGGTTGTTGGATGCACACTGTGAGACAGGCAAAGAGACGAGGAAATAAGATCAGAAGCTGAAGTAGCTCCAGTTACAGAAAAGGTCAAAGAGAAAGGACTGCACTGGTTCAGGCACATGTGCAGAAAAGCAGAATACAATGTTGTGAAAAAGATTTGGGACAAACAGGAAGAAGGCAAGAGGAAATGAGGGTGTCCAGCAAACAGGTGGATAGATTGTGTGAGAGAATACCTGTGACAGTCAGACATGAGTGCCGCAGAAGGTAAGAGAGTAGCACTTTACACAGAGAGAGATGGCAATGGTTGACAAGACACCTTGACCCCATGTATAGAATGGTGAAGGGGGGGTTCATGATACTGATATATTGGCAGGTCCTATGGAGGAACCGCAGTTATCTATCTCTCTCTCTCTATCTCTTTCTCTATCTACAAATATGGAGAGAAAGAGATAAATCTATGTCTCTAACTATATATATATATATATATATATATATATATATATATATATATATATACATATATATATATATATATATGTATATGGAATAAGTGTTGAATTGCAAAACACTGACATCTTCTGCACATGCCGTGAGGTTACTGTTTGGGACATGCATTCTTTCAAACAGAGACTGCAAAATTCCCATAAACTTGACTAATGGGATACAGTTCAGTAGCTCTGGATTAAAGCTGTCATGAATCAGGATTGTCTAGACTTTTCTATGGACCCTCTTCAGCAATCAGTAACCTTGATCACAAGGACATAAATGAATATAATGTCTGTGTGTGTATGTGTGTGTGTGTGATTGTGTGTGTGTGATTTTGTGTGTGTGTGTGTGTGTGTGTGTGTGTGTGTGTGTGTGTGTGTGTGTGGGTGTGTGTGTGTGTGTGTGTGTCTGTGTGTGTGTGTGTGTGTGTGTGTGTGTGTGTGTGTGTGTGTGTGTGTGTGTGTGTGTGCGTTGTCTGCCTGCCTGTCTGCATGTAATTTTACTTTATCCATTAAGCTGTAATTTTTTGGGAAAGGAAATTTTACTTTGTAGAGAAGTAAGGTAGAATGGAACAGTTCATTTCTTACCCCGACTCACATGCGGTTGTAATTTTTTGCTATTATTTTTTTTAGGGTTGATTACTCTGCAGAATTTGAGCATTTGAGAGTTTTACCGTTCTATATCTGAAAAGATATTTAATTTTTGTGTCTGTATGGAGTGGTGGTATATATTTATGTGTCTACTGCCTACTGATATAATTAAAAGGCTAACAAAATTAACCTGCAATATATGGTAATATAAAAAGAGATGCAATCCAATTTTTTAAAAGATGTATAAAATAAATCTTTTATTAATGACTACACAGACTTATTAGACTGGAGTGATCTCACAATAAAGCATGAAACCAGATGGTACCCTTTAAAGTTATGTTAAAGGGCAGTCTAATGAGTAACATGTCATTCTATTGAAAATACAAAACTCTAAGGAACTCATTAAACCCTAGTTATACCTGCAAGTGTATTTACAGGATTACCCTAGTGATGCCTCCAGGTATCTAACATGATGCAAGACTTAATCTTAATGTATACACGATGGGCAATAAAAATGAATGGGTAGTTGACCTCTTTTGAGTGTAAGTGATGAGATATTAAATGTGGCCCCCTACACTTTGTTATATTATCATAATTTTTATATTTCTCTTAATATCTCAGCATCCCAAAACACAGACTTAACTGCTTAGAAAAGGTCTCAGCTGGATGAACAAAATGCAGCAGGTGTGTGTGTGCGCGTGCGTGCGTGTGTGTGTGTGTGTGTGTGTGTGTGTGTGTGTGTGTGTGTGTGTGTGTCTGTATGTGAGTGTGTGTGTGTGTGTGTGGGGGGGGGGTGAATATATGTGTGTGCAGCTTGAGTTGCAAGTTATTCACAAAATTAATATTTATTGCATTTACTTTGACTTAAAATTCAGTTGAACACCTGGAAACCCATAAATATTATTAGCCTGAGACTAGCTTGTGCTGAATAGTTTGTCATTCAAAGTTTTTAATGACATTTATCGTTCTTGAGATATGAGCAGTTATTTTAACTACGAAGCTATAACCTGATTTCATTAAAGGGCTCAGGATGTCATTACTGACAGTTAGACTAATCAGTTTCCAGATCTTCATTAGTGGAAATGAATTAAAAGAGAGTACAAGCTTGGAGATGATTTACAAATTATTTTTAATAGGCAAAATGTGTTGCAGAATTACAGAAATAAACCAGCTGCTCAGTTGATCTGAACTGGCTTGACTGTTATTCTTACGCAAAATCCATTTTTCTAGCCAGAATAATGCCTATACACCTTCATAATAACTTAGTTGCATGTGTCATCAAAAGCAACAGAGAATATACTATTTTGTAGCTATCTTACTATGTTCTCAGACATGTTTTGGTACACTTTCACTTCCATCTGTTGTTTTAATATCACTTTAAGATTCTAGACTAATTGTGCAATAAATCCTGAGCATAATTACACAATATAAAACTAAACAAATCCCCTCATCATGATGGGTATCCTGCTTTGTAAGATTTTTTTCTTTTAAGCTTTCTAAAGTCTTATTGGAGTTTTTTTTTTTTTTTTTTTTTGCATATTCACTCATTCGTTCCTTGGCATGTAGATACATCAGTCCAGAACAGTTCTTATCCCAAAACAAAAACTCATATATTTTGGATTGTGGTAGTTACCGCACTATAGTTTTTACTAATTAGATTAAAATTCTCGCAGCTGTTAGGAATAACAGATTAACACTGGCTATTTCAGGAATTATTTCACCTTATCATTCTTGTTTTACTCGGAGGAGGAGGCAGTATAATACCACTCTCTCAGAAAACAATCTCTGGATTTCATTCATATAAAATTAGAAACTCAGTTGATGCTTTTACAATTGATTCTACACAGTCATTTGACTGGGGAGGTCATTATTCTCCTTTTAAAATTTTAGATTTATTTTATTTTATTTTATTTTCAAAGGTTCTTTTAGATAGCATTTACTTGTTTTATACCTCTTGTTAGTTTTTTTTTTTTGGTTAGCTATAGTCTAAATTTACAGCTACTAAGTCTGGCACTATGTAAAGGTATCCAGCATCTCCAAATTTAGTTAACATTTTAAACGTCTTTATTAAATCATCACATTTTAAGATGCAACATTTAAAATTTTTTTTTTGTTTAATTAAATGAAATTGACACTAGACTTGCAACTTACTCAACAACTAATATTCACAGAACTGTATTTATTATAGAGCTTGTTTCCTCTTTAGCTATAAGATTAATTTAAGATAATGTACATGCTTAAATAAATCCTAAATAAATTAATAAATTAAACTTAGGATAAATCCTAAATGTCTTATGCCATGCATGGTCCCCTCAAATGATGGTATTATTCCAGTTATTCTCATTAGGGGTAATATGTAATTATTGATCATGGGATGGGTAAGACCAATCTATAACTAAATGGGATAGTTTTTTCGAGCACAAAAAGGTAAATTGGCTAGGCTTAAAATGTCTCACAAGGGCAGCCAGACTAGTACTTACCTACGAACCTATACTCAGCATTCTTTTTACTAAACTGTAACTCTCCTTAAACTATAAGGACATGTTCATTTGACTTAGTGAACGACTCTAAATATTTGGGCATTGTGCTCCTCCACAAAACAAATAAATGATACAAAGACAATAGACACAATAATTTTTAAGACTTATATTATCAACTGAAATAATTCAAAGTATTCTTCATTTTGTAAAATATCCAGTTTAATTGGTTAACTGAAAAGAACTATTTAGTTGCCTGGAAAATGATAATTTTAAGTTAGTAGTTTGGAGGATTTAAATCTTGCAAATTGTATATACCGTTTAGTGGAAGACTTATGTAAATTACTTAAATTATTAATTATTCACTTAGGTCAAAGCTTAAAAGTGTCAGACTTTACCAATATAAACTTTTATCTCTTATTTCAGTCTGTAATAATAGCTTCCTACTTGAGTATTTGGATATGCTACATATTACTTTAATTGTTATTATCAGACTAGCACTTTTTCAAAGTATTCATCTAAAACTGCATGCATATGATGTTGTTGGCATGTTTGCAAAGACAGCATCAAATGTTTATATCTTGTGAGTTCAATTTGCCAAGTAAGCTTCCGGATGCTTCCTTTAGGGAATTGTCTCTTTCAATATATCTTCAATATGAGCATTGTTATGGAAACAGTCTTTAACTAGGATTCTTATTAAATAACTGTTAGCACTGTGCAACATTAGTTATCACATGTGACTGGGATATGAGAGATAATAAAACATCATGAACAGATCCCTGCTTAGTTGTGAGACACCTTGTGTAGTAATATCCTCAAATATTATAATTGTACATGTCTATGAATACTGGCCAGCATCTATAATCCTTTTTTGTAAGTTACATTTTGCATAATTTTTGCTTTTTAATATAACGTGTTTAAAGCTCCTACTCATTCTGCTACACAGTAGCTCTTAAATGTGTGATAACTGTTCATCTGACTATTAATATTTTGCATGTATTTTTGACTTTGCAAATGTGATATGCAATTGAAGAATTACTCAGATTTATAGAAAATAATCTTTTTGGTGTTTCTCTTTGTGAGGAGTTTCTCAATTTACTGTTTCTCAGGAAATAAACGTGACTGCAGTTACATTTTAGCATTAGTTAGATATTAATATTAAAGGTCTATGAATGAACTTTAGACTTCAAATATAGTCATCATTTCATTAATAAGATAGGGACATTCTAAAATGCTTTAAAGTAGATGATGAGTTTAAAAGGAAGTTTTAACACTGGCAAGAATATTATTAACTGCTCCATGCAGCTTTTCTTAATACCAGCTATATCTGTACTTGTTTGTGCTTCTTCTTGCTGCATCTAGTTTTGAATTTCTTTATAAACTTTGTGCATTTTATGAACAAAACTGAAATAAAAATAAAATCCAAGAAACAGGTACTATATATATGTGTTTGTAGGGGGCAGAAGGACGTCATCTATCAGTCTTGAAAAAACTACTAGGATTTCCTGTAGTGTTATATTGCTGTACTGGGACCACTTCCATTCAATCCTTCTACATGCAAAATGGGACATTAGCTCTAAATAACCAGCTATGCTGAGGAGTGTAAACTGACAAACACAGTTAATTCAATAAAAGTGATTACAATTTCCAAGACTGTAGAACAGATGCAGACCTGCCACGTCATTAATGATTTAACCTTTAATTTCAATAAATTCAGTACTATGAAACATGGCAAAATGTTAGCATGATCTTTGCAAAATAAATGGCGTTTTCATAGAACAATACCATTAATTAAAATCTGCAGAAGTAGTGATATACAGCAATAGAGGAGTGCATCCACAAAAATCACAAAACCATAACCAGAATTCCATCTAATTCTCTATTCTGAAAGATCACATCTAGTCACTTCTATGAAGATTATCATACCACTTTTCACTTCAGTGGTCTAACCCATTCACAAACCATTCTACATATTATAGATATGTATGACATGGCATATGTATGTATGGCACTCCTGAATTTAGTTGACACAGCTAGTCAACATATGCAGATGGTTGACAGATGTGCTAGATCGACAATCCCCGGGTGAGGGAATATTCACTTTCCACAGGGAATGTGCAGTCTCAGAGTTAGTATATATAATTAGCACAGGCTGTGAAGGCAGGGCTTACCCCCTACAAAAAATAATGCTATTTTTTGTTTTCTTTGCATGTGGAGAAAACTTTCCGCATGCGTGCAAGTTGACTGCCAATATTTGCACTGTTGACCTTTTGTGGTCAACATTCTTGCTGGCAATATATTTTGCTGTGTCGACCAAGGTAAGTAATGCCATATATGGATGTATGTATACACACACACACACACACACACACATATATATATATATATATATATATATATATATATATATATATATATATATATATATATACATTTGCAAGCTGGTGTTGGGGTACGAAGTCCCCCATTGCCCATCCTTACTAATGCATATAAACCCTAACCCTAAGCCTGCCCCTGCACCTTACCCCAATCCTGTATCTCATCTGTTCATAACCCTACTCATAACACTACCACTATTCAGACTAAGGATGTCTGAATTTCTGGTAAGGTTTTTTTAGGGGATTACAAAAGAAAAGAGTTTCCTTTTGCAATTTTTTCTGTTATAGATTTTTTTTTATATGCTGATTTTTGAAATGCCAGCATTGATCACCTGTGTTGCAAACTGTCATGACAGTTTATTTTTCTTTTCTCAACGAGAAAGCACTGACAGTTTTTTCTGTGCTATAAATAACTTAGTTTTCATGCACACTAATTACATATGCATGGATGCTTATTATATATTATTACACAGATATATATATATATATATATATATATATTTTTTTTTTTATTTATAGTGTTGTGATTAGATAATGTTTATGGTTAGATAACTATGTTTTTTTGTATCTATCTAGTTAGCTCTTTTTGCTTATCTACCTATATAGCCAAAAGCGATTTTAGTTAAAAGTCAGTCTTTTTATATGTAAGTTATGCTTTTCTGAATACCTGATTTTGGAATGTGGGTTGCAAATAGGTAGTATTTTCTTTAACTAGGATTTAGTTTGATCTAATCAGTAGCAGTGTGTGAGGGTGGGTACTTGTCATTCTTGAATGCACTTTTACGGTCCTGCTTGTAATGTGTGCCTGGAATAGGCTGGTTTAAAATGAAACACTATATATTTCCACACCTCCCTGTAAGTGTATAAAAGCTTATATGTTGAACATTGTAAAGTATTTCTGACTTTTTGTTACTGAGGATCACTTGTCTGTGACAAATAAAGGCTTGCTGCTTTGGAACACTATCTCGGTTTCATGATTTTTGGAAATTATTGTGACTGAGCTCATCAACGAAGTTTTAAGACTAAGAGTTTTATTTATTTATGTATGTATGTATGTATGTATGTATTTATTTATTTTTATTTATTTATTTATATATATATTTTATATTAACCAAACATTTAGAATATTGATTTTTTTTTTTTTTTGCTGGCACAAGCAACCAAACAGTCAGAAAGTGGATAGAATGGTGATGGGTCTGTAGTGAGATGAGTCAGTTGAGTTTCCTCCTTTATGGAGGGGGATTGTGAAAAAGGATTTCCAAATGCAAGGTACAGTGGCTTCTTGAACTGACCTGTTGATGAGAATGGATACAGGATGGGCTACAGATTCAGCAGCTAGTTTGAGGAAGCTAGAGTGCAGATCATCTGTGGAGGGAAAGCAAGGTTTCAGCTTCAGAAGAAGTGTTTTGATGTAAGAAGTGGAAACAGGTTGAAAGGAGAAGAGGTTTTTATTGAGTGGGTGGGAGAGAGAAAGTGTAGAAGTAGAGTTAGAGTTGGAGGGAGGGAGTTATCAAAGAAGTGTTTATTGAAGAGGGTAGCAGTCTCTAGTGGAGATGTATTTGGGAAAGGGGAGGGGTTGGAAGGGCGGTCAGGAGAAAGAATATTGTTTAGAGTCAGAACTGACGTGAGTTGGACTTGCCATTGAGTCGGGCAGAGTTATAGTAGTTTTTTTTTTGTCTTTATTGGTTTGTTTCTTGGCAAGATTCCATCTTTTTATATAAATAAAGATATAGATATATAGATGTATAGCCATACACCAATTTTCAGTTTTGTATATTATGGGTTTTGGAGGAGGGGGAGAAGTGTATATCATTTCTTTCAATTATGTGTTTTATTTTTTCTTTCTTTTGTTATGCACAGTGCCTGGTGGAAAGGATCACTACCTTTGAACTGTTTTTTTTTGTTTGTTTGTCTGTTTGTTTGTTTTGTTTGGAAGTAGGATCACCTCTTCATCAGAAATTTCTGTATTACAAAGTCAGAAAGATCAAATAATTTCAGAAAAGATGCACACCATGAACACCATCAACAAGGCAGACTTCAGCAAGGGAGACCCATTGACAAGACCACGCTGTTGATGATTCTCTTTCGACAAATGGTTTGTTGGTGTAATGGAATATGAGTAAAATAACCACACCTATATAAATTGTGATCTAACTGAATGACATGGAGTAAAACCTCATTTAATACCTTTTCAGTGTTTAAGAGTGCTGACTGTCTATCACCTTTCGCTAGGAAATGAAGGATTTACATTAAAACACTTAGAGGTAGTTGATTACTTCCATTAACAGTTGACCATTTTGTGTCCAGTGTAGTATAAATGCTGTCAGAGCCATAGCTGGCTCATCTAGCACCTAGTGCCAGTCATCGTTGGAGCACCCCATGCACCTCAGCTCTCCAAGTGTGAAGAGCAAAATAATATATACTTTACTGTAGTAAGACGATCACTACATTTATGGCAATTGGCTCACACAAACCCTGCCTTTCCATTAACAAGAGGAAAAAAATCACTTTACTCCATCCATCCTCAACCCCTTTTCCCATTTTGCACATGGGGTCAGGGTGTCACTTCATCAGTGACAATCATCTCAATCCAAGGTTTTACACTGTCGGGTGACTAGCCCTGCTGTGGTAGTTCATTCGTACCACACACTCACACCTACAGCCAATTTAGAACGCCCAATCCACCTACTGCATGCCTTTGGAATGTGGGAGGAAACCAGAGCACCCAGAGGAAACCCACATGAACACAGGGAGGACATGCAGACTCCACACAGAAGGCACCCCAGCTGAGAATTGAACCAGAGAACCTCTTGCTGTGATGTGACAGTGCTAACTGCTGTACCACCATGGCCACCTTCAAAAATAAATAAATAAATAAAACCAGTTTACTGTGGCAGATTAATTTCTGCATTTGTAGTAGTGAGCTTACTCTCCCCAGCTCTTGCATTAAAAAAAAAAAAAAAATGGGCAATTTACTTTAGAAATCCAGTTGCTACATTTGTAATACTTGACTTACTACACTTAAATGCATGCCCCTCCCCCCAGCTCTTTCATGAAGAGAAAAAAAAATACAAGAAGTTCTGGAGTGTCAGTATAGAAGGAATGCAGGAACTTCTCTTCTGTCCTGACTGCACCCCAGGCAACTGCCTCCTTTGTCCCAAGCTTGCTATGCCTCTGTATGCTGTCTACATCATCAGTATCAGATACTCATAATATTTCACAAAACTGGAGCTTCATACATATCCTTATGATCAAGATATTTGGAAAAAGTATGTGAAATTTCATCTAGTTTGACACTTTTGAAAAACTGCAGAGTGCTAAGTATAGCTTTGATCTGTACTTGCAGAATGTGAAGTAATCAGTGCAGTTTTCCTACCTTTTTGCATATACTTACATTGCTTAAACAGCAGGGGTACCAACTCTATAAATGTTCCATGAATTACCAAGAAGACCTTGGATAAAAATTCAGTCAATATGAAGGCATCCACTTTGGTTGCAATAATCCCACATGAGGTACACACTACACAGTCATGTGGTCAACAGAGGTTTTAAGATATAGACAGAAGAGTGGGCTGTGAATATATTGATAGGCAGGACACATACCTCTCAACCTCTTAGAGCAAACAATCTGGACAAAGCCATAAATGAAAGTGGGACAAAGACCCAGACATTTGAATAATTTTTAAATATCTCTCTTACAAGAATAATGGATTTTGCAGTAGCATGAATTGCCTGAAGGATATGAAGTCTGAAACTCAAACATCTGTCATTATTTTCTAAATCCAGTCTTTAATGGTTTGCCACTAATCTACCAGAAAACTGCAGTTTTATGAAAAACAGACGAGAAATAGGAGGCCAAAATCTGGACAGTCTGCGAAAATATGTACAATTGAGAGGTATGGAGGACATTGGATTGTGCGTGCAATATGGCATCAAATGACTGCTATCATAATTTTCAACTGTACTGATCTTGGCTATATACTACAATTTTCAGGCTTGAATTGCACCCTTGACACAATTTTCTGATTCATTTTGTCTAATTTTGACCCGGCTGGAGGTTTTTTTTTTCCTTCTTTTTTTGTCATCAAGCTGTGCTGGGCAAAGTAATTGGTGCTACTGGGTCAGTTGACAACAAACTGGGAGTAATAACTTTTAAGTCAAACAAGTACCAAGTTAGAGGGTGGTAAATTTTTTTGTAGTGCTCACTGGGCAATGGAATGCTTAGGCAGTGTCTGTTTGCATTGCTATTTTGTTAGAAACTAGTAAGTCTTCCTTCTAGAAAATCTGTCAGAAGTCAAATGGTATGAATAATTAATTATAATATCAAGAGAATAAGTAAAAGTCACTTCATTGCAAGAAGATGTGAGACTCATTTACTATGTTTGTGTGTGTGTGTGTGTGTGTGTGTTGAGTGTATGCGTGTGTGTGTGTGTGTGTGTGTGTGTGTTTGTGTGTTGAGTGTATGCGTGTGTGTGTGTGTGTGTGTGTGTGTGTGTGTGTGTGTGTGTGTGTGTGTGTGTGTGTGTGTGTGTGTGTGTGTGTGTGTGCATGTGAGAGAGAAAGAGAGAGAAGAGACAACATTGCTTTTAAATGAAGCTCTACGTTTGCAGATTTATCATCAGTTGTCATTGTCACAATATAGCTTATGAAGATTGCTACAGCTTTAAACCATGCATTTAATAATCATTGGTCTGGTTTGTTTGCTTAATATACCTTCGGTCTCTAGCAAAGTTGATGACCAGATGGCGTGCACATATCAGGGTTTGGGAAAGGTGCAGTAATCCAGTGTTATGCTGTTCTTCATGGCTGCACATACATTTGTGTGAGTCTTATGTCTGGAAACCAGCATGTACTTGTATACAGTGTAAAAATGTGAATTCTCAATTGTAAGCAGACTAGTATTTTTACACGTTTAGAGTCTGTCACACATGAGCAGGTTTTATTTCCTTTTAAAGAATCAGAAGGCAATAGCTGCAGATTGTATGCATTTTAGAGCTGTACAGCAACATAATCTGTTTAAGGGAAAGGATGCTAGAATTAATCCAGAATTTTAGAAGTTTAAAATAACTCAGTGCATTCACTGTATTCAGATTTCTTGATCTTTGCAGAAAAAGATATGATGTGATATGACAAAAACAACTGTGACATTTAGCTGGGAAAATCAAGCTATTTTAATTGTGACTTCTTGAATAATCTGTCTGTTGGTGTATATTACCTTAGCCCAAACAATTATTGACTGCATTAGATCATTGAATGACTGCAGTGACCTTAAAATGCAATGTAAGTACTAAAACAACATGTAAATGTTCCAATAAATAAGCACAGAAGTGTCATTCAGAAGAAGTAGTATTTCATCAGTTGAGATACAATACTGTATTTCCTGCTGGCTGTAACAGCATTTTTTAGCAAAACGTGCACTTGGTGTTAATAAAAGAGTCTAGACTTGTGTTTACTCCTGTCTCTTTCTTTCTCATAGTTAAAGAAGAAAATGCATTTAGTCAAGGTTAGCCCTTCATGCTTAGAAATCCTGATTCAGAGAAGGTGTATATTGTAATCAATGCCTTGCATACTTATATAGTGCAGGCTATATTATGTGCTCCCAGAAACAGATCTATGACAAATGATTGAATGGACAAATTGTCAAAAGTCATTTGATCAAAACCTTATCATTAACAATTCAGTCCGTTAAAAAAAAAATTCCAAACGAAAACAACACCCACATACAACACAAAAAATGCTTTTGCAGGGGGGCAAGCCTCCTGCACCCGCCACACCCCTGCTAATTATTTATACCAACTTCAGATTGCACTAAAGTGGGGAAAAGGGCAAATTTCCTGATCCCTACTGTAATGCGATCTTAGTCAGAGTGGTTCAACGGACTTGTCGATGGTATGGTTTTGTTCATATGACTATCAACAATCTGTCCATTTGATCATTTGTTAAAAACCTTCCAGAAACATGCACTGTTACTGTTAGACTGGTACCTTCAACAATAGGACACTCTAAGGAAACATTTTACCAAGTACATTAGACATTCAGAAATTACATTGAAAATTTAACTCGGCTTATTTGCATTTATTTCTGCACTCTTTATAATGATGCTTTTTTCTGTGTGTGTGTGTGTGTGTGTGTGTGTGTGTGTGTGTGTGTGTGTGTGTGTGTGTGTGTGTGTGTGCGTGTGTGCGTGTGTGCGTGTGTGTGTGTGTGTGTGTGTGTGTGTGTGTGTGTGTGTGTGTGTGTGTGTGTGTCTGTGAATATTCCATACTTAGTCTATGGAAGGCATAAATATGTAAGGAAACTTGGAATGTCATTGCACTGAAAGAGAGTGCCATTATATCTTAACCCTGAAGCTATACCAGACTAAATAATATCTCTTCATCAACTGTCATAATGCTGTCAGAAGTCAGTTGTTTACTCAACATGGTATTCCTGATACAATCATTGCATCTTATAAATACATTACTCATGCTAAAATGATAGTAGGAGTCAGTCAGTTTCTATGATTACCAGTTACAGCTAGTTTACTGACTGCTTACACCTTAAATTTCTTATTGTGAGGAAATGTATTGATGAATGAATGAATGAATGAATGAATGAATAAAATAAATACATAAGTATATGCATACCTACATGCTTACATTAATACATTGTACACATACTATTGTACTCCAGCTCATTGGTCTCAGACTTATACAATGCAAACTGCCTTGCATCCCCCCCACACACATATGTACAAAGCATGCACAGACACATCCTCACACCCACACACACAAACACACAAAAAATGCATGCGCATGCACACAAACACATGCATACACAAATGCGCAAGTGAGTGCAAACACACATGCAAACACTCAAACAAGCACACATGAGAAGGTAAATAGACACACACACACACACACACACACACACACACACACACACACACACACACACATATGCAAACAGGCACATTTGCTCCCACAAACACAAATGCACACATAAACATATCATTGTACAGGTTACTGGAAGTGGAAATTCATCACGACGCACATTCATCATCAGACATATTATTATGTAATTAAAAACAATACTCATTTTAAAAAATAGAAGTTCATAGGTTCATAGGTTCATAGGTAGGTACTAGGCTATCGGCCCAAGGGCCTACGTAAGCCTAGCCAAAAAGGTTCCCTGGCTTACTCCACTCAAGAAAGTTATTTTCCTGTGCCACTGTCGAGCAGAGACACAGAAGTGATCCCCGGGGTATATTTCCAATTTCCCATCCACTCATCAAGATTTTTCTTGAAGAGTGCTAATGAAGAACGTTGCTTGACATACATGGGTAGCCTATTCCAGAGTATGGGAAGTCTCTGGGACAGGAATCTATCCCTCCAGCATGTCCTTTTTATTGTGGTGACAAGGTTTAGGTCCCTAGAGCATGTATCTTGGAGGGATTGGGATTTCTTTAGGTGTAGCATGTCCAACAGCTCTGGGTTTGACATAACTTTATATGTTAGGCAGAGATCACCTCAGAGTAGGCGATATGCTATGGAGTAAAGCTGGAGTTTTTTGAAGTTGTCAGTGTAGGGCATTTATTTGAGGCCAGTAAACCTCTTTGTGAGGTACTTTTGTGGCCTCTCCAGCTGCTGCAGATGTCTTGTGAGGTACATTCCAAAAGGGCTGTTGTAACGGGTCTAATGAGTGTCGAGTAGAGGGGAACAATGACCACTATTTTCCCAGACGAGAACCCTTTTATGATGAGGTGTGCCACGTAGAAGGACTTCCTTACTACTGTGGCGATGTGACTATCAAAGGAGAGAGTACTGTCCACCTGGGTCCCAAGGTCTCTTATCACACATTCGGTGTTAAGTAGATTGCTGCCTATGTGATAGTTCATGGGTACAGAATTTTTACCAAAGGGGATGACACTGCACTTTTTGGCATTGAGCTTGACGCCATGGCTCTGACACCAGGCATTTGTCTCAGTGAGGCCCGTCTGTAGGATGTCCACATCATTTGGGGACTTGACTATGGCTCCTAGTTTCAGTCATCTGTGAACTTCATTAACCAGAGGCCTTTTATGTTAGCCTGTACTTCAGAGAAGTAGATACTAAACAGGAGAGGTCCCAGGATGCAACCCTGTGGTACTCCACTTGTCACTGCTTTGAGGTCAGATTTGGAGTCTGCAACTTTTACAGTGTGGGTTCTGTCAGTGAGCCCGTTGGCAACCCATCTTGTGATGTAGGGATTTATACCTAGTTTAGTAAGTTTAGCTATAATTCCAGAATGGGGAATGGTGTTGAAAGCCTTGGCGAGGTCAAGATAGGCTGTGTGAACTACCTTACCCTCTTCTACGGCTTTGGTGACTGCCTCAAAAAAGTCGATCAGGTTCAGGAGGCATAATCTACCTTTCACAAACCCGAACTGGGTGGGATCCAGAGTTTGGAGGTTACCAATGTCTTTGTTTATGAGTTCCATGATGATACATTCCATGGCCTTGCAGACCAGGCTCGTCAGGCTAATAGGTCCATAGTTCCCGGGATCAGTGGTGGCTCCCCCTTTTGTGGAGTGGGTTAACTGTTGCTGTGTGCCATTCAGTGGGCACAAAGCCTGATGCAAGGCTGTTATTGAACATGGTGCTTAAGTGTGGAGCCAGTTCGTTATGAAGTTCGTGTAAAACGCAGCCTGGGATATTGTCCAGTCCCATGGATGCTGTGTTTTTGGCTTTAGAGAGTGCAGCTTTTACCTGTGTAGTTATGATTACAGGGACTCTGCATTCTTCCTGTATACATATGGGCCCTTTATGTGGTGGGGGCGGGGTAAAGATAGCACTGAACCTATCTGCTAGGATGTTGGCAATATCAGTTGGTTCTGTAATTTTCGTGCCTTTGTGCTGTAACTCAGAGCAGATCTGGGTGTTGCCATCGAGATTCTTGACATAGCTATAGAATGCTCTGTGGTTGTCCTTAAAATTAGTGGCAAATTTGTTTTTGTAGCTAGCTTTGGAGGATCTTATAAGGGATCTCAGCTTCTTACTGAGGCTGACCAGGGAGCTCCTCCACTCATGGGATTTTACTCTCTTTTGCAACAGTTTCTTCCTTCTGTTGTACAGTTTTTTTATGGCAGGGGGCCACCAGATTGGCTTCCTTTTTTTGGAGGATAGCGTCTTGGTTCTGTTTGGGATAGCATGATCCATGCACTCGTGTAAGTGCTTATAGAGTGCATTTGTGTAGGATTCAGCAGTTGTAACTGTACTGATCATCTGCATGGGTGTCATGAAGTTCACCACTTCTGTCTTAAGAAGCACAAAGTTGCCTTTGGAGAAATTTTTACCGTGGTTTCCTTAATGGGGGGTGGGATGTGGATATCAAGAGTGATTAGCTTATGGTCGGATTGGATCAACAAGGAGTTGACTTCAGGTGTGGAACACCGGTCACTCATGTTGGTAATGACTAGGTCTAGGATATTGTTGACCCTGGTGGGGGTGTGGATAAGTTGATCCAGGGCATTGGAGTTTATGAATTCCAGAAAGCATTGAGTGAAGGAGTTGGTACATGAGTAGTTTTCCCAGTTAATGGTGGGGTAGTTGAAGTCGCCCATTATTAGGGCATTTGGTTGAACCCTAATATTTTCCAGTACATCAAGAAAAGAGGAGTGGGAATCCTGGGGCATGGTGGGGGATCTGTAGCAAGCTACAATTTGGATTGCAGTTTTGCCCAGAGTTAGTTGCACTTGGATAACCTCGGATGCATTATGCTGAGCAATTAGCCTGGAGGTATAGATATCCTTAATGAATATGGACACACCTCCGCCTTTGGTGTTTCGGTCCAGGTTACATGGCCGAAAAGTGTGGTATGAGTTATAGCCTGGTAGTGCAGGGGTGCTCTCTGGCGCCTTGAACCAGGTCTCAGTCACTGAACAGTCTGTACATGAGGGCACCTGTAGAAGTGTATTTTTTTTCCAACAATCTGTGTATTTGTTTACTTCTGGTGTTCATTGTGCATCAGGTAGCATTTACCTGAAGCAGTCTGAGAAAATGGGAAATAGCTGCTCACCATTTACCTAGCAACCCAAGAAGTCTTCATTAATGCATCATTTGTAACCCCCTCCTGACATGTCAAGAGGATGGCTAATAAATCATGATCATTAGATTCACTATTTTACAAAGAACACAAGAAACGTATGATTAATAACAGTCAGACTTTTGTAAGCAAGTGTGTTACCTTTATTATCTGTAGTTAGTTGTTCTCAGTAGATGATAACTGTATTCTGACAAATGGTATTTAAATAAAGTCTGATAAATTGTAATTTTTGTAGTTTAACTGAGTAATTTTTGTGTGCTTGTCCAGGTTGGGATGTTGCACAGTGGATTAGGGCTGTAGTTTGATAAAAAAGCTGCTATTTAGAACAGAGATTGATTGCCTCAGTTTCCATTTGCCTGATTTGTGACTCATCACGTTCCTTAATAAGGCAGTGCTCTGAGACAACTGGAAAACTGAGCTGGGATCCTTAATGGTCTTCCAGACTGCATGCATAATTAGTTGATACAATATTTATTTCTTAAATTTTCAACTGTCTTAGATGTGGTCTTTCATGAAAAAATGTGAAATATAAGTTACAAAGATATAAAAACCCATTATCAGTCATAATATTATGCAATGAAATTTCATTTGTATTCCAAAATGCCCATACTGATCAGTGACAGCAATGGGCATGCCCTTTGTAAATCCTGAATTGCCCATAACAGTAAGTCCAGTGGTTGTAGCTACTAAAACTAAAGTTATAGCAGACATTATCACCCCAAAGAAAAGAAACTGAATTACTAACAGGGTAGAAGATAGTCTTCTATCTTCCTCAAAGGTATGTAAAAAAAGAGCTGCAAAAACATTTTATAAATGATTTGAAAGTCTCCACTCAGTTGTTGGAATTCTATAGGTGCCCTCATGTACAGACTCCTGACTCTTCATAGCAGTTTAAAAAAAAGACACAGAAAGGAAAGGAAAGAAAAATAAATACACTGCTAAATTAAATACATAGGGGTTTATTCCCAGTTTATTCAGCTTATTATTTGTTTCATAGGATCATAGGAGGTTACTAGGCTATTGTCCCTGAGCCCCTTATAAGCCTAGCCAAAAGTTAAGCCCATGTTTAGACAAGTTAGCACCCCTTGTCCCTACTGGACAGGGTCATCGGGTACTGACTTGTCTAAACATGGGCTAAACTTTTAACTAAACTTATAAGGGCCTCAGGGCCAACAGCCTAGTAATCTCCTATGATTCTATGATCCTATGAAACAAATAATAAGCTAAATAAACTGGGAATAAACCCCTACATAACTCAGTGGATTGCCAAAAAGCTGACAAATATAACAGAGATAATTAAAATAGGGGCAGTTACCTCCAGAAAGAGACCAATCACCAATGGAGTCTCCCTTGATTCTGTGCTGAGACCTGTCCTGTTTGGCAACTACTTTTCTGAAGTAAAAGCCAATACCAAAGGGTTCTGGCAGTCACTGAATCCCCAAATGACTTAGACATCCTGCATTAAGGCTTGTCTCAAATATATAACTAGTGCTAAAATCATGGACTGAAACTAAATGCCAAAAATGCATTATTGTATTCTTTGGGAGTCATCTACCCCATGGAACTATCACATTGATAATATGCCTCTAAGAGCTGATCCAGTTTTTTGGGATTTGGGAAATTATGTGAACAGTGACCTAACTTTTGACCAGTTTGTGTTCATTGTTTTAAGAATGTACTTCTACATTGCACAGCGTATTAACAAAGGGATAGCACCTAGATCAATAAAAGTCATTATCACCCTTTACTCAGCCTTCTTTAGGACAGTCGTTGAATATAATGTCCTCCGTGGCATGTATCCTAAACAACATTTCCTACATGGACCAACTCAAAGCCCTCTCACAATAAGTGGTATCCTACAGATTACTAAGAGGTGACCTGTTTCTGGCATACAAGGCATCCTCTGATCAATTACTGATGGACAGCCAAGGGATTTAAACCTCTTTTGCAACATCAACAGAATGGTTTATATGGGAAGGTATATCTTGCAGAGGATGCTGCTGCTATGGAACAGATTCCCCATCCACATAAAACAAAGTTCATCCCTGTCCATATGCAAGCACAACTTAGATCTATGGATGGGAAGCAGAAAATTAACCCAGGACTGCCCCAGTACTGCCAATGGACACAGGCAGCCCGTAAATGCTTTATCCCATACATGGGTCCCCTCAAATTAACTATGGTATGATCCCAATTCATAATAAGGCCATCCATAACCAAATAGGATAGGTTATTTTGAGCACACAAAGAGGAAAAATGGCTAGACTTAAAATGTCCCAAAAGGGCTGCTACCCTATTACTTAATATCTATAAAAAGAAAAGACAGAAGCTGCATTTATCATTATGCACTGCATATGTGTTAGCATGTGCATGTCCCATACATGTGCAGTGCATTATGAAGCTGCCATCAGCTGTGTAAGATCATGATGAAACACTACAGGAATATGAATTACAAGCATACAATGTCATTTTAAGCATTTGTTTTAAATAACAACATTGTATGATACCAATTATCAACTTGTTTGCTAATGTTGGCTAACCAATGGATGTCTTTCAAATTTGATGACTCAGGCTTCAGCCCAATGATCAGATCATGCCAGGAATGGATAAACCCACCATTACCCACACTCACTTATTGATTATTGCTTAAGAAAATAATATCCACTTTGTTTATTTCACTATTTGGCAATAAAGTGCATTGAAATTATTTAAATATTTTTGCCTCCAAAACAATGCACTACGTTCCCAGTTGGGAGGGTGGCCTAATGGTTAAGGTGTTTGCCTTACAAACACAAGGTGCAAGGTTTGAGTCTCACAAGGGATAATTGGCTAGCCTCACAAGGGCAGTTAGCCTAGTATTAACCTATGAACCTATGCTTATTTCCCAGCTCCACTGTCCCCTAAATGTATAAAAAAGTTAAAACATAGCAATGTACATATTAGTTAACTAACAAAGCCAAGACCAATTTTAGTATTACCTGTAACCCACTGGATAACTAGGGAGACAAACCTATCAGATAATTTGTCAAAGCCTCAGGTAATACTTAAATTCTACCAGTATAAAACGATTTATACCTAAATAATTTCTTATATAATAGTTCGGCTTTTTGAAATTTTACCTTATGTTATGGTATATAAACCATGATCTAGAATTTTATTTTGCCTCTCAAACTGCCTTATAGTGTCACGTCCTGCACAGATCAAACTATATTCAGTGGTTGGAGATCTTTCTCCAAATTTTCTTCTTTTAAAATAAATCGCATATAATTTAAGGCCGTGCTCATTTAAATAATAACCTTAACAAGCCTACACTTGTGCAAATTACTTAGTAGTAGTAGTCAAATGTATCGACCCTCTGACAAAGCCGTTAAAAATTCTTTTTTTTTTAACATTTCCACTAGAAGCTGCTAAAGAAGTATACAAGCCCACATGGCATTTCAATAACGGACTAGACGGCGAAGAAAATGTATAACATTTAGCAGTCTTTTATTTCTTCATGTATTATTTAATGGACAAGTTGAAACTAAAACGGGTATATTTGAGAATAGTGAAAAGCACAGGCACATTGATTCCACTTTATAACACAATACATTTGGAAAAGAGGAAAAGAATCCGTCACTGCTCGCTACTGCCGCCAGATTATGCATTATTTTGTCACAAGCTATGACAACCCGCAACTCTGTTGTTATGATTTTAAATTTAAATCTGAGCATTGTATATAGATACATAGATTGACAGTGATAGATATATCTCTATCCATCTATCTATCTATCTATCTATCTATCTATCTATCTATCTATCTATCTATCTATCAGTCTATCCATCTATCATCTATCTATCTATCTATCTATCTATCTATCTATCTATCTATCTATCTGTCTGTCTGTCTGTCTATCTATCTATCTATCTATCTATCTATCTATCTATCTATCTATCTATCTATCTATCTAACTATAAACCACAGTTTGCTGCTTAGTGTTAGCCTGTTCCAAGTTATAATAGAAGTTATTCACCACAATGCATTATTCATAACAAATTCTTCAGTTTGTAACCCTAATGAATTATTAAGAATGGAGTTGCTGTGACTTCTTAAATGACACAGACTCCTCAAACAGCTCCCCCTCACTCAGCTGCTAATTACTCCCATCATCTGACACTGGACTGATAAAATGGAGGGCTTGACATTAAGGTGAACACACCCTGTGGTAGGGTAATACAGTACATTTCTGTTTATTGTAACTTTCTGTAAATGAACACACCACAGCTCTAACAACTACATGAGGCTGTTTTATTCATGTGTCTGTATGCTTATTTATTTAGTAGTAGATAAGAGAAACTTACAAGGGAATCCAATTCAGCTAAAATCAGCTAAAATGCATTCTCAACACAGAAACAATATAATTAAACTGGGGATAGCTAATAAAGCTTGTTCAGCATGCTCAGTACCTATCTGTGCAAGACTGAGGTACACCCATGCTTCAGCTGAGCAGAAATAATTTTTTGAAGTTGGTATTTAGAAAGGGTAACACTAATTACAAATGACCTGTTATGAATAGCAAGATGTTTGTGCTTCATAGCTATCACATTTTATGAATCTCTCTGTGATGCCCGCCAATGCTGCCAATATGTGATGGGCACCTCAATGTGTTGTGCCCACACTTGGCAACTAATCAAGGACCGTAACATCCTTGCCTGCTGTCCCTGACTATCTAAGCTAACAAAAAGTAAATATATAAAACTATTGTGATATGAAACTCTGAATGTCTACTTTGTGGCTGCTTCAGAGTGCAAACACCTTCTTTAGTGACCACTGCTTACAGGCTACAGCAATTCAATAGCCACACCACCACTCAACAATATGTGAGCATGTAATGATCCCACCACTGCCAACCAATAATATGTGATGCTCACCACTGCTGCCAACATGTGAGGCCACCACAATGTGTTGTCCCCACACTGGACTAATAATCCAGGAGCCTGAATCCTCACCACTGACACTGGAGAGGGATGTGCACTTGGAATACCGATGGGTGCACTCATTATTTCTAGATGCAGACTTCTCTGCATCAAGCTCAGTTTCCCTTAAGAGCACACAGGGAACACACTCATCCCAGGGTCTGGATGTCTCTATATCTATCTCCCTCCAGATCCCCAATAAGACTCCCCACTGGTACAGCTGTAGAGTTAGGTCCTCAGCCGAGTGTCCAAGCCGAGTCCTTCAGCGGCCTCTCTGTAAACCCAGTGCTTCGTGTCCCTACCCCAAGTAGCTGACATTAAATCTTTAAGATTTAATTTTCACACACACCCACACACCTGGGAAAGAGTGGCACAGGATTTACACACTGAAGAAGGGTATCACCCGAAAGCTTTGTGAATATAAAATAAACCTGGGTTTCATTGGCTCAACGTGTCCACTATTTGGAATTCTGTGGTTGGTTACAGGATTACTAGCTATGTCCCCTTCTGCCCAGACTATAAGGTAGAGTCACTGCCATCAGACACTCAACAATCAGCTACTCTTAGGCCCTTAACAAAGGGTATCCAATTATACTGTCTGATATTAATACTAATACAAATGGTAGTAGTTCACCAAGACAGCTAGGCCTTCTGGACTGGACCACACAGTGTCATCAAATAAATATAAGTACACTCAAAGGTTATATAATCAATACAAGGATCAGCTCAGGTAATCGGTTTAAATATATTTAATAAGAAAAAATAATAGTACATGAAAATCACAGAAAATATCAAAAACAACACTGATGGACATACTCATACAAGTAAAGAAAAACAATCACTAAACTAAGCTGCACTATATTCCTTACTGAATCTAAGGGAATTTACTGTACCCTAATAACTTACTTGGGCAAGGCAAGATGAAATACATGACCAGTCTTACAAGTCAGGCTCCCAAACACAATACTCTATGCTATGAGATTACTTCCCTGTAAAATATAATATCCAAGATGACTTGCAGAATGACCTCATCTGTTCACCTGACTTTAGGTTCCCACAATATGTCCTTTTGAGGTTTGAGACAGGACTTTAGCAGACTATTACAATCCACATTTAGAGCTTTTATGGCAATGCCTAGGAGCCAGAAACATTTACAACACTCCCCCCCTTCTTTACAAAAACTAACAGATAATGGCTGCTCCCACATCTACCATCTCGGGTCCCATTAAGCACTGTGAGGTGCCTTTCAATGATTTAACAGCTCATTTACATTAACCTTATTTTTCTTAAAATAAGACAGCTGGTTAACCTTTGCTGTGCCAGAGTCTTCTATTAAAACATGCATTTAATTCAGTTACTATAATACATGTACATTTCTCTTCATTTCAGCAGGGTGCATTGTTGATACAATTAACACAAGCAAAGCTGACAAATTTTCAGCACATGCACCTGTACAGATCAGTTTGATATACTAATGACATGCAATTATTTACATAATTCCAGTTACTGGCACAAGTCATACATCCACTGCCATACTTTGCCCTGGTATGGCTGGCAGTACCTCCTAGCATCACATCCCTCCCCTGTTTGAAGACTCAAGCTACTTTTTCAAATGACCCTTGAGAAATGTGGCTTGAGAGAAATAAGCCTATCTGGGAATATGTGACCCCATTCCCTGTCTTGAGAACCCATCTGCGTTGGCATTGCTGATCCCACTACTGTGTTGTACTGTCATTTCATATGCCTGCAATCCTAAGCTCCACGTTAATAACTTGGCATTTTGCTGGCTGGCTCTATGTAGCCATGTTAAAGGATTGTGGTCTGTAACTACAGTGAATTTCCTTCCATACAGATAAGGCTAAAGTTTCTGTAGTGCCCATACTATGGCTAGACATTCCTTTTCTACAGCTGCATAACATTCCTCCCTGGGTTGGAGTCAATTGCTAAGATATACCACTGGGTTTTCTTCTCCCTGTGAGGAAACCTGATAAAGTACAGCCTCCACCCCATGGACTGAAGCATCCACCTGCACAACAAATTCTTTGCTATAATCTGGACTTGTTAACACGGGGGGGGGGTCCTCCCAAAGCTCATTTAAGCTTCTGGAACACCTGTTTACATGCTGGAGTCAACACTACTTTATCTGGCTTGTTTTTCTTTGTCAGGTTGGTGATGGGAGCAGCAATGGTACTGTAATTGGGGACAAACTCTCTCTAGCACCCTGCTGTCCCTAAGAATGCCCTCACCTGTTTTTTGGTAACCGGGACAGGCCATGCCTGAATGGCTTCCATTTAGGCTGGTTCTGGCCTGATCTTACCACTTCCCACTTTTTGTCCCAGGTTGGAAACCTCTGCCATATTCACCTGACACCTACTGGGTTTAATGGTCAACCCTGCTTTCTGCAGTCTGCCCAGCACCCCTCTGACATGCTGAAGATGCTCTTGCCAGGAATGGCTGCAGATGGCAATATCATTCAGGTAAGCAAGGGCCTAATGTCTTGCTCCAGCTAGGATACGATCTACCAGCCTGTGGAAATTTGCTGAGGCATTTTTCATCCCAAAGGGCATCTTTGTAAACTCATACAAACCAAAAGAAGTCACAAAGACTAACCTCTCTCTAGCACTGGGAGTCAAGGGCACCTGCCAGTAGCCCTTGGTAAGATCAATAGGGTCAGATACTTAGTCCCACCCAGCTGCTCTACGGGGTAAGCATCTGACTCCGAGTGACTATTTAGTTTCCTGTAGTCCACACAGAACCTGGTGCTGCCATCCTTCTTTGGCACCAGCACCACTGGGGAGGCCCAGGGACTGATGGACTTCTGTATTACTTCCAGTTCCAACATCTCCTGTATCTCCTCCCTCAGAGTATGTCTAACTCGCTCAGGCACCCTGTAGGGTGCCTGCTTTATAGGTATTTGGGGCCTTGTATCCACATGGTGCTGCGCCAGGTGGGTGCACCATGGTTTCCTAGTGAACATGTCCCCAGACTCCTGTAACTCTGCTCAAATTTCTTGAACCTGAGTAGGGGACAGCCACTGGGACATTGCTACCCCTTCCACTTAGGTGTCAATCTGAGAATTACTGAGGATATCAGTCACCAGATCCCCCTCAAACTTCTCCTGCCATCAACTGCAAATACTCAGCACAAGGGCATCTCTGCCATGGTAAGGCTTCATCTTAACAAGGTATAGTTTGTGCCCCTGCCTCCTGCCTAGCAGTCTTACCATGTAGTTAACATCACTGACCTTCCTTACCACCATGAAGGGTCCCTCCCAAGATGCCTGTAGCTTACTGCGTTTTACAGGAATGGGAACCATTACCTGCTGCCCCACAGCATACTGTGTCTCGAGCATTCCTGTCATACCACACATTTTTCTGCTGTTGGGCTCCTGCCAGGTTCTCCTGGACCAAGTTCATGAGCTCCCTAAGCCTCTTCCTGAGGTTTAGGACATATGCCTCAACAGACTCCTTGTGGGATTCACACTCACTCTCCCAGTCATCACGAATCAAATCTAGAGGTCCCCTCACCCTATGCCCATACAGCAACTCAGTAGGTGAAAAACCTGTAGATTCTTGAGGTACCTCTCTCTAAGCAAACAACAGATGGGGCAAATATTTGTCCCACTCTCTCTTAAACTGGTCAGCAAATGCACTTAGAGTGGTCTTTAGTATAGAGTTTAACCTCTCCACAAAACCCTTAGTTTGGGGGCGGTAGGGGTGTTCTTTAGATGCTTCATCCCACAGCACTCCCACAGACAAGTCAGCAGGTCTGACATAAAATTGGCACCTCTGTCAGTCAGTATTTCTCGTGAGAAACCTACCCTGCTGAAAATCTCTAACAAAGCATTTGCCACCTTCTCTGCCTTGATGGAGGACAGAGGTACCACCTCAGGGTATCTAGTAACATAATCGACTACCACTCAGATATACTTATTCCCTGTGGAACTTTGGCTATTCTGAGGCCTCACAATATCCATAGCTACCCACTGAAATGGCTCCTCAATCACAGACAAAGGCAGCAAAGGAGCTTTGACCTTGTCCCCTGCCTTGCTTACCTTTTGGCACTGCTCACAGGTCCTGCAGTACCCATGAAAATCACAGGCCAATAAAAGTTCTGCATAATATGTTTCTTGGTATGCTTTATGCCCATATGGCCTGCAAAAGAGAATGTCATGGGCTATGGCTAGAAGTGCCAGACAGTAGGCTCTGAGTGATACCAATGGCTGTATTACCTCACCTTCTAGTCCTACCTCAGGGGTCCAATCCCTATACAGTAACCCTTTGCTCCAATTTGTCAAATCCCCATTTCCTTGAAAATCAGGTGTCTCCCTAGCTACCTCCCTCAAGCCGTGCAATGTAGAGTCTGAGAGCTGAGCCTGTCTCAACTGTCTCTTTCTAACTCTTCCCAACTCCCCTTCCACTGACAGTGATGCCTCACTGTCAGCCTGGGTACTGCTATTCACCTCTGCCCCTACAGGTGCTCTGTCCAAGGTAACATCATTACATACCAGCAGCTGTGGCTCACCTTCAGTCTCACTGCTACAGGGTAGCTCACTCCCAGAAGTAGCCACATCACCAGTCCTGGCTTCAGGTGTGCAGTCTGTCTGAGTCTCCCCTAGGCTACCACACCCACAGGTATGTCTCCAAGCCTGTCTGTGTGTCACTGCATGCACACAAGGTGCTGCATTATCAAAATCATTTTCTATCAAGACATTTGCAGGGATATCCTCAAAAACACCTATTTGCTTGCTTCCTTTTCCACATTCCCAGTCAAGGTGAACCCTGGCCAAAGACATTTACAATGGGAACCCTCCTAAAGCTCTGACTTGAGTGGATTGCCCAAGCAAGTACTACTCCTCTTTAACCCCTGCCAGCTTCACAATGGTTATATCAGATGCTGTGTCTCTCTTGGCAGTGGCCTGTTTCCTATTCAGCAAGATTGGATAGAAACTCTGCTGGTAGTTGGGTGCCCCTGTTGTCTCCAGACACTGGCATTCTGTTATTCCCACTTGCTGGCTCCCCCACCTTTTGTCCCCAACCTTGCCTCTTTGGACATCTATGTGCTACATGACCCCACTGGTTACATTTAAAACATGTAACCCTTGATCTTGACGATGTACCTGAACATCTGGCTTCCCCTGCTACTGGCAGACTCTGTTGGAGCAGTCTGGGCTGCCCACCATGGGTTCCCTTATATCCATGTGCAGCTCTGGGTATCCCTTTTCTGTGTAGTGATGCCCTGCTTGCTAGGTGTAGGTCTCCCTTTTCCCCAACTCATCTGCAGAGTTGCAGTCCCTGTCCGCCAAACATATTGTCATCTTCTCAGGCAAAGTGCTAAAGACTTGCCCCCTCACCAAAAGGTCTGCCAGCCCTCAAAAAGTGATAACCTGACACCCACTCACCCACCTATAAAAATAAGTGCTTATTCAGCAATATAATCATATGCACTTTCATCTGCCTTGTATCTATGCTCATGAAACTTTTTTTCTGTAAGCCTCAGGTGTTCACTTAAAACATTGTAATAAACAGTGCTTAACTTTCTCATAAGGTAAACAATCAGTATCAGACAATATAGAAACAGCAGTTACAGCTTTATCATGGAGTAAGGGGGTTAGGAATTGTACTCAGAGGCCTCGGATACCATTATACTGTTTGCATAGTCTTTCAAATATATGAATAAAACTATCAACATTATCACCTTTTTGGTACTGAGGAAGAAGTTTACTGACCTTTATAGCTTCTAGGATATAGTTACTCCCTTCCCCATTACCTCCATGACCCTAGCAAAACATCAGCATTTCCTTTTCAGGTTGCCTCTGCCTCTCATTTTCTTTGGCTTCCATGTTATGCAGTCTCTCTGCTGATTCTAATGCCAACCATTTGGCCTCCAGTTTAAGTCTCTTTAACTCTACATGGATTTTTAAGTCCTCTGAGGAAAAATTTAACTGTCCTGTTTCTAAGGGCTACAAATTCCCATCGGTAAACTGGTTATCCTGCTGGTTGCTGGTCTGTGCTACAGCTCCAGTTAAGGCTGCAATCATTTCCCCTTTAGTCAGGTTGTTATGCCGCAGTCCTTTGGCTGGCACATCTCAGCCAACTGGTTCCTTGTCAGCATGCCATAATCCTCTGCTGACATCCTTGCCTGCTCTCCCTGACTATCTAAGCTAACAGAAAGTAAATAAAAAATACTATTGTGATATTAAACTCTGAAGGTCTACTTTGTGGCTACTTGAGAGTACAAACACCTTCTTTAGTGACCACTGCTTACAGGTTACAGGAATTCAATATCAAAACCACTGCTCAACAATATGTGAGCATGTGGTGGTCTCACCACTGCAAATCAATAATATGTGATCCCCACCACTCCTGCCAATATGTGATGGGCACCACAATGTGTCATCCCCACTCTCGGCTAGTAATCAAGGAGCCTGAATCCTCAGCACTGACACTGGGTAGGGATGTGCACTTGGAATACAAATGGATATACTCAGTATTTACAGATGAAGTCCTCTCTGCATCAAGTACAATTTCCCTTAAGAGTACACAGGGAACACACTCATCCCAGGGTCCAATTTCCCTTAAGAGCACACAGGGAAAACATTCATCCCAGGGTCTGGGTGTCTCTATATCTGTCTTCCTCCAGATCCCCAATAAGACTCCCCACTAGTACAGCTGTAGGGTTAGGTCCTCAACCAAGTGTCTAAGCTAAGTCCTCCAGCACCCTCCCTATAAACCCAGTGCTTTGTATCCTTGCCCCAAGTAGTTGACACATACACTCTTTTAGATTTAATTTTCACACACACCCACACACCTGGGAAAGGCTGGCCCAGGTTTACTAGCTATGTCCCCTTTTGACCAGACTATAAGGTAGATTCACTGCCACCAGACACACCACAATCAGCTACTCTAAGGCCCTTAACAAAGGATGTCCAATTATACTGTGTAATATTAATACTAATACAAATGGTAGTAGTTTACCAAGATGACTAGGCCTTCTAGAGTGTCACCAAATAAATATAAGTACTCTCAAATGTTAGATATTCTCTACAAGGATCTTGGACGAACTCAAGACTTCTACTTTCTATGCCATGGGGTTGGTCTACTGCATATGTATCTTCAATATCTTCTGCCTCATTCTATGGTTTGGGTTGTGGCTGGAAAAGGAATATCGTGAACCAGTTTACCTTCCCAGTTACAAGCTAATTAAATAAGAGACAGATACATAGTACTATAAGAGACAGATACATAGTACTGGGACCTCTGAAAAAACACTGGTGTCTGCAATGAACACAAATGGCCAGATAAAACTCCTGAAAACTCAAACATGTAGAAAAGCCAAGTATTCATGGTCTTCAGTTTAGCAATTTCATTCACTACTGGAACTTCATCAGAACTGACGCACAATTAAAAAAAAAAACATATATTCACAAAAACAATGATATCATAGCATAAACGATTAATACCAAAACAGATTTGTTAAAACACATAATTGGATTAGTCACAACAACTCTGCATATACATGAAAAACCTGGTAAAAAATAATATAAAAAGATGACATAAAAATCCAAGTAAATAATAAATTCAACACAGGCAATATAATCTGATAAATCACATTATTGTTAAACATATTCAGTATAATTTCACTGCCCGCATTGAAGACCATTATTAAAACGTATGTTTTTTATGTGTTTGTTTCCAGAGTTTTAGTTGGTCATTTGTGTTTTGTCACAGGCATCTGTGTTTCTTCATTGCTGTGTATTTGGTTCATAGTTTTTTTTTTGGACAGCAGTGGATAGTAGTTTTGGAAACTAAATAAATATTTATACCTTACACAAATCCTGTCTTTGCCTCCCAGATTCAGACTTCAACTACTCTGTGTACCATATACATGGTGAGGGAATCTCATCAGCTGGACTACTGGACATGTTATTCATGAGTATCAGCTGCATTGCTGGACATGCTGTTCATGATCATCAGATGGACTGCTGGACTTTCTTGAGCATCAGCTGGACAGGTGGACATGCTATTCATGAGCAGACTCACATGTCTCACTGGAAGTGAACCACGGAATGGAGTAAGAAGTTATGGAAAACTGATGACTAAGGTATGCATTTCAAACAACACTGAATAGTACTAGAAAAATAGTAGCACAATGCTGTACCAGCACAATCCATAAGACAAAGCGCATAGCCTGAAAAGTTGTGCACCCTGCAGTAAAACAGTATACCTACCTTGTAGTAAGTAGAACATCAACCACATAGGTGCACTGCAAATAGCCTGTGCAGCTGGCAGTGTGAACAGCACTGGGGGAAAGTGGGAGGGAACCAATGCATAAAACACAGATACAAACACACAGACAGAAACACACATATATGCATGCACATGCAAGAACAGAACTATGCATATGTGCATGCGCGTGCATGTGTGTGTGTGTGTGTGTGTGTGTGTGTTCACGTGCACATGTTTAAAAAATATTGTTTTATTTTTTACAAGATAAAGACTGCATGTGCTAAAAAAAAAATAAATAAATAAAAAGATACAGACTGCATGTGCATGTGCTAAGACAATTTCTTGGCACATGCATACTGGCATGTCAGCATCTGCATTTTTGATGTTTTGACATTGACATTCTGCCAATCAATGATGGGTGATTTATTTTTTGTGGTACACCCAAATATATATATATATATATATATATATATATATATATATATATATATATATATATATATATATATATCTCAGTATAGCTCAACTCTTCAGAAAGATGAAATTCATATGGTCAAGACCATATGATCGATTTTTTCAAATGTCGAACAACACAAAACAACAAAAATCTATGTTTTTGCAGGAGTCAAGACCCTCCTACACCCCTCACCTCTTCATATTATATATGCCAATTCTGAGATCACATTACAGTGGGGAAAAGGGTAAACACCCTGATCCCCACTGTACCCTGATCTCCATACAAAAGCTTTGACATTTTGGAAAGGCAGTTATATGGTGTCGATCATATGAAGTTCGACTTTCTGGACAGCTGATCTTCTATAAGGGACACATATATTTATATGTATATGTATATATATATATATATATATATATATATATATATATATGTGTGTGTGTATGTATACAAGAAGCAGACATAAATCGAATGTTCATAATGTTGAATGTTCTTTTACTTTGGCAGAAGTGATCAAAACTTATTTACTCACTTCTGCCAACATTTCTAAGCCAAATATCATACACTTTGGAGTCTTTAACTAGCCCTCCATTAACTGGGAGATGCATCTTCAACCATGTATGCCAAGAATTTTCTGGACTTCATTGCAAATTCTCTAACCAAGTTTGTCTGCATCTCAACCACAGGCAATAAAATCCTGGACTTTATCCTTACCAATATGAGGTAGCTTTGGTTCCTACCAATTGTGACTTCCTTCCTGGTCATATCTGACCACTGATTGATGACATTCATCTTAAGACTGAAGCTGGATGCATCTTCCAAAACCTTGGTATTCAGAGATTATGCCAAAGATAATCTACTAATATTGAGTGATGACCTGGCTAAATTCCAAAGCCTCTTCCATCATGATGACCCCACTACTTATATAGAATCATTTACTGCCAAATTCTATGCACATGTAAATAGCTGTATTGATGCATCAGTCCCCTTCAGAAGTAAATTCACTGACATATTTAAAAATAAACTCATGTGGTGGAACACTAATTTAAACCGGCTCTGTAATAAAATGAATAAAAATCATAGCAAGCAAAACAAAATTTAACTGTCAAGATGCAGAATACTGCTTTTGCTAAATTTTACAAGGAACTTCTGATACTGATCAAATCAACCAAAGCCAGATATGAGGTAAAAATAGGCACCTAAGTGAAGGATAACTAAAAATCCTCCATGCCCAGTGCCGTGTAGAGCTAATAGTAAAAGATATCACATAAGACCCACAGGACATCGTCAATCTACTGGTGGATGACTTCAGTTCACACTTCACTTTCCTCTCCACTCTCCTCTCTCATATTCCCATATTATATACATGTATCTGTACCTCACCTTCAAATCTCCCAAGAACAAGTCCTCAGGAAACTACCCAGCGGGAAGAGCACTACTAACATACTGGACTGCATACTGGTCAGTCTGAAACATGGCCTGTAAATCACCTACAGAGGTTACCTAATATGAGCCTCCAAAAAGGCTTCCTGCCATATAAATGAAGTTCGGCAACAGTCAACCCCTTGCACAAAGGTGGGGTACTACAAATCCAGCTTATTATAGACCCATAAGCCTGGTGAGCATCATCTGTATGACTATGGAAAGAACCATCATAGAATTAATAAATAAGGACATAGATAACCTACAAATTCTCATCCCAAGCCAGTCTGGGTTCATCAAAGGCAAATCCTATCTATATAACCTGGTTGACTGCTTTGATTAGGTAACTTTAGCAATGCATGAGGGCAAATCAATACATGCTGCATATCTAGACTTCACAAAGGCATTCATTATTATCTTGGAAATTTTGCTGGATGGCTCTACCTTCTCAAAAGACCTGTTGCTAGCAGTGGAACCCAAGGCTCATTCTTTGGGCCATTCTTGTTTGGCATTTAATTCTCTATAATCAAGCCATATGTTGGGGGTTATGGCTGATCAACTCTGTAAACTATTGTAAACTTAGTGCCATCATAAACTCCCCAGGTGACTTGAAAGTACTTCTAGCTATCACATTGACAACACACCCCTGCAAGTTGATTCACTAGTGAGGGATCTAAGAATCTATGTCACAATGAGCTGTTCTTTAATCACCAAATATTAACTATTGAAAGTATGGCTTTCTCTGTCACACAGTTTGTATCTAACTGTACGGTGTCCAGATCCAGTGATGTAATAATTCTACTGTACTAACATCTCATTACACTGATCATTGAATATAATGCCCCATTCATTATTTACATGTCTAAACACTCATCACAACTGGAATGACCACAACACTTTCTTATTAAAAAAATCAAGGGCCATGTCCCCCATCTGGGTACCATATAGGCTACTAAGAGGCAACCTCTTGCTCACATGCACAGCCTCTGCAGACCCTATCCTGTCCGACCTATTACACATTTACTTGTCCAATGGTAGCATGAACACCCACTCAAGGAATTTCAATCTCTTTTGCTACATAAGTAGAACATGTTTGGAGAGATAGGTATGCCTCACAGACAATACCTCTTCTATGGAGCTGTCTTCCACTCCACATAAAGTAAAGTACTAATATAATCTGGATGAATAGCCGGAAAACTGCAAATTCACTCTTGGTTTACAACCAATGCCCCTCATGGATAGGTGCAACAAATAAATGTCCCAGCATAACCTTGTTCTGCCCACCTCTGGGGTATTGAAATACAAAATAAAAAATACCATGGGAATATAAGGCTAGACTTCTTAAGATCTTTATAGATCACTAGCCTGGTACATACCTATAAACCTATATCTATATTCCAATTTAGATTTGTGTTATAAAAATAATAACACATTTTAAAACAAATTTATTGTTTTTAGATAAAACAAAATTATAAACAATTACATACATTTCACAGAAAAACTGTAATTACATATGTTATAACATATAAATCTCAAATAACTATATAGAGTAACTGATATAATAAACTAACTAAAGCATTTACAAAGACATTCATTAATCTTTATGTAAGATGTAGTAAATTGATCATTTTGATAAAGTTTCATAAATAGATGCAAAACAGAAGTTGAAGTTATTAATTTTAAGTTATTAATCTTTTTTCAACAAATTCTGCAAATTTACCCATGTATAGTATGCATGAGTCTTTCTATTTGTTCTAGAAATTATAGTTTTGAGTTGTAGGTGACAAACTTCATTTAATATGTTCTTGAATTCAGTGAAAGTATGAGGGGATTCAGATATCCATTTTTTTGTAATGCTCTTTCTAGCCACAGCAAGTATTGCCCAGAGTAAAAAATATTTTATTTTTTTAACACTGTGTGATATGGGTATGTTAAATAGTACTAGAGAACTCTTGTACGTAAAATTATCTGTGAATAGAGCCTGTAATAGTTCATTAACTCTCTCCCAAAATACTCGTATAGTAGGGCAATCACAGAACATGTGAGCCCAATCTATATTTATGTCTGACTTACATTTATTACAGATGTTCTGTTTTCTATTGATTTTATTCATTAGTTGATCTGTACATAAATCTCCAGGTGTATAGTTTCCATTTAAGTGACAATGTTGTTTTCCCTGCTGATTCCAGTATGTTTATTCTGTCTTGATCACAGGAAAGTTCATTGTTAATTGTGTAGAAATAATTCCAATAGCTTTCTGGGCAGCTATATGTTTTATCTCTTATGATTTTGAATATAAAAGAAAGTTTGCCTGAATGAGTTAGATTATGTAGTAGGATTAATTGAAAGTAGTCTAGTAGTGCACTAGTATCATGTTTGGTTCTTGGTGAGATCAAATTTATTTTAAAGTCTATAAATAATTTAAGGTTTTGTATATCTAGCCATAAGGATTTGTCCCGCTGAAATTCCTGCATTATTTGGTTTACACTTTTTGCTTTATTGTCTGAAGTCAATTGAAACCAGAACTTAAGTTCATTTTGTTTCAGTAATGTGACTTTATTTAAATCTGATGTTAACAAAGATTCTTGCATAAAATCTATAGGGAATAGTACAAAAAACATTCTTTATATCTAAGGTGTTTATATATGAAGTCTCTAAAATTTGTTACAATATTATAAATGTATCTGGTTGAGTGCTTGGGTGTTATATGCATTGTAAAGTAATCTTTTAGCATCCATAACATTGGATTGTTTATTATTTCTAGCTTATACGTTAAAGGATTCATTATAAGTTGCATAGCTGTTGTTTCCCAATAAACCTTCCATTTAGCTGAGTATGAAGTATCTAAAAGTTGTATAATTGTTCTAATTATAGAAGAACTTGAATATAGGTTTAAATCTGGAAATGCTATTCCTCCTTTGCTCCAACTATTGAGATATTGTTTAAGGGCAATTCTTGTTTTTTTGGGAAACCAAAAGAAATTTAATATCAGAGAATTTAACTTATTGGTAAATGTTTTGGTTGGAAGCATTAAAATGGATTTAATAATATATAGGATCTTAGGAAGGATTATCATTTAATGATTGTTAATCTTTCTTCTGTTGTAAATAAAATTGAGTTCCACTTCAGTAATAAAGTTTGAATGTTTTCATAACATCTATTATAATTTAATTGTGTTATGGATTTTATGTCTTTAGCAAGTATGATTCCTAGGTATGTAATTTGATCCGTATTAGAATTATATTTATTATTATTAATAGCTCTTTTGACTGTGGTGGTGGTGCTGTGGTAGCATTGTCACCTCACAGTAAGACGCTGTCTGGTTCGATTCTCAGCTAGAGCGTCTTCTGCGTGGAGACATGCGTGAATGGGCGTACCTTCGTTGAATGTTGTGCATCAGGGCTGGCAAATCGGCATGTAAAAATCTATTGCCAATCATTAGTGGACCGGAGTTCCGCCGTGGCGACCCCTAACCGGGAAAAGCCGAAAGACACAACATTATTAATAGCTCTTTTTTTGTGTGTATATATAGGTAGAGTTTTGGTTTTATTGTTATTAAATGACAATCCAGACATCCTTTGAAATATATTAATGGAATCAAATAATGATGTTATTGAGGAATCATCTCCTTTTGTAGTAATAAGTACGTCATCTGCAAATAGTTGAACTTTAGAAGTTATTTCCTTGTTAAGCTCTATTCCTAACATATTTTTATTTTCCTTATCTCATTAGCCCATGGTTCCATTATCAAGGTGAATAATAGAGGTGAAAGACGGCATCCTTGCTTGGTTCCTTTTATTATAGGGATTTTGGTTGAGATATAAGTTCCTATTTTAATATATGCTAGGACTCCCTTATATAAATGTTTTAGTAAATCAATAAAACCTTTAGAAAAATGCTGACATTCTAGTAATATGAATAGACAGTTCCAATCTATCAAGTCAAATCCTGAATTTATATCTAAGCTAATTAATGTTAGATTTTTCTTCTTTGGGAGTAATCAATTAAGGCTAGAGTTCATTTGATGTTATCATAAGTACTCCTCTTAGTCACAAAGCCTGCTGGTCTTCATTTATTAAATAAGGTAAGAATTTCTTTAGACTTTCAGTATATATATTCATAAACATTTTAGAATCCACATTCAATAGTGAAATGGCCTTACATGAAGAACAGAGTTTAGGGTCTTTGTCAGGTTTTAGTATGGGTGATATACATGTATATTTCCAAGAAGGAGGCATTATAATGTCATTCTGAGGTGTTGTGTAAATGTTATGGAGTAAAGAGATAGCAGTTTTAGACATAATTTTATATAACTTGGGTATAATTCCGTAATTTCCTGGAGCTTTATTTTGTTTAAGGTTGTTAATTTGAGTATGTATGTCTACTAGAGAGATTTGTTTATCTATGATTTCTCTCTGTTGTTCGTTGAGCTTGTTATAAAGATTTTATTAATAAATTATTTTATCTTATCTTTAGATTCTATATTATGTGTACTTCTTAATTAATCTATTATATCTTGAATACTGTATATCTCCTTCTTCCTCAAAAAGTATATCTCTTTAATATGATTATGTTTATTTATTCATTTAGTTTTATTCTTAAGGTTAGTTAAGTGTTTGGGGTTTGATGAACAGGCAAGAAATTTATATTTTTCTAAGCTGATCATAGTCTTGAGATGGAGTATGGCTCTGTATTTCTCATTCAGTTTGTCTATTTCATCTCTAATGTTTTTGGATGTAAGCTTGTCATTATTTTTAAGATATGTCACATCTAGTTTAACTTGTAATATTTTTTAAATCTTTATCCCAAGACTTTCTCTTCTTATAGTACCATTTGTTTGTTTGCATAAATAAGCTTTTAAAGCATCCCATATATATATGTCAAGAGTGTTAGAAGCTGAATTTATATTTTTAAAAGTTTGTATTTCTTCTTTTAAGAACATTTGAAAATCTTTTAATTGCGAGGGATATGCGGGAATTCTTTTTATTTGTATATTAGGTATTTTATTGACATTAAGCTCAAACATAATAGAATTATAATCTGAAATTGGGCATGATATGATTTTACTGTTAGTTAAATAATCTATTATTTGTGTTGAGAGTATTATCCTATCTATTCTAGAATATGTTTTGTATCTGTTGGAAAAAAATGTGTATTGTAATGAACTTTGATCTGTGTAATTGTGAATATCTTTTTGAAGATAAGAGTCCATGAATTTTATTGTTTATCCTGTGGTGTTATCTTTCTTTTCCCTAAGGTACTAGAATCTTTTTCATCTAAAATACAATTAAAGTCCCCTGTCATGATGATGTTTCCATCAGACTGAGAAACTATGTGATTTAAATGTTGTTTAATGGTATTGGTTCCTATGCCAGGTAGCCAATAGTTGTTAACTAATGTATAACATTTTTTATTTATTTCAGTTATAACTACACAAAGCATTCCTTTGCCATCTTGATATGACTTAATTATTCTAGGCAAAGGAAGTGATTTGTTCCAGAGAACTGCTACACCTCTTTTCTTTTTTGAATGTTCTAATTTTGCAATTACTGTATATTTGTTTGTGTTCAGAAATGTAATAGTATCCTTCAATAAATGAGTTTCTTGTAAAAAAAAATCATGTTGGGTTTGTGTATGGTTAGATATTTAAATAGACTTCCTCTTTTGATTGGGTTATTCAGACAGTTTATGTTGATTGATAAGCCTTTAAGTGTGGCCATTTTAGATTTTTAACAGTATTAGTGTAATCTGTATCTTATCTATATCATGTATGCATTTTATGTATCCCTCTCCTGAATGCAAATTGTTTAATTTATAAGTTTTGGTCCATATTTCACTGTGGTTAATATGTCTATTATGATTATTGCAGCTAGTGTTCTTATGTAAAGCTATTATAATGGATGTCAGGTGAAACATTCTTATTAAGTTAGTCTTGTGTTGTAACTTATAGAAAAATATTGTAGCTCCGCGCCTGGAGTTATAAACTCCTTGTCCCAGTGGCATCATTCACTCGTGTCAAACCTTAAGACAGTAACAGCAGAACTCAGCAACCACTAATTGTATATATAGAGCAATTAAAACTAAGCTATATACTAGATATTATTTCTTCTTATAACATAGTACATTTGATTTAGTATAACTCATCTGATATATCTATTCATTCTTGAAAAAAATGCATATTGTCTGCATTATATAACTAAACTATAGAGAAGACATATAATATGACCTAAATTAACAAATTATTCCTGTAGGAACCATATAGGACCAAATTTCTCAATCAACTTTCCTATAATCATGCTAAACAATATTTAATAAGGTGTTAACAACCATTGTCTATTATCAAAAGAAATTGTATCTTTACACTTTGCAACGTTAAGACACCATATACAGCTTTCAATTAAGCAATTACCATTAATAAGTGAAGAAAGAGACAAAAAAGTTCATTTTACTATGAAACTTATGTATTCCTTTCTCTCTGACAGCAAAATACCCTTACGTTTGCAATGAAATAGTAGCTTAACTTCATAGTATCTATCATATTGTTACATTTAAGCTATATAGTGATTTTATGAATGTTATTATTGTATTAGCTGTGATTTTCACAGTATAACATGCTTACAAAGTTTATAATGGATTGCAAGTATCAGTATAGAATATCCTTCAAGAAAGTATTCACAGATAATTAAAATATAAACTGTTCTGACACACAGAAAATGAAACAGTAGATGTATCTGGATTTACCTTGATTAAGTGATCCTTCTCAGACTGAAAGACATTAAGTTTTATACAACTTCTTGCAGAATTACCTGTCAATGCATGTAATGAAAGCTGAAAGTTAACAAGCAATATTCTGTATCACAAACTGACATTATGGCTATATGTTATTCCTGGCTTGCCACAGATTCAATCAGACACTACAGTATTAAGCTTCACTCATAACTGTATATGCCGTCAGTTATGCTAATGATCTGATCCAGTTAACTTACTGTTTTTTTGTCTTTTTTTCTTTAAAAAAAAGATGCATCAAAAAGTCAGAATTCACTTATTCTTTGACTATACCTTGTAATCCAAGTCACATGACCTGCATATCTGATGTTATGAGTTATTTTGCAGGTAATAAAAGATAATTTAAAAATAGAAACTGTTTCCCGACAATTTTCAGGCTGTAGACTTTCTGGTTTGGCTAGTCTTGATGCGCTGATGTCATCCGCATGCGTTGCATCATTTTGATGAAGAATGAAGCTTCTGAAGAGTTTTGCAAGCTGTTTCTGGGTTATTCAAGCTTATTAAAGCTCCTGAATTATCAGCACGAGGATGTTTGTAGTCCTAAAGTTGTATTTTGAAGGAAATCCATGGGAAAACCACTAATAAAAGGTTACATTAGCTTTTTTTTCTTTTTTTAGGTGATAACTTGTGTGGGAAAGGCTTTCAAGGTTCTTCACAACCTGCACAAGTGTAATACAAACCACAAGCATTTAAGTAAAGGTTTAGAGCACTGTATCAGTTCAAATCATGAAGAAGACATTTTCCCTTAGTTACTACTGTTTTCTAATGATTCCCTTTTCCCGCCCAATATATATATAAGGCAATCTAATGAGAAGAAGGCAGGGAACCCAATATATATAAGGCAATCTAATGAGATTGGGTGGGAGAAAAGTATAAAAAAAAAAATAAAATAAAAAAATAAAAACTGAAACTCAGCGACATTGTTCCCTTTTCTTTGCAAACATAAGCAGCATCAAGCCAAAATGATATTAAAGACACGTAATGCCAGGAGTTTATTTAAAGACAAGGGGATAGATTATGTTATGCCAGCATTAATGTTTTGTGATAATACATAATATTATCTAAGAAAAGCTGTTGTTTGAAACCATTACATTTACAGAAGGGAAGATTATAAAACTATATTTATAATAAGTAAACAAAACTTATAGGAAATAGGTAGCTATATACACATTTTATTTTTATAATAATATGGAAAGCTTACCTTGCAAAAAAAGCACAACAGTAAAAAAGCTCATTAACAACAAAGTATCCACAATTATAACAAGATATAGAAGTGTATTATGCTTTAGTTCATTTGTTTTTAGTCTTTTTTGTTTCTCTGTAGTTTTCCAAGTGAAGTTAGAAGACAATCTTTTAAGAGAAGGGTTTGCCCATTCCATTTCTTCTATTCTTTCAAAGATCTTATGATTTTTCACAAAAATCAACGCAGAGTCAAGGTCATCAAACACCTTGGGTCGTTCCGGGATAAAAATCTTCAGCTTTGCAGGAAACAGAAGGTGAGTCTTCACTTTTGCTTTCTTCAGTTCTTTTATCAGCAGTAAGAATATTTTTCTTTTGGCTATAACTATGCCTGAGAAGTCATTGTCAAAACATTCCATTGTGTCATTAAATTTTATTGGAGACTTGGACCAGGCAGTTTTTAAGACTAATTCTTTGTCTGATGAAGAAAGAAATTCAACTAAACAGATCTTGGTTGTTTTTTATTGATTGTATTAACAGCAGTTAGCGACCAGTGAGCCCTTTCTATGCCAAATGACATAGCTTCTGGAAGATCAAGAGTCTCTGGTATCCAGGTAGTTAAAAACCTGTCCTGTTATTTCCCTCGATGTTCTCTGGTAGTCCAAAAATCCTTAGGTCGTTTCGACGAGATCTGCTCCCAAGTTCATCAAGTTTATTCTGTAGTATGGTGTTTTGCTTAAGTAAAAACTCTGCATTATTTTCATTTTCAGTTAGTCTGCCATCCATGTCATTTAGTGCTTCTTCCATGCCTGTTATTTGGATTTTCTGTTGTCTTAAGTCCTCATGAAATAGATCCATTTGTTTAGTTGTTTTTTTTTTTTTGAAATTGTCTATTTTGGTATCAGTTTTATTAATATTTGTAGTTAGATCCTGTATGTTTGTTATGAGAGTTTGAAATTCTGTTTTTAGACTGGATTCCTGACTGCTGGTTTTGTGAAGCTCATGTGGAATTTCTCCTTCAGATGAGAAGTATTTTTCCAAGTATATTTTTGACTGGAAAATCTTCCTTCCTTATATTTTTTTTGTAGATATTGTTGCAGATAATGTTGATTATTATAGGTTTAGACAGAAAAAAAGTCCTAAATTATTAGTTAGAAGACAAAATTCCAGTGTAGATAAAATTTCTTTAGTGGAGCTGTTGAATTCTGTCATCCCAACTTCCTCTAACCCTAGGTGTCCCACAAGGGTCCATATAAGGTCCCCTTCTTTTCTCTATCTTTATCAATGATCTGTACAGCACCATCCCAGGAGCCACCTGCATCCAATATGCAGATGACTCAATGCTAATATGCTCCGCCTCCTCTCCTACACAACTTCTAACCCTCACCCAGTCCACTTTCAGAACGGTAGAAACATGGCTAGCTAATCACCAACTGCTTCTAAACCTAACAAAACCAAGCTACTACTTTTCTCCTCTAACCATAGAATTTCTCCTCCTTCCTTCAACATCAAATCTAGCAATGACACCATTATCTCCCCTGATGACCATACAAAGCTTCTAGGAGTAATAATAGACAACAACCTTAAATCTAATAAACATGTAAATCACACTATTAAGTCTGTCCACAAAAAACTTGGCTCCCTGTACAGAGCCAAACCTTTCCTCACCCCCCCCCCCAGCTAGGGTAGCTATTTCAAGATCACACCTTTTCTCTACCCTTATGTATGCCTCTCCCGTACTCACCAAACTATCCAAAACCAATCTCAACAAATTATCAGGATGTTACAATCATATAGCCGGATTCGCTACAGGCATGGCTTTTAGGACCCTCCATTGCCAGAACCTCAAAGCACTGGGATGGCTAGAGTATCCTACCCTTCTATAGTTCAACCAGCTTATAGTAGCACATAAAATACTCCATCAACCTGATAACACCCCTGCCCTCAAAAATATTCTCACCCCTCATTGTGCCCCTAGGCCATTACGCTCAGCTGATAAACTATTGATACTGACCCAAAAATCCAACAACTCTGCAGGCGATGCTATATTTGCCAATTTAACCGGTAAAACCTGGAATGTACTCCCTACTACCATTACCAAGGAAACCTCACTACCCCTATTTAAAAGAGAACTCAAAAAATACCTCACATCTCATTGGCTGTGCTCTTGTGCTAAACCTGACTAACAACTTCACTAATACATGTCTTGCTACCGAACCTACTGTTTAGCCAAGTATCCATGCCTCATAGCATTTGAATGTCTAAACATTGTGAATTATGACATTTGATTGTATTCTATGTTCACATTTTCTAATACTTCTCTTCCAATCAGATGTAAGTCTGCACATTGTGTATATTGATATCTGCCTGTGTTCTTTGTCTATATTCTTCTAAACATGTCTGCCTCAGTTTAACACTCAGTGATGTATGTACTGTCTCTTTTTTGGTATGTGGAGCTTTTCTCCCAGGGCCTCTGCTGAAAATGGACATATATCCAGTCAGAGTATCCCGGTCAACAAATGTAAAATAAATAAATAAATAAAATAAATAAATTCTGCTGCTACTCTGTGCCCACCTTGGCCATGCCCCCCCATAACACATTTCTAGTTGTTATAGGGTTGGGAGGGTGGCCTAATGGTTAAGGTGTTTGCCTTACAAACACAAGGTGCAGGGTTTGAGTCTCACAAGGGATAATTGGCTAGGCTTAAAATGGCTCGCAAAGGCAGTTAGCTTAGTACTAACCTATGAACCTATGAACCTATAAAATACTCCACAGACATTTTGCCCCTTTCCCATGCATGCTTCTGTTGTGTCTTTTAGACTGACTGATCCTGCCACTGAACCCATCGTCATTATTACCCTGTTGAGGGGATAGCTGGTGAGGTGGCATTTGTATTTCCATCAGAGCTATCAACCTGCTAATGGATAGATTTGGTGAAAATTTCACTCCCATATCCTCTCCTAACTTACAACAACCCCTCCCCCAACCCCCCCCACCTTACATATCTGAAGAGCAGGTCCACAAAGCCCTGTCCAAGGCAAAGAACACGGCCTCCATGGGACCTGATGACACCCCAGGCTATCTTCTAAATAGGCTAAAACATGAACTAGCATCACCACTAAGTACCCTTTTCAATCATAGCCTAACCACAGGGTTTGTTCCTGCGGAATGGACAACAACTACAGTTATTTCCTTTCACAAAGGTGGCATAGCAACAGACCCAGGGAATTATCAGCCACATTTGTAAGGCCATGGAACATATCATTATGGACTTCATAAATAAAGACATTGGTGACCTCCAAACCCTGGACCCTACCTAATCTGGCTTCATGAAGGGCAGATCCTGCCTGTTAAAACTGGTGGATTTCTTTGAAAGTGTGACCAAGGCCATAGATGAGGGCAAATATGTGCAAACAGCTTACCTTGACTTGACAAAGGCTTTCAATGCAATCCCACATTCAGGCATTCCTGATAAACTTAACAAACTGAATGTAAACCCCTTTGTTGTAAGATGGGTTGACAACTGGCTCACAAACTGGATGCACACTATCAAAGTGGGTGACTCTACATCAGCAGGAGGTCCTGTTACCAGCAAGGTGCCACAGGGATCAGTGATGAGCCCCCTACTATTTGGTATATACTTCTCAGAAGTTCAGGTCAAAACTAAAGGGTTGTGGCTTACCAAGTTTGCAGATGACAGCAAACTAGGTGCAATCATTGAATCCTGAAATGATGCCAGTATACTCCAGGAGAGTCTCACACAGACCAACAACTAGTGTTATAGTCATGGTCTCAAACTGAATGCAAAGAAATGCCTCATCATTCCCTTCAGCACAAACAATGTCCCTTCACAATATCAAATCAGTAACAATGCCCAAAGTACCCATGAAGTGGTAAGGGACCTGGGATCACAGGTTGACCGTGATCTTAACTTCGATCACCAGATGTCTACCATTGTAAGGAAAGCTTTCCACGTAACACACTTGATTAGTAAAGGCATCACCTTGAGAGCAAAAAAAGTTATAACCCCCCTATACATGGCACTTATCCGGTCCATAATTGATTTTAATGCTGCAATTGGCATGTACTATACTAAGCATCTACAACAATTAGAGAGACCTCAGAGGTTTCTAACAAAGAAGATCAAAGACCTCCAGCATGTGCCTTACATGGACCAATTAAAGTCCATGTCACTATACTCTGTATCATATAGACTTCTTAGAGGAGACTTATGATTGGCCTACAGAGTAACCCAAACCTAAGGAACTTACTACATATCCGTAAATCAAATGGGTCTAGGGCTACCCATTCCAGGGACTTAAATATGGCCTGCGAGTTAAATAGGACAGGCGGGAGGGACAGATTTATCTCCCAGTGACTGCCACATCTTTGGAACGGGCTACCAATTCATGTCTATGACACTGTTCAAGAGGAACCTAGATAAGTGAATGAGGCACCATAAATTCTTACCAGGGATAGTGCCCACAACCTTCCTGGGCATGGGCAGTCATCACTAAGTGCAGTCTTAGGTATTGATTAGTACCAATATGGTATTACATTGGGTTGAAATGGCTAGGCTTAAAATGACCTCTTGGTCAATAGCCTAGTAATCTCCTATGATCCTATGATCTACTATGTTCACATGTTTATGACCTAATGTAACTTTATGTGAAGCGATGCCTTTTGCGACAGTCTGATTTCACTGTCCTACAAACTGGACTGGACAAATCCTCTATGTTTCTTTAAGCAATCTCAGCTCATATCTTTTCAGTCATCTCTTAGCATGACTGGTATCTGATGCCAAAGCTGGACCACTGGTGTGTAAGTAGATGATCGATTCCTGCACCAGTGAGTTGACTTAGTACTCATTGGTCACATGTTATCCTCACTCATTTAATAATATATTAACCAGCTAAATCCACTCACCTAAACAAATGACTTATCGAGAGTCATGAAGTTTGGAAGTGGAGACTGCAAGACTGAAACAACAGTGCTGGGTGAAGATTCGTATCAGTTTACAGACTTCATTTAATGTGCTATGGTAACAGATCTGCCTCAGAAGAAATATTTATCCAACATGAAAACAGTGATTCTGTTTTGTGAATAATACAACAGAAGAACAACCTGTATACTTAGTTTTGTGCATTTCTGCTTCTAGGACCAGTCGCAGAAATAACAGTTAGTAGTAACATACATAATGATGCAAGGACTAGGCCTGAACAACTTAAAGTCATTGCTTATATCACACAGTCCTCTGTCACATTATCACATCTGCTCAGCCATAACAATTGGGGTGCCATCTGCTCATATGCTACTGTTCACTTTACGTATGAGCGATATTGTAAGACTTGAGATGTAGTATATATGAATTTTCAATGACCGCAGCCTCTTGGAAGGAAGAGGCATTACACTTATTGTCATTAATCACTCATTTGCTAAGGTACAAACTCCTTGAAGTGAGGAAAATTTAAGGAGGTGGAGGCAAGTCCCCCCCTACTGAAGGTGCAGGAGGTCTTTCCATTTTCTAAAAAAAATGCCTCATAGTATGTGTTTTTTTTTGCTTATAATATGACAAGCTCCCACACGTGTTATGAGCATGCACATACTCAATTAGTCAGTCATGAGGTAATGTGTTCAAAGGATTGTGTATTAGCTTAGATGTTTCTAGGGGATGTAGTGGATTTGTCCAATCTAAATTATTAGATAATACAATTGTGAAAGAGTCAGATTTTACTATGTATAGCTTCACCTGACATGTTTTAGTGCAGATATTGAATGATAGGCTCTTTGACAAGGGTATAGACTTTATGCCAGTAAAGTATGTCTTTGCTACAGAGCAGCAAATGGAATACCACAGTTCAACAATCTATCTGAAATTGAGATGCACATTTTAAACATTTCAGGTCATGAAAATCTAGATTTAGTCTTGCAAAATCTCTAGCTACTGTGTGCCTTAAATAGAAAAGATAAAAGTTTGCTTATCAGGCCAAGTAACTGTAGGCATATTCACCTGCCTGCAACAGAGGCAGAAAAAGGATATTACAAATTAGACAAGAGATACTTTGATAAAAATGCAAGAAGCATGTAATAGTATGAATATGCTCTTGCACCTTTCAAACACTCCAGCATTAATATAGTATTAAAAAGATCATCCATCGTGATCGGCTTTCTCAGTTACTTAAAAACATAAATAAATAATAAAAGCAAATTTCTAGTAGTCAGAACATTCATTAACAAAAGGTATCATGTATAAGCACAGTTTAAGCAAAAAATGTGTCTTTTGTTCAGAAATGTACATTGTTCACAGATGATCAAAATTACAGTATGCTTAGATTAAATGATATTTGTATCACATCACAAGCACACGAAACCTGCTGAGAATGCATAGATGGGGAGGATAGAAACATACAGAACATTTCTGTACATAACTTGCTGAACTCATCTGTTGAAATACTGTTGCCAAATACATTAAGAGTGCATGGTACACTGCACATTCCAATTCTTTTGAAAACTAGCACATAGCATTAAGGCCCTCCTGTATTCCAGGGTTTGACTTCCACAGCTTCTCTGAGCAAGTAATTTTTTTCCAGACTGAGCCTGAAAAAGGACCATGTGGATCAGAGCTTTACGTTGGATAATGAATAAAAGTCACAAGTCCAGAATGCATTTTGGATTAACTTTGCCATTAATACATGAAAGGCAAATACATCTCAGTAATTACTTTCAAGTTATTTGCTGGCTTAAATAGTCCCATGGTACAAATTAAAGGTGTAAGGTCAGTGGTGTAACAGGAAGGTGCTGGAAGATCAGAAGGCTGTGGGTTCTTGGATTACTGACAACGCAGCATAGCACTACAGGGGTACTGCACACCTTAATATGTCATCCCTTGGAGGATAAGCCATTAAAATGCGCTCCCACCTGCTTGAGTTGGTGGTAGATCAGGTCAATATAGAAGTTATCGCAAAGAGTAGGGGACGTTACCCTGGCACATATTTCACCTAGTAGAGGAAATACCAATGTGAGTCTCCCCCGAAAACAGTCTGCTAGCCTAGTGGGACAACTCCAGTCAACAAAGGCTAAATACATAATAATACAGTTATTCAACTACATTTTACTGTTTCAGTTCACCGGTGAAAGTAGCATTTAAAGATCCCCAATTGTCACTGATGAGGCAACTCATATGTTTCTTGTACCTTTTAGGATAGTGGCATATTGGCCAGAATCTCAGGATTCTCTCATTTTTCTGAATTTACAATACTCTCTGAAGCTAAGGGTTTGACCAACAGGAAGATATAACTGAAAATGCACAAAGGTGATTGGAGGGCTTCCCAAATAAGAGTAGCAAAGAAACAATTCATAGAAGCTATTTACACCAGTGTGTGATGGTGTAAGCAAATGAAGTTACAATGAGATGTAAATGAAAAATTATGTAAAACCATGTATGGTAATAAGTCCATCTCCTGCTTGTTTACTATTTATAGTCATAAACTGATGCATTTCCACTCCATGTCTTCAGTAGGTCTAGATACGAGCTACGGGACTCTAGGGTCATGGAGTGTGACCTATAGCTTGCTAGGATATAGTATGGGACATTGTCTATAGTGACTTGCACGTGGATAAATTCCAGGGCATCATACTTTTAACCAACCATGTCTTGGTAAAGGCGTATATGGAGTTTCTTGTCTATGCTCCTAACATTGAGCAATAACACCTTTAGGTTTCTTTGGGTTTTATCTGCTATGTCGGTAGGTTTTGCAATTTATAATCCAAAATAAGGCAAAATGGTTTTGCAATTTGGTATTGCCTTAAAAAGGCTCTAAGGGGCGGATAACGTATTAGCCAATATTCAAAAGCCTAGGGGAGAGAGAGAGGTGCATTCCATCCTTTGCAAAGTAAAGTGATTTGCTAACATGTCCTTCCATACTGAGAAGTATTGAATTCCCCTGGAAAGACACCAGGAACTAAACCAATTACTACAGTCACTGCAGTAACAAAGCTTACCTGTAAGGACCTTAAAGATCTTTAAGATAAAGGTGTATAACTGTGGAATTTCCAATAAAGGGATAAAGGCCTGACTGCATTTCAACTGAATCATATGCAGTTAGTAGCTGAGGCAATGAAGGAATCAGTCGTAGCAAGATGGGACTGATCAGCTAATGGTAATTCCTCCATCACAGGACAATAGAGTTGGTTACGTCCTGCCACATTACTGGTCTCTTTGAGAAGGCATGGAATTGTACTCTATAAGTGCAAGGTCTCAGAACCTGCAGCTCAGCCATGCAGTGCTTAACACTCTAGCCAAGCAGTGGAGGTGTGGAAAAGCAGGCACTTGTACTGCAGCAGGTATAGTTGGTACTGTGTTATTCCTACTGGTTATGAAACAAGAGCTGAGTGATTAAGTAAATTCTCTTTAAGATTTTACATTATTACGCCTGCAATCATTCACTTTTGCATGTCCTTCCCAGGGTCTTCTTACTCTGGTACAAGATGAAATTAATGGACCTATCAGAATGGAGACTTTGTGTTCACAGAGTGAGGTACAGGATGAAGGAACCTATCAGAATGGAGACTTGTTCACAAAGTGAGGTACAGGACAAGAAAAAAATAGGTAAGACTACATAAGAATTGCTTGGCAGTGTTTGTATATAGTTTTTATTTTATGTATTATAATGTGTTAAATACTTCTCCTGTTTCTATTCATACTTAACTATATTGTTGAGGAATGTCTTTGATTGTTATGTAAAGGTCTAAATCTTAAATCTTAAAGCTATAGAAAAAAACAAATTCCGTGGTACATTTCCTTACTCTCAACCAACCACATTTACAAAGGCCATGACAACGATGCTTTGTTTTATGAGCCAGCAACATAAATTGCTAGATCCTACAGGAAAATATTTGGTGGTCATTCATTTTTTTTTTTTTGGTTCAATGCAGAGCATGGAAGTGGTATGTAATAACATAAAAGTGGTAGTGGTACTACTTTGATTATGGCCACTCTGGTTTACTTGCACTGAAAATCTGAACATTTCCAACAGCAACTAAGATGATATTTACTTTAGCTTACAGTTGTTTTATATGAGTGTCAATTGATACAGTGAATTCAGGACATTTTGGGATGGATCTCTGGCAACATTTAGCTCTTCAACTCTTCTTCTTTTGTACTCCTAATCTCACCCTTCTAGAACTGGTGTACCCTAATGACTTTGTGTATTGCAATCCCCTTCTTCTGTTTTAATTTTCTTCCTTTGACAACTGATACTTGATACATTCAACTATACACCTAGTCTATGTTCAGCCTATAATTACTATATTTCAGATATTGCATATACTCACAATGGCTCTACTATTATCTCCTTGTATGTTTTTCTCTCACTAAATATATTTCTGGAGCTTTTGGACCTGGGCCTCAACTGAAAAGTGATATTGCATGACCCACTCATACCTTCCCCATGACCAAATGTAAATGAATAAATAAATAAATAAAGCCAGATTTGTAATTTAGTCTATAAATACTATTTATTTACTAGTCTGTAGCATTCAATCTTGGTATCTGTTAACTAAAACTTGCTATTCAAACCTCTTTAATCATCTCTAAAGTAGATTAGCAATGGCATGTGACATTATCTAGCATTTATTTAATTAGTATTTGCTAGTCTATTCCATTCCATCTTGTTCTCTATCAACTAATAATTTCATTATTTTTCTCTTCACTCTCATTATTGGGTCTTCATCTAGTTCGACTCCTATCCTATTTGTCTCCCCGATTCTTTCCTTACTCTGCGCTATCATCTTTACTATAATTATTTTTCCTTGCCTTTTTTTCTAATATTTACAATGTCTATTAAGTAATCCATAAAATGTTACATTATTATATCTCTGTTCTGAAAAATGCAGTTATCTAAACACTTGTTTAAATTTTTTCAAATTTGCCACTTTCTGTAAATGTTCTACAACATTACTTTCCATAAATGATTTACAAAATATTTATTTTCCAAAGTTATGACATTTCTCTGTAATTGTTCTAAATGTTGTAATGATTCATTTTTATCTTGCTGTAAATGTTACAAAGATTATTGTTTTTGTCTTGTGACTGTGTATGGATGTAAAAGTGTTCAAAGTAACTAAATAAAAATAAATACATATTTATGCACTTCACAGAGGTTGTTTTTTTTATATATATATATATAACCTGAGGGATCAGATCTGAGTCAGTTCACTCACACGTACTTGTGCCATATTGGATTACGAAGTATTATTGATTTGTTATTCTTCAATTTAAGATGGAGACATCTGCCATTAATTTACAATGCAAGGGTTTCCATGTCTTGCTGATTGCTCTTTATGGCATAGTGTGAGTCAAAAAGTCCAGCAAGTGCTAGGCCAGGTACACTGAGTATTGTAACACCTGAAGGAATAACTTTTGCCAGTGTGAACTGATACGGATTAAAAATAATGACGCTTCAAGTGTCAAGAACTGTGATACTCAATATGGGAGTGCCCCCATAACAGAGGAGTGGAGGCAGAGTGCTATATGTTTTAGTTGACATAGCACAGGAGACATCTGTGAATGGCAATCTGCCCTGCTTTTGGCCAGATTAGGAAGTACGTAAGTTGGAGAGGTCAGTAAGTTAGTACATATCAGGACTAACTATTCTACTAACTGCACAATGACAACTTCAAGAATCGCATTTGGCTGAAACATGTATTCAGCAAAATGGGCCACTGCACTCAGGAATTTGCCTTTGCTCTGAGGTGCATTCACCTTTGGGTTCTCTATATTACACATCCATTAGGGATACTGACGGCTCGCCCTAAAAAATCAACTAACCTTAATGGAGCTGAACTACTGTGGCAAGTAACGTCCCCATCAAAAAAGCTTAGTTCTAATTATACAGCATAGTTTTATAAGACTATTCTATGCCTACTAGCAGAATAAGTGGACCTTCAACATAGAAAATGTTAAATGTTTGGCAGGGACATTGGCAATTATGGAGAAAACTGGACTACACCAGTGTTTTTGCTTAGTTCTCAAAACATGTTGCATAACATCTAGGAGCTGCTGCATACAATCTTGGCCACAGCTTTCAACTTCTTTGATAAATAATCAGGGGCAAAGCTAAAAATAACAGGTAGAAAACCCATTATTATTAGTTATATCTCTCAAGTGAACTCATTATGAGGAATGTTCCTTATTTTGTGTCTTAAAAGGTCCATGTTCCTTACAGTTCTAGATTTGAAGGGCAAATTGCGCATTTAATGTCAAGAATTTTTTTCTAATTAGTGTCACTGACATCTGAGAGATACAGTATGTTCAGCAGTAATGAAAAACATTTTACTTTTATCATGTTTAGTGGCAGTAGTAGCTTCACGTGATAATGGAAAACACTGGACTTTGCATAGCCACTTCACTCATTGTTCTGGATTTGCACTTACAAGCATCCAGTATTCTCCATTATCACCAAGACATTAATATGTGTTATATGATAGCATAAAAGGCATGATCTGCAAGATGATGACAGCAATTTGTAAAAAAAAACAAAAACAAAAAAAAAAACATTCAGAACATAAATCAATAAGCACTTGTGTTATCAAATGGTGGCTAAAAAGCAGGAAGAAGCAACAAAATTCCTGACCACAAACAGAAATCATAAAATATTTAAATGAGTGTTATTTTTTTCTGGTTAAAAATATTTTGTGTCTATTTGACTCTAAAAAGAATGATCTGTAGATAATGTGTGGTGGAACAGGACTGTAAATTAAATGTAAAATTACCTTTGTAGGATGGATTCAGTATCTTGTAAAACAGTAAAGTGGACAGGGCTGGAATATTATGTGTAATGCAGGTGGCTAAGGAGAGTAAAACTTTGTGTGAGCTATGAGAAGAGTATGTCAAGAACAGATAGAGCAAGTATTTTCCTTTTAAAGCTGTACCCTGTACATCTTTTGTTATCTTCTCAAGTAACAGGATAACAGAAAGCGAGAAGGGAGAGTCACTGGATCAATTTAAACTATCCAGTGATAGGAACAGTAGTTATGGGTTGTATGCATGGATATATGAAATAAAATTCTCTCCATATCTCTAGTAGTCCAGATTCAGAGAAGAAAGAGATGGAAAGATGGTTGCATGTTACAAGGGTAGTATGAAGATGATCAATTCACTCACTCTTGTCAGCACAAAGAACTGAAAAATCAATAAGAAGGATAAAATTAGAACACTTTCATGGTGTTACTGGAAAGGGCAGCCACGGTGGTGCAGTGGTTAGCGGTGCCACCTCATAGCAAGAGGTTCTCCGGTTCAATCCTTGGCTGGGGTGCCTTCTGTGTGGTGTCTGCATGTCCTCTGTGTGGTCGTGTGGGTTTCCTCCAGGTGCTCCGGTTTCCTCCCACATCCCAGAGACATACTGTAGGTGGATTGGACACTCTAAATTGTCCTTAGGTGTGATTGTGTGCATGTGTGTGCCTTCTGTGGAAGGTTGAGCACCAGGCTGGCAACTCAACACTGTAAAACTCCACTGTCAATCATAAGCGGACAGGTGATCCACTGTGGCGACCCCTAACCGGGAAAAGCCGAAAGAAGAAGAAGAAGATGGTGCTACTGGAAAGGCATCAGAAATAACAAATATGGTTGTTGGCCACGCAGTCTTATGGCACAAAGGGATAAAGTCCTGACTGTGACCAAGATAGTACAAGCTTGATTAGGAGCTTGGGTTCTGGAAGGGTAAGGAAGCATAGGGTGTAAATGAATGTCTAATGACAGCTCTCCTATCCTTGGGGAAAGAGGTGGGAGGATATCTCACCTGCTACACTGCTAATCTGTACAGGAGCACCGAGGAATGTCAGGAGTAGTTACTGTATCAGTGCGGATAAGTGCCGCAGTGGTCTGTACAGGAGCACTGAGGAATGTCAGGTGGAGTTACTGTATCAGTGCAGTTATGTGCTGCACTGGTCTGTAGAGGAGCACTGAGGAATGTCACGGGTAGTTACTGTACCAGTGTGGTTATGTGCTACACTTACGCTAGGGAGGCTTGCATGTGTAAGCAAAAGCATGCATGGGAACTCTGCAGAGCAGCAGGTAGCAGCACAGACCCAAGACACTGGTCACTATTTGGGGAGATCTACATAACTGTCAGGATGGCACACTCCATCACAACTGATTGTTACCTCCTGTGAGTATAAAAGGGCTGATGTGACTCACATACTGCCTGAGAATAAATGGGTCTGCTTTTCTCCCCCACTGGAGAAAAAAGGGCCTGTAAGGAAAAAGTAGCAGAACTAGAACTCATAAAATCCTCCAATGCTAGTTACGAAAATAAAATTGCCTTGGATTCTAAAGACAACCACAGAGCCTTCTACAGCTATGTCAAGAATCTCTATGGCAGCACTCAGATCTGCTCTGAACTACAGCACAATGGCACTGCATTTACCGAACCAACTGATATTGCCAACATCCTGGCAGACAGATTCAGTGCTAACTTCACCCCCCTCACCCCCCAAAGGGTCCATCCCCATACCGGATGATTGCAAAGCCCCTGAAATCACGGCTGCACAGGTGAAGACCGCACTCTACAAAGCCAAGAACACAGCATCTATGGGGCCAGACAACATCCCAGGCTGCGTTCTGCACAAACTACAAAATGAACTGGCACCCCAGTTAAGTACCATGTTCAGCCATAGCCTCACTTCAGGCTTTGTGCCTAAGGAGTGGTGCACAGTGGCAGTTATCCCACTCCACAAAGGGGGTGCCACCACAGACCCGGGAACTACCGCCTCATTAGCCTGACGAGCCTGGTCTGCAAGGCCATGAAACGCATCCTCCTAGAGCTTATAAACAAAGACAGGTAACCTCCAAACTCTGGACCCCACTCAGTTTGGGTTTGTAAAGGATAGATCATGCCTCCTAAACCTGATTGACATCTTTGAAGCAGTCACTAGAGGTGTAGATGATGGTAAGGTAGTGCACATAGCCTATCTTGACCTTGCCAAGGCTTTCAACACCATCCCCCACTCTGGTATTATAGATAAACTCACTGGACTAGGCATAAATGCCTATGTCACAAGATGGGTGGCCAACTGGCTCACTGACAGAACCCACACAGTGAAAGTAGCCAACTCCAAATCTGACTTCAGACCAGTGATAAGAAGAGTACCACAGGGTTTGGTCCTGGGTCCTCTCCTGTTCGGTATCTACTTTTCTGAAGTCCAGGCTAATACAGCTGGTCTCTGGCTAATGAAATTCACAGACAACTGCAACCTAGGAGCCATAATCGATTCACCTAAGGATGTGGACATTCTACCAAGAGGCGTCACTGAGACTGATGCTTGGTATCAAAGTCATGGCCTAAAGCTCAATGCCAAGAAGTGCATTGTCATCCCCTTTGGGAAAAATATTGAACCCATGAACTACCACATAGGCGGTAGCCTACTAAACACCGAAAGTGTGATAAGAGACCTTGGGACACAGGTGGATAATAGTCTCTCCTTTGATAATCATGTTGCCACAGTAGTCAGGAAATCCTTCTATGTGATACACCTCATAACAAAGGGGTTCTCCTCCAGAGAACGAGAGGTCATCATTCCTCTCTACTCATCCCTTATTAGACCCATCATAGAGTACAATGCCCCATTTGGCATGTACCTCACAAGACATCTGCAACAGCTGGAAACGCCACAGAAATACCTCACTAAGAAGATCACTGGCCTTAAACTGATGCCATACGCCGACCATCTCAAAAAACTCCAACTCTACTTTGTCGAATATTGCTTACTCCGAGGTGACCTCTGCCTAACATACAAAGCCATTTCTAACCCAGACCTGATGGACATGCTACACTTAAAGAAATCTCAATCTCTCTGAGCCACATGCTCCAGGGACCTAAACCTTGTCACCACAATAAACAGAACATGCTGGAGGTATACATTCTTGTCCCAGAGACTTTCCCTGCTCTCAAATAGGTTGTCCATTCATATCAAGCAAAGCTGCTCATTAGCCCTCTTTCAGACAAATCTTGACAATCAGATGGGTAATAGGAAATTCACCCCGGGAATCAATGCTGTGGCTCTGCTCAACAGGGGCACAGGAAAATAATTTTCTTGGGTGGCAAAAGCCAGGAAACTTGTTTGGCTAGGCTTGTATAGGCCCTAGAGCCGATAGCCTAGTACTTACCTATGAACCTATGAACCTATTACTTTTGGAAAATTTTAAAATAAGGTCAGAATATTGGGGAATATTGGTCAAGGGACATCAGAGTGGAAGAAAAAATACAGCATTGTTATGATTGTCCAGTAAAAGAGCTGAAATGAAGGACAGAGGAATTAAATGGCTTTGGTATTACTCATCTCAGTAGTAGCAGCTGACAATTCAAAACAAATCATTCTGCTTCCTTTTAGCTGGACTTTCCATTGAATGGGACTCATTCTTGAATGCAGCTTATAGTTAGAGCAACTGTACCTCTTAACTGTACAGCAGTGCAAACTATACATTTTCAGCACAATACATTAAAAGGCTGATTTAAATCAACCAGTTAGTGATTTTACATCAGTATTTTTTTTTTTCTTTTTCTTTTTTTTCTCAGAAAGACCACAGCAAACATATATACCTCCAATGGTACTTTTATACTCCCTGTGGTTTGGCAATCTCTCATATAATGAGATATACAAGTCTACAGTCAGAACTATAAATGCAAATACCCAGGCATAAGTTGTCTTAAGTGATTCTATACTAGCCGTTTATCGGTAGAACTGGGGGGCTGAGACAAAGAATAAGAATGGAACTTGTGTTTTAGATAAATGGGTTCCAGACACATCTGGGTTTTATTTAACACAAGCATATGTTTTGTACACTTTAACACTTCTGATCATATTGTCAGGAATGTCTCAGTGGCCTAAGCAACATTACTGTATCACGCTGCATATGCACAGAATACTATACCATTAAAGCAGAAATGTACTGTCAAATTTAATTATACAGTTTAGGAGAAAAGGCATTAGACTCCTGGAAGTGTATTTGCAAAAGTGACATGCTTTTTCCATCTGCATTTATTCCATGTAATAAATTATTTTTTTTATTTTGAATCAGATCAGCTGAACAAGTCAGTACATTGAAATTTATAATGTATCTATTTATGTTCCTGGTTATGTGGCTTATTTAAAGATCAGAAGTTTGAATCTGAAGTTACTGCATCAAATGCCTGTAGCCAGTGCAGTATGTTGAGCACAGAACTGATGCTAGCTGAATTATTGCACATATATATATTTTAAAACTTATAGAGACAAAGACCTGTCCCCATGGTGCAGAGGGATAAAGCCCTGACTGCACCCCAAATGATCCATCTTTAACTAGAGACACAGGCAGTGGACAGGATAAAATGGGAGTGAAGGACTAACACTGGCTTACCCATTCTGGGAAGAAGGAGGGAGGGAGGCAGCTTGTCTTATTGCTTTGGTTTCACTTGGAAAAATGCATGTGTGTATTGCCAACAGCATAACAAGTCTAGAGTCCTCAAGCTGCAAGCAAATGCTCCTGAGTGGGAGAGAATACGATAGCCAACAAGATCTGCAGACAGACCTGCTCCCTAACACCAGACTCTCACCTTTGTAAGGGAACAAATGGGCTGGAGGGTTGGTACCCTGATGGAAGAATGAATGTGTCATTAGGGTCTAAGTTGTGGAGCTACTAAGACTGATCCTGTGGACCCAAAAAAGAGCCTATAAAGACTCATTTTTCTGCTGGTACTGTCAGCACATTTTGTCCCAGGATATGTTAAAGAGGATGTATTATAGGAATTGTGAATTCTCAAAAATGTAAACTACAAATTTCTTAAATTAACAGTCAGTAAATGCTGAAGAAAATGAGAGAATCTGCCTACATGCCAAAATGCATATCTAGTTACAATAGAGATCAGATCTTTTATGGTCCAATCAATGTCCCTAATTATTTCATGACTATGCAGAAAAACATGCAAGCATAACACATTTAATGAGGGACATATAGACCATTCTCAGGTATAAGAATTACTAAGCAATGTGCAGGCTGCAATGTAGGATATGAGAATCTGAGAGATGTGAAATATCCTGCAAATTTATGGAAATGAGAAAAGGATTTTGATTATATAGTAAAGAATCCACAATAAATGGAACAGCAGTGATGCAGACATAGTGGTACAAAAGCACATATGGAAATATCTAACATTTACACAACTGAAAAATTTCATAAAACAAGGGAAAAAACAGTGATTAGTTAGTAAACCTTCCACTGAGACAAAAATTCAAGTGCTGAAGAATGCCATTTAAAATCCTTTTTCTATTATACAATACTTCACCACAATATCTTAACCAGATTTACCAGAGTTTAAATAAAACTGCCCTATTGATTGTATCACTAGATTCCATTCCTTTTCATAACCCTCATAAAAAGTAAACACAGAGGCAATGAAGCAATATTTTCCAAGTTATACAACTGAAATACTGTTTTCCAGAGCCCCCTACTCCTATTACATAGGAGAGACACATGTTCAGTGTCTTCCTTCTCTGACATTGCTGTTTTGTAAAATTTTATGTGTCATGTTAGCCTGCACAGATAATTTAAAGAGTCAGCTTCTACCGGAAATGACCACACTGCAAATAATTCACTTGTCACCACTGTTTAACACTCTTCCTTTCAGATTCAGAAAGTCCTTCATATTCATCTATTAAATAAAAAAAAAAAACATGCAATATTTTGAGATACAAAACACATGGAGATCACTTCAAAGTATGCCCAGACATTTTTCACAGGAACTACCTAATCTGGTATTCTCTCAGATCAGCATCCCCTACATATTTTCATCTTCCTAGCTTGAAAAAAGAACAATAATACCTATACTTAGTACATAAAATACAGCCCCAACAGTATCTTTATTTTATACTTTAGTCAATATTGAATTAAAATGCAGACATACCAAAAACACCCCTTAACGTAGTAAAGTTAAGCTCCCAATTAAGGGAATGTTGACCCCATAAAAAAGGATAAGGCAGTGTTCACAGCAGTCTCTTCTAAAACAACAATGAACATAACAGCTAAAAATAGCTATACATGGCTAGCTGTGTGCCATTAATACAGTAGACTTTTTAAAGAAATAGCAGCATGTTTGTTGTATAAAAGTGTACCTTCCAATTTATTCTGTTTACTATTTGTGACCATTGATTTTCTACACTCTCCCATGTCTCAAATGCTATACCCAATATAGTGACCTGGTTACATGATAAAAGAATTCAACTCACTGAATTAAAAAAATTAGAAAACCACACTTTTTCTTGCTCAGCTGCAGTCCAACAACATACAAACATCTTTCTAAAGTATCGATTGCTACTTCTATCCAAAACCCAGATTTGGCTATAATGGCAGCTTCATCCACATAAGACAGAAAGATACAGTAACCCCATGTGGCAACCACACAAGTCTATACATCATTCATAACAAAACTAAAAAGCAAACTACTCAGGGGGCATCCTTGATATACCACATTCTCCAGCCACACTAATATTGACAGCCACCCAGTCATTAAACTTTTCTCTCCCTTTATAGAGATAAATGGACTGAATGTATGACAAAACCCTGGCCCAGCACCATAGATATGCAAAATATACCACATCGTATCATTCTGTCAACTGTTAAATGTCTTGCAGATATCACAGGACAGCAGATAGGTTCATAGGTTCATAAGTTGGTACTAGGCTATAGGCCCTAGGGCCTATGCAAGCCTAGCCATAACAATTCCCTGGATATTTCTTCCCACAATATTTACTTCTCTGGACCCCTGTCTAGCAGGGCAACTGACATGATCCCTGGGGTGAATTTCCTATCTCCCATCCAATCATCAAGGTTCCTTTTGAAGAGGGCCAATGAGGCGCTCTGCTTGACATGTATGGGCAGTCTATTCCAGAGTATGGAGAGTCTCGGGTCAGGAACCTATTCCTCCAGCATGTTTTTTCCATTGTGATGACAAGGTTTAGATCCCTGGAGCATGTGGCTCTGATGGATTGGGATTTCTTTAAGTGGAGCATGTCCAACAGCTCAGGGTTTGACATGGCTTTGTAGGTTAAGCAGAGATCGCCTCTGAGTAGACGATATGCCACAGAGTATAGCTGGAGTTTTTTTAGTCGGTCAGCATATGGCATCTGCTTTAGGCCTGTGATTCTTTTATTGAGGTATTTCTGTGGCCTTTCCAGCTGTTGCAGATGTCTTGTGAGGTACATACCAAATGGGGCATTATACTCTATAATTGGTCTAATGAGGGAAGAGTACAGTGGGACAATGACCTCCTTTTTTCTGGATGAAAAGCCCTTAGTGATGAGGTGTGCCACATAGAAGGATTTCCTGACTGTTGTGGCGATGTGGTCATCGGAAGTGAGACCACTGTCCACCTGTGTCTCTAAGTCTCTCATCACACTTTCGATGTTTAGTGTCCTGCCACCTATGTGGTAATTCATGGGTACATCTTTTTTTCCAAAGGGGATAACTATATATTTCTTGGCATTAAGCTTGAGCCCATGGCTCTGGCACCAGGCATCTGTTTCTGTAAGGCCCTTTTGTAGAATATCCACATAATTTGGGGATTCAATAATGGCTCCCAGTTTGCAGTCATCTGCGAACTTTGTTAGCCAGAGTCCCTTAGTGTTGGCCTGTACTTCAGAGAAGTAAATGCCAAACAAGAGTGGTCCCAGGACTGAACCCTGAGGTACTCCACTTGTCACTTGTCTGGAGCTGGATTTGGAGTCGACTACCTTTACAGTCTGGGTTCTGTCAGTAAGCCAGTTGGCAACCCATCGAGTGATGTAGGGATTTATGCCCAGCTTAGTAAGTTTATCTATGATTCCAGAGTGGGGGATGGTGTCGAAGGCCTTGGCAAGGTCCAGATAGGCTGTGCGGACCGCTTTACCCCCGTCCACAGCTCTGGAGACTGATTCGAAGAAGTCAATCAGATTCAGGAGACAAGATCGGTCCTTCACAAACCCAAACATGGGTGGGGTCCAGTATTTGAAGGTTGCCAATGTCTTTATTTATAAGTTTCATGATAATGCGTTTCATGCCCTTGCAGATCAGGCTTGTCAGACTGATGAGACGGTAGTTCCCAGGATCCAAGGCGGATCCTCCCTTGTGGAGCGGGATAACTGTAGCTGTGTGCCACTCAGTGAGCACGAAGCCTGAGGTGAGACTATGACCAAACATGATACTTAGATGAGTTGCCAGTTCATTTTGTAGATCATGTAGTATACAGCCCGGGATGTCATCTGGTCCCATGGATGCTGTATTCTTAGCTTTGGCGAGTGTAGTTTCTACTTGTGTGGCCGTGATTACCGGAATTTGGCAGTCTTTTGGTATTGAGATGGGCCCTTTAGGGGGTGAGAGGGGGGGGGGTGAAGTTGGCACTAAATCGATCTGCCAGGATATTGGCAATATCCTTGGGATCAGTATATTTAATGCCATTCTGTTGCAGCTCAGAGCAGATCTGAGCATTGCCATTTAGATTCTTGACATAACTATAAAATGCCTTGTGGTTGTCTTTGGAATCTTTGCCAATTTTATTTTCGTAACTAGCTTTTAAGGATTTTATGAGGGATCTCAGCTTCTTACTCAGGTTGGTGAGGGAGTTTTTTGCATCCTGGGATTTTCCTCTTTTCTGCAACAGTTTCTTCCTTCTGTTGTATAGTTTGCTTATAGCAGTGGGACCACCAGACTGGCTTCCGTTTTTTTGGAGAAGAGCATCTTGGTTCTATTTGGGATGGCACGATTCATGCACGAGTGGATGTGCTCGTACAGTGCCTTAGTGTAGGATTCTGCAGTCGAACTTCCAGAATCCCATCTGCGTGGGTGTTATGAAGTTTGTGACTTCTGACTTCAGTAGCATGAAGTTGGCTTTGGAGAAGTTTTTTTAAGGAGGTTTCCTTACTGGGGGGTGGGGGTGCGATGTGGATGTCAAGGGTGATTTGCTTTTGGTCAGACTTGACCAATGAGGGGGTGCCCACTGGTGTGGAGCATCTATCTCCCATGTTGGAAATGACCAGGTCTAGGATATTGTAGCCTCTGGTGGGACAATGGATTAGTTGATCCAGGGCGTTGGAATTTATGAATTCAAGAACCATTGGGAAACGGAGTTGGTACCCGAGTAGTTTTCCCAGTTAATGGCAGAGTAGTTGAAATCACCCAGTATTAGGGTGTTTGGTTGTATCTTAATATTTTCCAGTATGTTTAGAAAGGTGTAGTGAGAATCTTGGGGCATGGTGGGGGATCTGTAGCAGGCTACAATTTGGATTGCAGTCTTACCCAGTGTTAGTTGCACCTGGAGAATTTCAGATGCATTGTGTTGGGCAACTAGCCTGGAGGTGTGAATATCCTTGGTGATTATGGACACTCCTCCACCTTTAGTGTTTCAGTCTTGGTTTTGTGGCCGAAAAGTGTGGTAAGAATTGTAGCCTGGTATTGCAGGGGTGCTCTCCGGAGCCTTGAACCAGGTCTCAGTTACTGCACAGATATTGATGTTCTTCATTTTCAGGAGTGCCTCTAGAGAGTGCATTTTGAGGTTTAGACTTCTAGCATTGAGTAGCATTACCTTCAGATTTTGCATGCTTGTATCTGTTACGGTGGTGGTTTTATCCTTTGAACCTTGCCTAAAAAAGGCACTATAGGGGTGGCAAGAGCTTTAGCCAGTAACCTGAATCCCAGGGGTGACAGGTGCAGACCATCTCTGGAAAAACATCATGGTTTGTCGATCATGTCTTCCCAGGCAGACAAATACTGGATCCCCTTTGAATGACACCAGAAGCTTAGCCAATTGTTGAAGTCAATCATTTTGTTTTTATACTGTGGTATCATTCTGGGCGAAGGCAGGATGCTACTCAGGGCTATGGTCATACCTGCCTGGGTCACATGATCCAAGAGTTCTTCCATGTCTCTTTTCATGTAGTCCAGGGAGGTATGTGTCAGGTCATTCACTCCAGCATGGACAATGACAGAGTTGTATTTGTACTTGTTGTGGAGTGACTTGAGTGCATGCGTTATGTGGCGGATCCTGGCACCCCACAGGCAGCTGACTGTAATTTTTTCCTTGTTCAGCCTGGTGAGTGGGACATCAGTGTGCCTGACTATAGAGCCACCTATGACTAAAGTGTTGGGTACATTGTCTTGCCTTAGGGGCTGTTGTTGGGTGGCATACTGGTGTTGTGAGCTATGTGTCACTTTGGTTGTGACTGGTGCCTCTTTGCGTTTCAGCTTTGGAGGTCCTTGTTGCTTGGGCAGGTTAATGTTAAGGGCCTCCGCATATGTGGGTTTAGTGTTGCTATGTGTGGGTGTTGATGGTGTGGGTTTTGAAGGGCTATGAGTTGCTTGAGGTGTAATGCAGGTGTTAACCTTCTCCTCTTGACTGTCTAGCACAAACTTGGCTGGAGAGAGCTTTGCTTCCAGTTTGGCTATGTATGTGCATCTCTCGCAGGTTGTAGTGTTGGGTGGTAGGAGGAGAGAATTTTCTGTGTACACAAGGCAGTTGCCGCATTGCCCCAGTATGCCGGATTCAGCAGGTGGACAGGAGAAATCACCAGAAGCTGACCCTTGGACATACCTGTTTAGGTGCTTTTTTGTAAAGTTTAAGAGCTGTTTTCCCTTACCTTTGCCAGGTACTTTGCAATTATAGGCTGTTTAGTGCCTACGATTAATTTATCCTTATTGACAAGGAGAGATGAGTGATTGTATCAGTTTCAGGCTTCCTAGTGCTTTCTAGCAGGTTCTAGAGCAAGTGTTAGTCACAGGGGTTCAGATTTTAGTGCTACTACTGAGAAACCAGCTAGTTCTAAGGGAAAATTTGAAGAGCAGACTTTCTGGCACCTGGAATACTTTAACTGTAGCCTTGCAGTGCTGCTCGATGTGAAAAATGTGCAAACACATGCATTTTTAAGTCAGAAAGTTCAGATAGAAATCAGCCCAAAAAGGTTAATAAAATTACAATTTCAGAGCTGGAAACCACTCCTCTAGCGTTAGATAGGCAGTACAATGCTCACCAGTCCCACTGGTAAGCAGTAGGACTTCCCTCTACCACAGCAAGGTCTGGAGAGCTCTGAACACAGAAAATAAAGTCCTGAGACAAGCAAAGCCTGGGATAAGGACTGGCTATGAAAGGTGGGATACGAGCAAACAAGACAGTTTTTCTTTGTTGAAACAGGCTAAAAAATGCAATAATACAGTAAATAAACATAGAAAAGGCTAACACGCTTGAAGGTGTAGTCCTAAACAGTAAAATGCAATTAAAACTCGACAAAATTAGCAATTTAAAACTTTTTAAATGAAGCAATGCAAGTGCACAACTGAAAAATGATTTAAGAGGCAGTAATACAGCAGAATAAGTAGCTAGTCTACATATACAGAGAAGTCTATATATACAGAAAAGCAGCTAAAACACACAAACACTTCAGATGCAGTGCAACCTAGAGCACTTGAGTTGCAGCAATATTAAGGCAATTACAGTTATAATAAATGCTCTAAAATTTAGATTGAGGCAATTTTGTTTTTTAAAGGGAAAAAGGAGAAACAGAAGGCCTTATCAAATGTTCTCTCTGTATAAGGTAGAATGAGCTAATGACACTAGACTGGGAGGAGTGTCCCAGATCAGATTTACAGTAGGGGCGGGCAACTGCAAAGCCACCAAGTATAACAACAAGACACGAACAAGGAAGGAGGGTGGGGACCAATACTAAAGCTATTGGCCTACAGACAGTAAGCACTACAGAAAGCCACAAAATTAAAGTTTCTAAACAGATAAAGGAGCAATGAGACTCTACAGAATGCTTTTAACTGTAAACAAATCAGTTACCCGTGCAGATTAGTTAATAGCAATAACATACACTAAAAACTACGCAGCAGGCAATAGAAAGTGCTATATATAAATTGCTAGAAACAATAATCAGTATAAATAAGCCAAAAAACAGGATACTTATATATCTCAGCTCAAAGTTGTAGTAAACACCTCTCCTCCACTCTGCTCAGTGTGTATAGACAGGAATCCTCTCAAAGTTTGGGCTTAAATACCAGAAGATAGAACCTTAGACAACTTTTGTTTTTGTTTTTTTTTTTTTTTAACACAAAAGAACCAGCCCCCACTAGCCAGCAGCCAATTAACACAATCTAGTCAAGGTAAAGAAAGGCTTCTGCTAATTCAAGATGGCCTGTTCATGTGCTTTGAACAATCACTGTAGAAACAAACAAGCCCAGAGCCAGCAAATCTGAACTAGGACAATTACTAAAGCTATTAGCGTACAGACAGTAAGCACTACAGAAAGCCACAAAATGAAAGTTTTTAAACAGATAAAGGAGCAATGAGACTCTACAGAATGTTTTTAACTGTAAACAAATGAGTTACCCGTGCAGATTAGTTAATAGCAATAAAATACATTAAAAACTATGCAGCAGGCAATAGAAAGTGCTATATATAAATTGCTAGAAACAATAATCAGTATAAATAAGCCAAAAAACAGGATACTTATATATCTCAGCTCAGAATTGTAGTAATTTATATAAGAAACTACAGTAATCTACCTCTTTTAGCAGTAATAATATGTCTTGAAATCAAGTACCAGGTACAACATAAATAGTATTAGGTAATTCTTCAGAGACCAAAACTAAGTCATAACTGTACATTTTTCATAACGATTTTGTAGCCAATACCTCATAATGCAATGGGTAGCCACTTATTGATGTTTTTTAGCCCACCTTACTATTTGAATTCAATGACTGTATCCACTATATCTGGGTGGGCAATATCACAAGCCAAATACTGATTTTAAAACAGCTAAGAAGCAATGCATTATTGTAGGAGACAATGTCTTATACAAAATCATGACAAAGCCATCCAAAGCTGGAGCTCTGTCAACATTGATTAATTTAAACACATGATCTGACCCACCATAGTAATGACTGCATCTAATAAATCTCTACTAAAAGAACTCATTTCAGATACTGCCCAAGGAAAATTCAATGTAATACCTGCAGAACAATATAGAGCGACTATATACTCGTGTGGTACATATCTAATATAGTGGCTTTGTCAAGTTACATGGTCCTTTCTGCATCTTTCAAGGCCATACCACATTTCATTTGTGGTAAATGAATTGAGCAAGTAATGCAGTGACTATCTCGTGTTATCATAATGAAACAGATGTTGCCTATTTAATAAATTGTGCATTTTTTCTGATTCAGTGCCCATAGTTCCCTTGCCTTCATGCAACACCCCCAGAAATATCACTAAAAAGCTATGCTTTCATGCAACACCCCCAGAAATATCACTAAAAAGCTATGCTTTCATGCAATACCCCCCAGAAATATCACTAAAACGCTATGCTTTCATGCAACACCCCCAGAAATATCACTAAAAAGCTATACTTTCATGCAACACCCCCAGAAATATCACTAAAAAGCTGTGCTTCTAATTGCTTAATTTCCATTCCAGTATGAAGTTCAAAAGACTGCAGTCTCTCCTTTTTCTACCTACAATAATCAGCCTTGTAGTTCTGCTTAAAAAATATCCACAATTCAAGATCAAACTATATTGGTATCTATCAGATCAGCATCCACACCATATTTTTCCAATTCTCAGCTTGTAAATTATGCCAATAATCTCACACGTAGTGTATAAAAGTGCACACAATCAGTGTCTTTGTTTTACAATTTAATCAGTATCAAATAAAAAACAAAATATTGTAGTGAATGCTCATACCACAATAATAATTCCACAGGGTTTGAATACAATGCACCCAGTGGTCCTCAGTCACCAAAAAAGCTGCATGCTTCCTTGTATCTTTACCTAAAGAAACCACAAGTGTGATACTTATAAGGCACTTTTACTCCGTAAGTGTGAGAAAAAAATATAACAAAAATGGCACTTCATTTCACGTCAAAAAAGGGAAAAGGACTACATTAATTAATCAATTTCAGAATGTAGAGATCTTCTATGATAGGTAAAGCCACAAGACCAACTCAGTTGTAAACTATCATCAACTAGGAATTCTTTGCATACTTTTACATCATGCCATTCCTTCATATACTTCATACAGATAGATAGCTATAGATATAATTAGATATAATTAAAAAGTATCTAACAGAAGAACATGCATTGTGACTAACATCTTCAAACAACTGTATCCTACCTCAGCCATCCGTATGTGCACAAAGTACTATAAATCTGTACACTACTCCATTAAAGTGTGCATCTATAATGAGACATCCACCAGGTCTGAAAACTGTAACATCTGGAATATGCACCTGATCATCCCTAAAAAGAGCAAAAACCTTTGAACAATACTGCACATCAAAGGGCAGATTTCAAAGTAACATGTTTTCAGTAAAATCAAAAACTGAGCGTCCACCAAACATGAAATATATTCTGTCCAGTGCATACCCCAGCAAATGATTCTGTATCTGTATCGCAACAGGATTAGAGATGTCTTCAGATAGAATGTCTATACTTAAGACACACTTTTATAGTCTCACTAAGGTCACGTGTTAAAAATCATGTTACCAGATTTATCTCATATTTTTTGAAGTCATTAGGTAAAATTAATGGCATTATTCAGTCCTTTACCTCTGCATGTATCTAATTTAATTTGCAATTCATATTCCAAATAATATAAAAACTCTTCCTTACTTCTTTCCATTAAAATAATCCCAAAGTAATAGATAAAACAAAACCTTTTTAAACCTTTTTTGCATTTTTGCTGCTGTCTACTTAAAGCTTTGAACTCATTATTATTATTACAAAGGAGGGCTGCACCTGGCTAACACTTGCTTGCCTTCTTATATGACAACCCCCCCTATAATAACGAGTCATTCAACAACCCCCCCCCCCTATAATAACAAGTCATTCAATTGAAAACAAAAGGATATTTCCATCTACAGGGTCCCTTAGTGACTGCCCCCAACTTTGGAACCCATAGCCACTCACTGGATAAGTCACTCTTCAACATGGACACGTGCTGCCCCAATGGATTTCAGCTGAGCATCTAGAAAGTTGTCATCATTTGAATTTGCTGTACATCTAGAGCAGTTAATTTTAAAAGCTCAGACTGGGACTCCAAAGTGGAGCAGATCACCTTCATCTCCTCTGTAACTGCTTCTGCTGCCCTTTTAATTCCTGGTGTAGAAACACATTACTCTGCAGGAGTCATCTGATACTTTCTTAACAAATTGCACCCAGTAAGGCCACTTTTTTAAACTCATTTCTATGTTCAAGATATAACGTTTGTAAAAATAATGACAGGGAGCTCGAGCAAACAACGTTTTAAAAGCCATAGGTACAGAACTATGTGTTTAGAGTTCCTTCTTCAAGCAAATTCCCAGGTGTTTCTCCTTCCATGTGATAATGTTGTCAATACAATTTCAGAAGAAACATCACAATTAGTCATTTTTACAATATAATTGTTTATAGCAGCAATGGTGTCCACTATTACAGTCTCTTCTGCCAAAATTCAATACTCTCCAGCACCACCTGCTGGATATTAGGGGTATTTCCTTGGAACGCTATCCAGATTTTTCATAGACGTATGAACACCTGCTCAAGACTCCCTTGAACATGGTTCACAGGTCTAGTGGCACTAACCCAGTCAACAAAACATAAAGAAGTAAATAAAATGTGAATAAACAAATTTCATGATTTTCAGTTCCCTTCATATCTGTACCAAATGATGTTATGAGACACACTCTGGCAAATCCACTTTCTTTAACACGCTAAATTTTGATTGAAAAAAATAAAAGCATGACCTGTCCACATTTATAGTCTCCTATTCCATATAAATGGCTAGTTTGCAAACCAGGCTTAAAGAAATGAATGTTTTCAAAATACAAATTCTTTCACACATTGTGTGTAAGTCTGATGCTATATATAAAGAACCATAGGCAAAAAGTATTTTTATCTGTGTTCTTCAAGTTCTTTAAACATTTAAACATTGTTTTATTCTCTTTAGATGCCATAAAATCCATTTCATATGAGTCATGTGCTGTTTCCTCTCAATGCCTTTTATAGCACAACTCTAACTAGGAATGCTAACAGTGGGGATAATAAAAATTAAGTCTGATATTATACCATTCATACCTCTCAACTGTACGGATATTTACAGAATGTCCAGAATTCTGCCTCATATTTCTGTTCCATTTTTCCTGAAATTGTGGTTTTCTGCCAAATTAGTGGCAAATCATTAAAGACTGAGGTTAGAAACTAATGACAGGCATTTGAGTTTCAGACTTCATACCCTTCAGATAATTCATGATAAAGCAAAACGTGTTATTCTATCTCCTTTCTAAGTTTGTAAGTGCAATATTAAAAAAATGTCCCTATTTTCAGGCCTTTGTCCCATTTTTATTAATGGTGTGGCCAGATTTCTTGCTGTAAGAAGTTGAAAGGTATGATACCATTGCAATCTCCAGCCATGTCTGGGGATATAACAGGTTCATCAAAGATGTAAATTGCACCACACAGCATCTTAATAGGTCTGACTTCCACAGATTAAAACCAGCATTTAGAAGAGAATTTACAAAAGGAAGAAAACATGTCAGTGGGGCAGTGAATAGACAACCTGGGAACACAAGGGAACAAAACTATGTTTGTTTATGTTCATGGGTACATAACAGAACAGACTATACAGCATGCAATACTATCTCGGAAGATTTATATTTAGACCTGGAGCTCATTAAGTGCCTCTTAATCAAGATTCTTTCATTGAGTGTTCTGTTTTTTTCATGTACTATCGTGGATAAGGTAGAAGTGTTCCCTTTACAGAGATCAAATATCTCTGCACAGGGATTAAATTATTTTCCTTTTTCTAGGATATGATATCTTGACTTATTGTATAGTAAAATAGATGACTTAAACCCGATGAGATGGTGCTGCATAACTTTACCATCAAAATGTTGGATATCCATTGCAGTGTCACTCTCAGCAAATATGAGGTCATAAATGGGGTGGGGGCAGATCATCAATTTACTTGTATCATACTGTATGGTAAATATTTGAAGGATTAGCATATATGAAACTGTGCATAACAATTTAATTCTAGGTAATGTTAGATGGGTCCTCTGAAGTTTGTAATACTTGAAAGGTTTAATACTTAGTCTCACTGGAAAACAGAGAGCAACTTTCTCGCCCACTGTAGAACATCTTAGAAGATTCCCATTGTTAAGCAAGCATCTGTTTTTTTTTTTTTGTTTTACTTTTAAACACCAAGTAAAATTAAGCAAAATGTTTTTCTTTGCAGACCGTAAAAAAGTCACTCCAAGAGCTTCACATTGTGTACCTATGCAGACACACTACAATAAAATGAAATGTTTGCTATCCTCCACAATCCATTTCAGCAGTACTTTCATCAACATTTTGCCAGTGGCCACACTGCACCTTTTCAGCCATACAGACAATCAGTCTGATTCCCAAGACAATCCAACAACTATGAGTAAAACTAATGGACTAATTAACTGTCTTCTCATCAAAAAAAGATAAGTCATATAAAATTCACAGGTGGAAGACAAAAATATAATACACCTGTCAATAACCAAAGTTTGATATAATGCAGCTGTTAAAAAAAATGCAATCCAGGTAAAAGCAAACTGATTCTGGCAACTAAAAAATGCAAATGCTTAAAAACACAACTTACCTAATATTATTGCTTGGACAGCCTCAGTGTTATATAAAGCGTTCACTGTCACATGAAGTGAATCGCTTAGCACTTAGCATTTCCCAGCCGCCTAAACGGAAAAAGAAAATAGTTGTTATATAGGAAAAATAATGAAAAGGATCAAAATTCCAGTTGCAGGAAGTAAAATATTCTGAATTCAGTGAAGCTAGGTCTGGTTCACAGACTCTGTCGCAGTGAGTGTGCATTAAATAACAACAAATTCCCTGAGTCTTAACTAGGTAACAAAAAGTATTCTTGACATCCCCACAGAAGACAAATCAGCTGTTACACTGTACAAAAAAACGAATCCCTATGACATGTATAAACATTCACTTGAAGTAAGAAAAAACTAGGCTCACTACATTCTTAATTAATTTTTCATTTCCAGTCAAATATCCCTATTATTTTTGAGTTAGCCTTCTGCGCTGTCATCCCACGTAAAAGGAATACTAAATAACTTAAGTATTAAGTAAACATTTTCAAACTTGCCTGGCTGGGCCTCTCCTTAAACAGATCCAGTGCTCCCTGTGGAGAGCATCCTCAGTATTTAAGAAATTAAAGGAAATACAAGGAAAGAAAAGAACAATGCCTAATGGTAATAGCAATACTTACCCGCTGAAAAGGCAGATATTTTATAGAACATTCCTAATTAAAGGGTAGCATGGCACTAGGACTGGAAGAGACACCGGAGATTTGAAGAAACTCACTTTTTTTTTCTTACGAACCCTTGTAACTGCCATGATGTCTACTTCTCAGCTGCCTATCTGATCCATTCATTTCCTCTCAGGGACAGGAGGCCACTGGCACATTTGTTCACCAGGGAGGCAAGAACCAAGTGCCAAGTGAGGTACCGTCATCTACTGGAGGAGTTAGTGCTTTTTAATTATGCATGTAACCCTTGCAACTTGCTATGATTGTGACTTCTGCTATTGTTTGTTCATGAGATGCACATGTATGCATCCATATATGGTAATTCTTGTGGGTGTAAATTACTTCTTCGAAGGTTCATTTCCACGATCCTTTGTTCATCGAACTACATACAGTATGTTCACATCTGCGGATGTTCAGTTACATGAATGACTTTCCCAGGGAAAGTAATGAGTCGCCCAACATCAGAAATGTACCCTTTTCCCCACTGTAGTCCAATCTTGGAGTTGGTATATATAGTTGGGGGCATATGGGGAGCACAGCTCCCCACTTGTGTGGGTTTGAAATATGGTTCTTTGTGTGATGGTCCAAATGCTGGGCAACTCATTACTTTCCCTGAGAAAGTAATTTGTTGAACTGAACATTCCTGGAGGTGAACATTTGATGTATATGGTTCAATGAACAAAGGTTAGTGGGAATGAACCTTCGATAAATTGATATAGACCCAATTCTGGTACATACTGAATAACAGGTGCAAGTAGTTAACTTAATCTCACTGAAGGAAACCAGCCATGGCCCTTCTCCCTGAGGTCAGTGAACCAACAATCGCTCCTTTCCCACTTCCCCTATGCCAATTCCTCCAGTCCCCAGGCAGTGATTGGGGCCTTGGACATCTTGTGCAGAGTCATATTTATCCATCTTTGAAAAGTGAAGCTAGCTGATAGTTCACACACTTTTGAGATCTATCCTAAGAATGCTGGTTAACCTTTTGGTTAAGGCAGACACGGAACCATGCAACTGGAAAAGTGTTAACACTATACTGTGCTGAATGCATTGCTTCACGGAGATTTCAATAAGAATTAGGAAATTACATGAACTATTTTTCTGAGAATGTTATCTTATTGAACCTGTTAAACTACTACCCACAATCATAGCCACAAGTTTTGTGACATCAATAAACATTGTCCGGATAGATTACCAACAGAAATAAAGCATTTTGAACTATACTATAGTACCACTGGTGACATTAACTGTACTGCTTTTTTTTGTAGTATTTAACACCTTGTTGGTAATTCAGCATATGTTCCATAGTCTCTTGTATCTTTCCCCCTCAAATATGCCCTCACAAGAATTTATCCATCTATTCTTATTTTTATTCAACTTTCACAGCAATAGTGCTTAATTTCACAAAACAGACTGGGGTACTAAAGTACAATGTGTTTAAACAAAAGCAGATATTTTTAACATTATTCTAGTATTCAGATTTGCAGCTAGGTACATAAACTGATATTGTTCTCTTCTATTGTTTGTACACTAATTGTTTATTATATATTCTGCCATAAGTGGATCTTTAGATGTTTATAGCCAACCGTTAATTTTGATGTAGTGGTTAGCATTTAATTATATAAGCCTGCTCTGATGGCATAGACAGAGCCCTGGCTATGGCCCATGAAACCCAAATTTGATTAGTGGGCTCTGTCCCACATGAGGGATAATGAAGCAACTTTTGTAAACGAAAAAACTTTCACAATTCACCCAGTCTCTCAACAAAAAGCAGCCAAACCCCCAGTTGCCACCTCAAATGGTCATTCATAAAGTTAATGACTGGCAGCCATGCTAAAAGCTTTTTAGCCATGATTCATATTCCTCCTCCAGGTTTACTATCAATTGTAGAATCTGTTCTACAGCAAATTTAAAAGAAATAAACTTATAATCTTTTGTGATCTGAAACTTAATTGGAACTTTTAACAGAAAGAAACACTAAACAGACTTGTACAGTTAACCTTGTCCACCTGTTTAACACAGGAACAAGACCTAACCTTAATAATGTAACATTCTCCATCATGGACATGCTAATTACAGACACTCCACCCAAGAAATAAAACAGCTATCAGGTTTACCTAACACAGTGGCCATTGTCCTGGTGTATCTAATTAGTATTTTACATCCCAGAGCACATTCCAAACTTCCCTGTTCTTCAAAAAGGTGAAAACATGTGACCTAATGAACTCACTAGAATAGCCTGGTCAGACTTCTACAATGCCTCAGTCCCTACCTTTGCATTAACCTCTTTCTACAATGTACTGGTCAACACTCAATTACCGGTAAACATTCAATGCAAATAGCTCATTCCTTCTGCAATTACAGTCATAAGCAGCTATGCCATGTGGATTTCTTTTGATCGAAGATTTGAAATAAACAAAAGAAACAGCACATAGAAGGTGTGTAAAAATGATCCATATGATACAAATATTATACAGTCTACCAGAATAAAAAATAACTGCAGCAAATACTATTTACTACAAAAATTTGCAAACACAGCTTAGCTACCCAAAATAAATCTGCACCACTATTAATTCACTACATTCTAAAAAAAATTCCATAAAACAAAGAATGCAATCAGTCTGACATCAGAACTGATACAAAATATTAAAATCAACTTAATACATCCCTTACGTCCTTATAAAAGCATTTGACTTCCCATGTACAAACAGAACAAACCATTCCACTCCATAAAGCACTGAACTATCCTTTTTTATTAAGAGCATGTACTTCAAAATATACAAAACCTACTCTAATCATTAAATTATAACCCAGCCTTTCACTCTCTGCATCCAAACTACTGACTCCAGCTATATTGATTCTTGCCAAATCACTAGCTTGTATTTATGATTTAAAACTTGCACAAGTTTAAAAACACTTACCTTCAGACATGCTCTTGTAATCCCCGTCCCTAATGCTGCATACCTTAGAAGTATCAATGGTCCACACTGTCATGACAACTGCCATAGGGACCTAAAGGCTGCATTTGCACTTCAAAGAAGCCATCTCATTTACAAATGTTTGACCTTATTCATCTAGCCGATAAGTGTTTACAACCAGAGGTAAACAGTGTCCTAAAGTTAGAAACGATGATTATTCTCAAACAGCGGTTGAGAACTGTTCCAGGTGCTATAAGACAGTGTGTGTCGCAGAGAAATACCATCAATGTGAATCAGCTTATCAAAGTAGTTAAAACATATGTGGCTGACACTGAATTTGTACTTATAACAGGACAGAAGGTAAATGGACCTCATTCACCCAGAAAGTGTTATACATCTAATATCGGAGTTAGAGTTGAGATTGAAAGATCTCTTAGACACTTAAAAAATAAAGATGAAAAAATGTTGAAACATGAACATAAAATGGAAAAAAAATAAAGTGTTTAAATTGCAATTGACTTGGACATTTTGCATTTAGCCAGTGAACCTTTGCAGTTCGATATATGCAATGGCATTTTTCTTTATAAAGGAATTGCTGTGTCCTTGTCTGGTAAAACCTATGCTTGTGAATTATATAAGTAACAAACTGACATAGTATGAAGAAAGTGCACAGGGAATTCCTGTACACTTTTTAAATTCAAGAACCATGATAATACTAGTGAGTTAAAAACTGGAGCTAACAAAAAATAGGACATTAACAAACATGTCGAAACAGACTGTGTACAAAGGCAGAAAAAGAAATATCCTTTGGTAGAAATGAAGCTGGACATCCCCCTTACTGAAAATAGGCTGCATGTAAAAGCTGATTTAGGTCATGATGTGATTTTAGGTAAAGAACTTTAGAAAAAGGAGTGTAAGGAATCTCAGTCTGATTCCAGTAGTATAAAGGGGTAGACACTTGCAAAGTTATATCTGGGTTGCAGGATGAAAGGCATCTTGTAAATCAAGGAAACATACACCTTGCTGAGTTAGACTTGGAAGACTGATTAATTAGAAGATGGTGTAACTTTACCCATGTTAGTTGGAGAAGGAACAAGTTCCCCAAATTCACAGTCAGAAAGTTTAGAGTAGGATGACAAACTTTTTCCATCTGCCTCTAATATGGATAGATTTGAAGAACAGCTAAAAAAAAATTAAACATTAGACAACCTAATTTTAACAAAGTGCAGTGGGAAAATCCTACACACAGAGTATCTAAAAAAGAGCATCCATGTGGTTGATTGAAAAGTTGGTAACCTAACCCCTAGTAACAGGGTACCGATATATATTAGTGATATGGATGATGTCACACATTTCCCAAAAGCTAATTCCTTAGTAAAGATGTTTTAAAGCATAGGAATATCATAAGTGATTCTAATCAAGCAAAGAACATCTTTTATGTCACTTTTTTAATCAAATGGCTCTTTACTTCTGTGTATCATTCCCAAAGGAATGGGAGTCACAAACGTTTTAATAAGACATCGAAATCAATATTAAGAAAAGTTATGAAGAGCATGGGGAAATTGAGACTTTTCATCTTCTCTTATTTACACTATCACAAAAAATCCTCAGTTGCCAAATGTCTTTTTTTCCATTTGAACTGTTATATGGAAGATTGCCAAAAGGAATTCTGAATATAGCCAAAGAAACTTAGGAAGAAGGAAGAGAAGTGACTATCACCTTTAAGAGTCCTTTGGCCAAGTTTCAGATTTACATGAAAGAATGTCCACTGACTTATTGATTGTTAGAGAGCAATTATAACGGTACAGTTGCAAGTTGCAACAGAAATGTTACCTCAAGAAACTTCCAGCTGGGAACAAAGTATTAGTCATAATTCTTATGGCTGAAAATGAATTCATGGCAATGAGCATGGATAGTGCTTTAGAAAATAAACAGTGTAAATTGTAGGATAAAACAGCTGGAAAGATATAAAACTATGGACGTATATAGCATTAAGGTTTTAATGTCCTCAAAAAAATCAAGAATTTGTTGTAGTCAGTATGTAATGGACAAAGTAGAGACTAAGAATTCAGAACTTGAATTGGCAAAGGAGGTTCATAATTCCAAGCCTGAAGTAGATAGAGACGAAGCACTGTCAGTTGTCCAGATGAGGGAGGTGCTAGAATTCCTTCAGTGAAATAAGCATGGCTTTTCTATTTCACTAGGCAGGACTACCCTAGCACAACATAACACTGTTATGGTCCCTGGGGAAAAAGTTTAGCTTAAAAGAAAGAGAAGCTGTGATGCCCAAAGAAAAGTAGTACGTTTTGAAATAAAGGATTAGTTACAATTTGGGGTTAATGCAGAATCACACAATGAATTAAGAAACCAGATTATGCTGGTACCTATTCCTGATAACTGTGCAACATTCTGAAATAAATGTATTTATTTATGTATTTGTTTGTTAATTCATATTTGTTAACCTGCATAGAATGCTGGTATCTTGGGACCCTTTAGAGGTTCATCTTGGGAGTATAAAATAGAAATTTAAATAAAGTACAAAATACAGAATTGGTATTATTGCAAGCTGTATGACATGAAAAAAAAATACAGACTTAAACACATAATACAAATTAATTTTGAGAAAATGAACATAGAGCAGGAGCTGAGAAACTGTTGTTAACAGTAAAATTAAGTAGAGAGGCAAAGAGATTCCATCACCAATATGGGGAATAGTGTGGAGAAATTAGACGTGTTTCTGTACATCATATAAGCAGTTTAAGTACCGGGTGTTTGCTTAAACTGTGTGAGTGCATCCAAACACCAGTCTGCATGTGGAACTAAGAGGTAAAATTGGAGGACTGTAGACTTGGGTAATTGTACTTATTGTACAACAGGGACAAAATGTGCATTTAAGGAGGAACTGTTTCACTTCTTTTTTTAAATACTGTAAAAGACAAGGATTCTTTAAGAGATGTTCAAAGGGATTCCCATTATTAAGGCCATAAGTTGGAAAAGCTGTGGCCCCAGCAAGGCGACCTTAATTGAAGTTTTTAGATGGAGTTCATGTTGGGGGGAAGTAGTCAAAGGATATAATCTAAGGTATATCAAAATAACTGGTTGGTAAAGCAAGGGAAAGATTAAAGGATGATCCAGTTGCAGAGAAGGGAGCTTCACAAAAGTTTTATCCTATAAAAAAAGGGCAGTCAGTGAGTTTTGACTTCAACTCGGAGTGATGATTTGTTTTGGGAGAGAGTGTAATAAGCGTTAGATGTTGTTGGCAAAGGTTTGCAAATCGGAATTTTCCTTGGTGGCTATTGCCACCATGGTAGCTTGTATCTGAGTTGTGAAAGAAGCACTCCTTTATCCATTGCTATCCATCCTTCAGGGGACAGAAAGTGAGAAACTTTAGTTGCTCAGAATAGTTGTGAGTTGATATTTTTCACTGGTCATTTGTTCATGATGCTGGACATTAAGATGTTGCTGTAACCACATTCCTGTGTTGCAGAATTGTTTAGTGGTGTCAAAGGTGATTAGGTTATTGTGACAGATACATGTCAGTTGTTAAGGATCTTGGCAAACATGGTTCTGATTCTGAATATCATACATTTTGGCTTTTTGGTGTATAGGTGTACTTTTTTGTTAGCCAGTTGGAATGTTGGCACATGCTCTCTTGTAGCTGTTTTTTGATTACGGAGTCAGAATGATGAGATTTATAGATCACATTTATTATCAGCACAAAGAATGATAGGTAAGTCCAGAAGGTCAGTAGGAAGGGTGTTGATGAAAAATTAAAAAAACAGGGGTGAATGGACTGACCCTTAGGAGTTCACCTGAGCATCTGATAAGGAGTACCAGTTCTGGCCTTGAAGTGTCTGTCAGATATGAGGTGCTTAAATCATTCTGAGAGTTTGGTTGCTAATTTGTGGAGTGGATAGTGAGTTATATTGTAGGGGATGGTCAGTAAGACTGAAGGCTTTAGTAAAGTGAATGCCATTAAAATCAATCTTTGTCAATATTTAGAAGGATGTCACCCATGAATGTGTGTGCATGTGTGCGCGCGCCAGTGTGTGTGTGTGTGTGTGTGTGTGTGTGTGTGTGTCTGTGTGCGTGTGGCGCGTGCATGTGTGTGCTCGTGTGCTTGTGTGTGTGCGTGTGTGTGTGTGTGTGTGCGTGTCTATGTGTGTGTGCATGTGTGTGCTCGTGTGTGTGTGTGTGTGTGTGTGTGTGTGTGTGTGTGCATGTGTGTGCTGGTGTGCGTGTGTGTGTATGTGTGTGCATGCGTGTGTGTGTGTGTGTGTGTGTGTGTGTCTGTGTGCGTGTGGCGTGTGCATGTGTGTGCTCATGTGCTTGTGTGTGTGTGTGTGTGTGTGTGTGTGTGTGTGTGTGTGTGTGTGTGTGTGTGTGTGTGTGTGTGTGCGTGTGTGTGTGTGCATGTGTGTGTGTGTGTCTGTGTGCATGTGCATGTGTGTGCTTGTGTGTGTGTGTGTGTGTGTGTGTGTGTGTGTGTGTGTGTGTGTGTGTGTGTGTGTGTGTGTGTGTGTGTGTGTCTGTGTGCGTGTGGCGTGTGCATGTGTGTGCTCGTGTGCTTGTGTGAGTGTGTGTGTGTGTGTGTGTGTGTGTGTGTGTGTGTGTGTGTGTGTGTGTGTGTGTGTGTGTCTGTATAATAGTGTGAGTGCTTTGGCCATCCCAGCACCATGCTGCCTGGACAAGATTATTCTGCACGTTTGGCGGTAGTTACGTAATTACATAACTGGATGTAAATTAGTTTTTTAAATAGTCTGCCAAGGGTGAATAAGATGGAGATGGATGAAAGTGAAGGATCTTGGTGTTTTGGATGGGTTTATATGTGCTTATTTCCAGATGTAGGGCATGATGTTGTGGGTGAGACAGTTATGTTATAGCATTTTGAGTGGTTCCACAAAAAAGTTTCTGCAATGGGAATCTTATCAGATCCAGATGCAGCACTGGAGGGATGGTAGTCAAGGTGTGTTTTGATTTCTTTCTTTGAGATTGTTTTGTAGTAGAAGAAGGCTGTATGGGGGATGTTCATATATGTGGAGTGTTTGGATGGTGGGGTGTGAGGGGTAGGTAGGAGGTGTAAGAATTATGTAAAAAAATAATTAACATAAATCAATCCATAGGTTTATGATATAAGATATAGTGTCTGCACCGAATTTGGAGGAATATGATGTCACCCTGGTGATTTGGTTTCCAATTTTCTAGAAATATTTAGGGTTGTGAAGGGAGGATTTTTGGGAGGAGCTCTGTATCTTCTAGTAAGTTATTTGACCAGGCTAATCAAATGAGTAATCTGCATCTATTGTCAAGGGATGAGTTTTATTTCCAGGTTTTACCTTTTAAGTTGAATAGTGTAAGTAGTTATAGATTCATAGATAAGTACCAGGCTAACTGCCCTTGCAAGCCATTTTAAGTCTAGCCAATTATCCCTTGTGAGACTCAAACCCTACACCTTGTGTTTGTAAGGCAAACACCTTAACCATTAGGCCACCATCCTAACCCTTGTTTTGGTTATTAGGTTATTTGGTTAAATACTCTTATTTTGTGAATAATTGCTTACAGGCTGATATGAGCAGTGAGGTGATACTTGGAAAGTGTTTTCAAAAAGGAAGTTGGTAAATATTGCAATGGCAAGAGTAGGATCTAGAGTAGAGATACTGGTAGACAATAGTTTATTGGTTAAAGCATTATGCATGGACTGTATGTTAGTTTGGTTGTTTTTTAGGAGGAAGGTAATGGGGGCAAAGGGTTGATTTTTAGTGGGAGCTTAAACTATGAAAGCCAAAATGCTGTAGCCACTAATAGTGGAGGGGGGAAGGAGTACTCGGGAGCTGGTAACAAGAAAGTCAATTGAGGGTGGTTCCCAGAACTGAGGTTTGGCCTGGTGTATTGTTGAACTAACTGTTTTAGCCCTAGGGAGGTTTTGAGATCTGTTGTTTCAGTCTACATGAGCCCTTGGCGGTTGAAGTCTCCTATGATGCCTAAATTCTTAGTTGGTTTGATGAATTATTGAATGCTATCTGAAAGCAGTTTTAGCTTGTAAGTTTACTAGGGGATGGAATGTAAACTAATGTTGGACTAACCACCTGGAGTCATAGCCTGAGGAGGAGGTGCTTTGGTGTAGTACTGAACATTTAAGATTATTTTTGGTTAGAGCTAGAAGAAAAGTGGCACCCCTACTCTATCCCCTGGGAATGTGTTGAAAAAGAAGTTGCAGCCTTGGAAGTGGTGGCTGAGGTCGGTTCTATAAGTTCTAAATCATATTTCTGTAGCCCTCATCAAAGTCAGGGCTCTGAGCTGAAATAAATATTTGTAGTTCTAATTTAATTAAGTCTTCTAGCATTCATTCGTGTTTCTGTAATAACGTTACAGATGACATGAGTGGCGGTAATTGACCCAGGTTGCAGTGGAAGGGTTTGGCCAGGGATGGACTTGATGTAGCTCAGCAAAAGGAAGATATAAATAAGTCATATTAGGTGAATGGAGTAACACATCAGGTTTGTTTTGATGCTGTTCTTAGCCTTTTTCTGCCAGTAAAGGGGAAGATGGAAAAAGTACGGGTAGAGGGATTGTAGGGAGGTTAGGGGGGATGCAGGTCAGAGTAGTTAATTTAGAGGTATTGGGTGCTGCTGTTATTGCAGTGAGTTTTACCAGCTAAATAATATTTCAGAATTCAGTGTCTGTGGCTGACAAACTGGTGGAAAAGCTTGGGAAGGCCTGGTAATTAACCACACTTGATCTTATAAAGAGGTATTGGCAGATTCCCTGAACATTGCAGTTTATTAAAAAGTCTGCACTATACAACCCAAACAGACTTTTCCAATCTAATGTCATGTAATTTGGTTTACAGTGTACACTGGCTACAATCTAATAATATATTGATATAATTCTGAGACCTTGTGGACAACATCCTGCAACATATTTGGATGATGCAATAATTTTTACTGGAGAATGAGACAGTTGTTCATCTAACAAAAGGAGGGGGAGTATCAATATTCATCAAAGATACCCACATCTCCAGGTTGGTGGCACAGCACGAAGCATCAGAGACTATCCATGTGCAACTAACAATGGGTAAAACTGCCTTCCAGTTTATAGCCTGCTACAGAACACTCTCCTAAACCCAGGAACCCCACTCGGCCTTCCTGAGAACACTGGAAAACATGAAGGTCTCTCCAAACACCATTATACTGGGTGACTTCAACTACCCAAACATAGACTGGGAGCATTACTCTAGCTCCAGCACCCTAGCCCAAAGGTTTAATTTATAAACTCAAATGCTATGGAACAGCTTGTTACCACTCCCACAAGAGGGGAAAACATACTGGACCTGATCATCACCAACATGGGGACTCTATGCTCCAGACCAGAAGTGTATCCCTCACTGGTAAGATCAGACCATAAACTAATCTCACTAGTTATTCACATCCCGACCCTAGCCCCTGCCCAGAAAACCACAGTGAAAAACTTCTCAAAAGCAAATTTCACACTCCACAAAACCGAGGTGGAATCCTTCAAAGCCACCGGGCCTGTGGAAAATACGGCCCAGACCGCAGAATCCTTTATAAACGCATTCTATGAACACCTTCAGGAATGCATGGATCATGCAATCGCAAACAAAACCAAGACCCAATCCTCCAAAGGCAGGCGTCCTGTCTGGTGGACCCCAGCCATAAACAAACTATACAATAGAAGGAGGAAGCTACTACATGATAGAGCAAAATCCCAAAAAGGGAAGGCATCTCTGATCAGTATTAGCAAAAAACTACAGGCTCTCATAAAATCGTCTAAGGCCAGCTTCGAGAGAAAAATTGCACAGGACACTAAGGATAATCACAAGGCTTTCTTTAGTTATGTTAGAAACCTGGGTGGGAATTCCCAGATATGCTCAGAATTGGTCCAAAATGACAAAAAATACACCGAACCCAGAGACATTGCCAACATCCTAGCTGACAGGTTCAGTGCAAAATTCTCCCCACCTTCCCCACCAAAAGGGCAAATATCTATCCCAGCAGAGTGCTGCCCCCCTGACATCTCAGATGCTCAGGTAAGAGCCACCCTCTCCAAAGCAAAAAACACAGCATCAATGGGACCAGACGGTGACCCGGGCTGCGTCCTACATGAACTCCAAGAAGAACTAAACCCAAACATAAAACTACTGTTCAATCTCAGCCTTAC